>NC_081192.1:97755062-98077562 GCF_902713425.1 Acipenser ruthenus | reverse complement strand
AACATCAAAAGGCAGCACATCTTATTGAGTACTTTGGTGAATAATGCATGACTCTTTTACAGTTTGGCCCTGAGAGCCAATCAAAGTGCAGCTGATTACATGCATATTTACCATGTGGTATTGTGGCTGCCGTTGTCTGTCTCCAGTTAAAATGTGAGCAAATTCCCATTGCCATTTGGCAAGAACAGATCTTAACCCTGTTTTACATAATTAACTGCTAGCCCTGCAGGTGATCTTGTCACTGAATTCCTAAGTGCCCCGTAACAAAATGAATTGCTAGTCCTCTACCAAGCATTATTTACAATTCACAACTTTTATTTATTTTATTTTTTACTGACGTGAGATGAGGAGAATTCATGGAAATTTTACAATTGAAGTATTTCTATGAATAAAAAAAAAAAAAAAAAAACTTTTGAGACTTTTTTTTTTTTATACTGCATTATGATCTTGTATAACATTGAGAAACAGTTTTACATTGATCTAAGCCTAAAAATAAAAAGGATTTGACTCTTATGTAGAACTAGCAAATATGTTCTTGGCAAGTGTTTAGCAATGCAAAATGTCTTGCAGCAGTGAAGCAAAAATGAACAGTAACTACTTTCACAGTTATTATAATGAAGGCTTAGAAACCGTAATCTAGGTTCTTCATTTAGAAACAAATAAACCTCAGTATCAATTTTTATATTGCATCTCACAGCACAAAGAAAACCTCAAACACAATGCAGCTCCATCTAGTAGGCTGATCCGAAGAGAATTGCACCATCAAAAATAATTGGCTGCCACGGACAGAAGCCGCTTAATGTGTTGTAATGAGATTTAGAAAGAAATGTTCTTTTACAAAGATTAGGGTCGTGCTCAGATATAGGTAACCTTCAATACAAGTTCTGCTTTGTGATGTGGATGAAGAGTTTAGTGCTAAATGACTTTTTATTTATTATTATTATTATTGATGATGATGATGATGTCTTGGTTTTAGGGTTTTACATATGTGTAGTTACAGTAGGGGATTGGTGTAGATACATTTTAAAAGTCTGGTGCATTTTAGTGCATCTTTAGATAGGTATCTATTTAATTTTAAAAAATGTGCAAAGTGCCAGTCAGGGTCGTGAAATGAAAACATAAACAAACAGTCTAATAGCTAATCCTGGGATGTTTTCATTTACTATCTGAATACAGTATAATACTATAAGCGTTGAATCGTTTTATCAAAAGAACTAAATATCATTGCCAGCGATCGATTTGATAAGTAAATCTAAATGGACTGTAAGCTTGTTTGAACAATGGGGTTAAATGAAAGAAAGGCCAAAATTGCGTTTAAATGTAACGGCTGTGTAATTGATGGAGATTTACGAAGTGATGATTGCTGTTCCTGAACCTGTCCAGAAAATGTGCAATAAAAATGAATATATAATTGTATTACTTTTAGCAAACAATATGGAATGCTAAACAGAAATCGCAAGCCCCTTTCTAAGTGATACGTTTGAAATGTGTAATACTATCATTAACTAATTGTTGAAGTGATTGTTGCGTAATAAAATGGTATTCTCTTTTCTGTTGAATTGTTCCAACTGTGTTTTAGTTAATGAATCAGTTTTCTGCGGTTTCGTAGCACAACTGTGGATTTGTTAATCAACAATATATCCCCTTCTCTTCAAAGCCAGTAGAATTAATCAATCACAAGATCAAAGGGTTACGGTGCCAGAAATGTTTAAATTCCATTGAAATTGCATACTTTTGAGTTTTGTTTATTTAGTGGTGCTTTTCAGTTTAGAAGACCTAATGTGTTTTAAAGAAACACATACTAGGTTTTCAATCTTCAGATCAGTATATTGGGCATTTCTGCACTAACAAATTAAAATATACTTTTATAATAGTTTCCCAGAATTCTGCCTCCAGTCACACAATCAAATGTGATTCCTGTCCCTAGTGCACTCCACACCACCACTAAGAGCACCTATTGTAACTCTACGTTCAAACATGACCTATAATAGCATTTTCAAATAATTCAGGGGCAAAATGAGCTTACTGCATGTTGTGGTTTAAAAGCCAGTAGTCGAGAAATGCTTCAGAGGGTAAAGAATACCCCACCCTGTGCCACAATTAATTTTTTTGCCTAAAACTTAAATGCATTTCAATAAACATGCAAGGTTTCTACACTGTAAAATGTGTAAGAGTAAATAAATACATTGTGTACCATTATCAAGGCATGCCAGACCAACTACATTAAACAATTGCTACTCAGCACAGTACTGCAATCTCTATGAAACGAAACAAAAAAACAGCATTTCTGAAGGATCATAAGCTGAGCTGCAACCTTGGCATCATATTAAAATATCAATGGGTTCCAGTATTTCACTGCACTGATTCTACATAGTTGGTTTTAATTGGGTATGTGAGTGGTGGTACTGCTGCTGATAATAAAACACAGGAGCTCTTACTCCACATAGTAAGCTGCTGCTGATGGAGAACTTGAATGCTTGTCTAATATATATATTGTGAAAGAACCGCTGCCACACGGGTTCGTTGCCCCTTTAAAAATGGACCCAGGACACACAGGAATGAATTTTTTATGCGCTGATGCGCTATATTTTTTAATAAACAGCAAAATAAAACAAACACTAAATAAACACCTAGCTCTTTACGAGCACTAACTAAACTCTCTGGAACACCCTGACTACAAGTGGGACGGCTAAGCCGTTTCACCACCAAACAAAACACCAACAAACAGAAACCACACCAGTTTACACAGCTTACGTTTTTCTCTGGACTGCTCGGAAGCAGAGCACCTCTTCTGCCTCCTTCTAC
This sequence comes from Acipenser ruthenus, assembly GCF_902713425.1. Taxonomy (NCBI): domain Eukaryota; kingdom Metazoa; phylum Chordata; class Actinopteri; order Acipenseriformes; family Acipenseridae; genus Acipenser; species Acipenser ruthenus. The sequence goes on along the minus strand of NC_081192.1, from coordinate 98,074,757 downwards.
TCAGCAGCCATGAGCAGACTAACTGCTATCTTTAAATACCCTGCACCTGGTTCTAATTTAACAATAGTTACCAGGTGCAGGGGATAATTACTAATAAAACAATTAACAAATTTAATTAAACCATAAAGCCAAATACAATTAAATTAAACAAATGTGCATTCCGCACATGTTTTCCTGCAGGGAGGCTTTAACCCTCTCCCTGCTGTCTTTCATATATATATATATATATATATATATATATATATATATATATATATATATATATATATATATATATATATATATATATATATATATATATATATATAATAAAATCTATCTAACTCGGCTGTCCCCTCTCCATGAGGTTTTTGCCATTATGTCACGATGCTGAAAATTGATTTTTGGCCCCTCATTTCAATAATATTGGACACATGGTTTCCAGTGACCGAACAGTCTGCTTGTGCATTCATCTGGCACTCTAAGCTACAGTTGGCTCCAGATTAAAGCGAGGAGAATGCGTTCACACTATGACCACCCTCCAGGCTTATGCTGGAGCTCTGCCGCCGCCTCTTCCCTGAATCCAAAACCACAATTAACCACTGATGAGAAATTCCACCTTGCATTGCGACTGCCATTAGGATGGTTAACAAGTGGATGATCTGAAAGCCACACTGCCTCTCGCTTGCTGGAACTGGAAACACGGCGGCATGCTTTATCATAAATGCTGCTGTAATCTAATTAATTGTTAAATCGGTTCCATTTATGGCTGGTTTTGTATTTTAATTTGAAAAAGCAGCATTTATTAATTTAATGGAGAGGATTAATGTGAAGCTGGGTTCTGTTATAATACAAAGACCGATTTCAATATTCAGAGCTTTGGAGGGTTTTTTTTGTTTTGTTATCTTTTTGTGGTTTAAAAAAAAAATAATAATTACAAAATACAACCTGCAAGATCATTATTGCTGTAAAATTAAATTTCTAGAAAATTAAAAGGTACCCTTTTATCCCACCAAATTCTTTTTTCCAGATTTGTCAAAGCATCAGTTGTATGCTGCATTTATTCAATCATGAATCCCCAGATAGTGCTTAGTGAATGCATGTTATTTTCTCGACAAAATGCCTAATTTTAAATATAATGAATTTTACAATTAAAAAGAAAGTCTTACTAGATATTGAACATTTTCTTTAGTGTTCATACTGTACGGATTGTTATAGACATGTTTTCCCTCTATATTGTTGTGAGAATGCCTTTGTTACCAATTAATCTGATACATACTTTTTAAAAGTCTAGTTAGTTAAAAATAACAATATCTATCTTTAACAGACTGCTAGAGCAGAGCAAGGGCATGCTGTTTATACCCTCTTACTACTGCCAGTAGGTATTTGAGGCTTAAAGGATCACAACATATTTTGTTATGCTAATAACATTTTACAGAAAACCTCTACAGTTAAGATCAAAACTTCAATTTTCTGAAAGTATTATATTTATCATAAAATATTAATACCAGTATTTGGGTAAAGAAAGATTCAGCCAGATAGTTAGTTGTGAAATTCTGTCCCGTTATCTGCACCATTCTAAATAGCTGCAGGACAGAACTCTGTGAATAAAAGTAGCTTGCATAGTGAGTGGTTGTGCCTGTGGAGAACACCTTTAACAGGGCCAGTATGCTCTGATTATGAGTGAAGCTGCCATTTGGACATGGTGAAAGGAGCACACTCAAGCCATTGATTAGGGGAGGCAGTGTAAGAAGTCAGGAAGGGCCTTGCTAAGCTTGCAGTGCGGCAGGCGGATGACCGCGTGGTCCGTGCACAGCGGGAGAATGACAGGGAGGATTAGTGTCAGCGAGGAGCTTTGAGTAACTGTGGAGATGGGCCCTGGGGTCGCTCACCTCTGTGGCTGTCGTTCTGTACTGAGGGCTGCGATGCAGGGCTGTGCGTTATCTAAGATGGTGGTCATTTCAATTGATGTCTGTACCGCTTCATGGGAACATCGCCAAGTGATTTCTTTCTGTGTTGTGTGTGTTTTTTTTTATTTTTTATTTTGTATTTATTTTAGTAAATTATTTAAAATACTTAAGTATCAGCAATTGATTTTAAGATCCCAATCTTAAATTAGTGACTTAAAAATGATCATAGCGAATAATGCAGTTGACTGCCCTATCAGGAAAATGTTAAAGGACAATCAAGCATTAGCATTAAAGTTAATACTGTGAATTGCATATTGGCTACAGGCTAATCACAATTCTCAAATAGTGTATTGATTTATATCATTGTCCTAATTCTAATATACAACAAAATGCAGTGATTGTATAGCAGGAAAACTAACTCTAAACATCAGGATTATAAAAAATATTTTGGTGTGTAAAGGTTCAGCATGAAAGAGAACAGCTTTTGTTGAAAACTACAGTAAAATTTGAAGTAATTATCCTGACAATACAAATAGACTAATACCTAATAACATGTCTAATTGTTATCGGAAAGAAATTAAGAACAAACAACAATTACTGTTTCTTCACAATTAAGCAAAAACAGAAAAGCCAGAAATAATGTAAATGAATGAATATAAAATGGAAGATGTCAGATACGTTACGCAGAAAAGATTTGGCAGGTTCTTATTTTTATTTTTATGAAGCTCTCCACCTTTCAGGACTCTTTGTGCTATTTCTGCTGAGATATTTTATCAGAAACTCCCCAGCATACAGTATGTGCGCAATCCTTCTGTTACACTAGCAATTAAGAATCATTTGCCCCTTAAATTTGACAAAAATAAACAGACATCCATTTGGATAATTTGGTGTTCAAATCTTGAATGTTGTTGTTATTACTGTTCTGTATTTTCATTTTGTTTTGCGTTAATATTTTCATCTATGTCTCATGCATTTTTTTTCAAGAAAATAAAACAATTGCCATTAATCAACTTTAAAAATAACAAATACATTTAAAAAAGCACAATATTTGTGTGAAAGTGCGATATTTCAATAATTATTGAGAACTTTTCCCCCTAAAATTATTTTATTAACACAATGCAATTTAATGGTTTAATGTTGTTGCAGGCACTTGAATGGACAGAAGAGGACCTCAGTCAGCTGACAAGAAGTATGGTTAAGTTCCCAGGGGGGACCCCGGGTCGATGGGAAAAGATTGCTCACGATTTGGGTCGATCAGTGGCAGATGTGAGTTCACCCGGATTTGCATTGTATAATGAGTGACAGAACAAGACCAGTAGTGTAAAGAGAACGTATTTGGGGCGCAGGACTGGGAAAGAATAATACATGCATGTATATGAAAGAAAAGGCTACAATGCTTTCAAGACCTGGAAGTGAAGCATTAACTAGCTAAGCAAGAAGCAGATGTGAGAGGGTTCCTACTTTGGCAAATAACAGCTGTAACTGATCAGCTGTATAGGGGACTCTGGAGCTGGGAGAATTGTGCTACTGTAACGTGAGCACAGGAAGACCACGCCACAGTTTGAATTTGTGAAAGGGAACCCCTTTTGAGCAGTGAAAGAGCATTTGTCAGATCAGTCCACGTAGAAGTTGGAGTTTACATATTTAAAGATTTCTGGTGTCTACATACTGTTGCTTACAGGAGAGCCTGGTCTGTTGGATGAAGCAGGTGGTTTCCACTAATTAAGAAATTTGACCCAGGTATTTAAATAGCTCATAGCTCAGCCTGTGCTACAAAGCAAATGTTACCTTGAACAAGCTGACTTTGCTTTCCTTAGCAAACACACCTTCCATATTCAGTTAGACTTCATGAAATAGACATTGTAAAAGACACTTACTCGGTAAAGTCTCACCCCATTTCAAAACAATATATTACTTTTCTTTTTGGAAAAATAAGCAATTTGACCAAAAACAGACTAAGGATTTATTTTTCATGAATTTTCCTTAGAATTAAGACTAAACAGCAAGATATGGTAAATACTCTACATACAATGACTTCAAACTAGTGGTTAAAGTTTATCCCCTGCTTTTAGGGGACAGCTATTGTACAAGCTCCCCAACCTCAAATACTACATCTTCTATGGCTGAAGTATTATCTGAGAAGAAGAAAAATAAGCCCTAACCTTGGCTCACCAGTAGTTAGTGCTGTTGACATGATAAAAGCACAAGTTTATTTGTAGTTTCAGATATGGCAGTCATTTCCTGATTCACTGGGCCTTGCTGCTGGCGTGCAGGATGAATTGAATCATTCGGATTGTTTACATCAGGTATTCTGGGAGAAGAAAAGGCAGTTTCAGTTTACTTTAATCAAAGTTCCTGCTGGTTGACCTGCTTACCTGCACCTGGCCTCTCTTAGTCTTCCCACATCTGTTCTTTTGACCCTTGCTGCATTTGTAGCTTCAGGCCTAGTTCTTGTTCCACTCCTTTGCAGCTTGGAGCCCAGTGTGCACGATTGACAAACATCTGACCTGCTGATTTTCTTCAGGAAACTGAGTCGTGAATTAAAGCTGTCTCGGCACTGTGGCAAAGCATACATTGCTGTTGTCTTTCATCCCATGGAGTCCCATAGACTGACACTCTGTCTAACCTAATTAGGCTATTGGTGTATGACAAGTCAAATATAGCCTAGTGGGATGCAGACACGATTCTGTTTCCATTTTGTAGGTTACAATAAGTATTTTAAGTTGCACAGGAACATATGTCTATCAAAATAGTTCCTATGTGTATCTCTGACGCATAATAACAATTACTATAACTAATGTGCTTGCAAAAGCGCTGGCTTTAAAAGAACTTATTTTGCAAGATTCTGTTTGTGTGATTTTATATCATTAAATGTATTCAAACTATCGGTGATTTATTTTTATTTGTGTTTTTGTATTTATTTTTCAGAAAAAAAGTATCCTTGGATAAATGCAATAAACAAGAGACTGTAAAAAATAATCTGTTCAGTTGCAAAACGTAAAATGTATTTAACACAAAAAAAAAGTGTCTGGCATAATGTGACTTTATGAACTGTAGTTTTGCTAAATTAAAGACAGACAGACAGACAGAGCTCGGATTACGTATTTGTTAAGTAACATTACTCTTGCAATCGTAAGGATGTAAACTGATTCCCTCTTTCCTCTGCACTTTTTAAATCCCATGTATACGAACCCTGATAACAGACTGATAGGGGATTTGCTGTCTGCGTGGAAAAAATGGGGCTCAGGTAGGAAACAAAACAACCGACAGGCAGGGAGGGTCAGACAGACCTTTGTAATTAGTGTGGTGCCCGACGCTGGGCTGCAGAAAAGAGGAGCCCACTTAGATAAGAGGTCCTGTCTTTCTGTAGAAACACAAGGAAATGATTAACTGGTTTTGAATCTTACAGGCTGGCTATTAGAGGTTTCTGCCTATTTAATCAGCATGCAGGGACAAAAAAACAAAGGGAGGTTCCCAGTGTCTCGCTCCTGGATGGTAGCAGCTGCTACTTTTAGTAAATTAAGTTTGAGGAGTAACCGTCTGTGCTGTGGTGGTGTGTCTATTCTGTTCATTAACATTAATGTTATCAAAGAGGTCTGAAAACAGAGTTTTCATTCACATTGCTGTTTCCTCCGTGCCTCTCTAAATAACTATACAAAATTTGCACAGTATAGCACAATAATTGTAGTTTTATTTATATATATATATAATTTTTTTTTTTTCAATTAACGATATGTTTTCATGAAAAAGGGGAAATTGTTGGGAGCAAACATTTTGAAAGAGGAATCGTACATGCAAACTTTATAAACAGTAAGAATAATACAATAAAAGCAAACAGTGTGGATATCATAGTTGCATTTTTTGTTAATTTTAAGGTTTTCTGTTTTTGTTGTATTGCTGGTATGTTCTAGTGAAATGTATAACTTGCACTGGCATACAGGAACTACAATTTGAATAAAAATAACTACTCAAAAGCCATGTTTCATTGCAACCATTGAGCCATATGCTTATATTAATATAATTTGACTGCTACACTTTGATGATCATTATCCCAGTTTTCAAATTGTGTGTGTGTGTGTGTATATATATATATATATATATATATATATATATATATATATATATATATATATATATATATATATATATATATAATTTTTTTTTTTGTTTGGTATTTAAATGAAAAACTATTGAAACATGAACTAATTATGTAAACTTATCATAACAGCAGTGAGTGGTATACTTTAAAGTAGTACATTTCTGATTTTAAACTTTTCATAAAGCTGTTTACATAAAACTCAAGTCAGTGCTTTTTCCAGTGAACAATAATGAAACAGAAAATGTCTGGGATATAAAACCCTCAGATTTGAATCCCAAGATGCCATTGATTAACTTTAATGGGTTAAGTCCAGCCTTGAACAAAGGCTTGGTTGTAGTATTGATCCTCCCTGTTATGTGAAGGGGTTTTGTTGAAAAGCATGCTTTAAATCAGTATTGTGGTTTGTTTGTGTAACGTGCTTGTCGGAGATGTTTAGAAGATGCACAGCTTTGCAGTAATCATTACGTATGCATTTTTTTTTTTTTAAAGTGCATAAAAAAAAAGTACAAATACATGATTGTTTTAAATGTGTATTCCTCTTTCTACCTTGAAGTATTTGTATTTGGGTTATGCCTCAATATTTTGTATTTGAAACCTGTACTGTGCAAACTTAATTTTTGATTTGCAAATCTGATTTTCATATAGGTAACTTCCAAAGTCAAGCAACTCAAAGACTGCGTTGCCAGCACTTCAGGTACAGTAATTTGTGACTCCTTTAGATAAACGTAGCTGTAAAATAACAGTATGATTAATCAGCTTTCCATATATTTTTACTGTGAATACAACAGGTGTTTCTGTTATAGTAATAACCAAGTAAATGTTTTAAAGAGTGGTAATTCGTGATTTATAGCACCATACTTAACTAGAAATAATTGTGCAACCTATATGACAAAATAGAATTTTGCTCAATTGGCGGAATTGTTCATTGTTCTTTGTGTGCTTTGACAATAATCTAATAAAATAGTGTGTGTTTGGTGCTGGCAGATTCTAGGGACCCTGCAAAGTGAAACGCTTTCTGGTAGGACCCTGTCCAAAGCCTAGACATACCTACAAAAATGACCAACCTACATTTAAGGATTTTTATCTTTTGGGAATACATATTCTCTTATGGTTCATTGATTGTATAACGATTATTTTTAGGGACAGTTCGGTTCTCTGAACTAAAATCCACTGCCCAAACCACCAAGGGATTCAAAGGAGGAGCAGCAGGTTTACCAGACGACATTATCACAAAGCGGGAGGAGGAGGAGGAGGAGATTGATAACCCTGCTCAGGATCCAGTGACACGCAGAGATACTGGAGGAAACCAGACCGATGTTGCAGGAACAGAGATCAGACATCGCAAGAGAAAAGCGGCAAAGGCCCCAGAAATAACTGTCGTGATCAAAGATGACTCTGAGGAAAAGCAAAAAGGGAGGCGGCAGAGGGACTTTGATAGCAAGGCGCTGGATGACGACAGCAGTGAGGAAAAAAAAGGGAAAGATGGAGGCGAACCTGTAGAGGAGGTGTGGACTCAAAACCAGCAGAAACTTCTTGAACTGGCCCTGCAGCAGTATCCGAAGGGGACTGCAGAGCGATGGGACAAGATAGCCAAATGTGTTCCAGGAAAATCGAAAGTATATCTTCTTTTTTTTCCCTCTGGTTATCTATATTCTGAGTTTTAATCAGAATAAGGATGCCTGATCTTCCCTTACTTGATGTATTTCATATACTCTAGTTAAGATGACATGTATTAAATATGCATGCCACTTTAGTGCTAGAAATGACAAATAGCAAACCTTTTGTGCTGGTCTTGAAGATCTGATAATATATTAAACTAGTCTAGACATGACGTTTAGGTGCAATCGATAGAGGGGGGTTGGTGGGACGTATTGAGATTTATTGGTGGCTAAACCTAATTTTAATTGCAGGGTGTATGTGTCCCGCAAACTGTTATAACAGCGATGATTCTTGCTCTGGATGCATTTTAAACTTCAAATTGAAAACACTTTGTGTAGAAGAATGTGTGTTTTAAGATATATTGGAGATGCTTCACTTTCTACTGCACAATAGTTGGAATTACCAAGTTTATTTTTTGTACTGACTATATTATGACAATGTTTAAAGGTTATGGACAAATAATCTGTGTTTGTCAAACTTGCCTAACCCAAGGTGGTGGAGTTTAAACTGCAGTAGAAGTGTTAACAGGGAATAAGATTTAATTTTAATTCTACTAACATAACTAAATTATTTCAAACACTTGACCAAGGTATGGTCTGGACATGTTTTAACCTTCTTAAATTTGATTGTTTTTGCTATAAAACAAAGCATTTTTGTAAGATAACTGAATACACTTATTTGTTTCCTTTTGCAGGAAGAGTCCATGATGCGATATAAGCTACTGGCGGAATTGGTACAAAAGAGGAAACAGGCCACGAGCTGATCTGAAACATGCAATGCCAGGACTCTTGTTTTAAAGTGTCAAGCCTTTTACTTCCCTCTGTTTGTCACATGCCTTAGTTGAACACCAATAAACGTGACACATTTTGCTTTAACATCTACTTAAGTGTAAAACTGTATTTTTGTAATGGAATACCTTTTTTTATTTTAATTGGCATACAGATGTATTTCCTTTTTTTGCTGATTTCAAAAAATTGGCAGAATTACATGGTTTTCATTTGAGCTCAAACACAAGAATTACAAAATGTGTCTTATTTACGTAATAAGAATGTACTTTAAAATGTATTCTATGCAAAATAGGTTTACATGAGAAAGAAAAATCTCTTTTATTGGTTCCCTGAATTGTTACTTAATTTCATGCTGAACTTATCACACTTTCACAGCAGTCTCTTACAAAATAAGAATACAGGCTTTCATGAACATGACATAGCATCAGTTTTAAGCATACATTTTACTGTAAAACTACATCTTAAAAAAAACAAAACCAAGAAATAAAACTAGATCAACCAATTTTCTTTTTCCCTTGGGTGACTTTTTCCCTTCAGATGACAAGTATGCATCACAATCCTTTCTTGGGCTCAGCGCTGGTAGATCTCCAAACAGAGAATGGCTGTTTACAATGACTTTTGACACCCAAAGAACATGTTCATACAGTTCATGAAGTTCATACAGTGAAGCTATTGATAGTGCCTTACAAAGTCACTATACACACCCTTTTAAATGCAATGCACATTTAATTTATAGTTTGGTGCCTTTGATGCATGAGATCAGAAATATTAACATAGACCCTCCTTAATTACCATTAAATGACACCACTGGTGCGGCATGTAGAAGTTTGTTGTAAACCCATGTCAAATCAAAAAAGAACAGGGTCAAATAATAAATATTACTCCTATCATAGTGTGCTTCCTGCTTTTGTTATAAATATAGCCAATATCACTTTTTTAACTATGCTTTCATGATCTTCCAAGTACAACATACAGCCACAAAACATCAGCACTCCCTGCCCCCAATTTTTTTTCTTGAAATTACAGCAGCGCCAGGTTTTTGGTTTAATGTTAAGTCTTTTGGATTCTGAATATACCCTTTCCTGTTCAGAAGTCATAATCCTGAATTCACACTTTTGAGAAAAGCATTTACATAAACTTGAGGGGTGAGTACAGGAGAAGTACAGATATTTATTAACTTCTCCAAAAGTTAAAACAAAGCAAATAAACTGCATTGAATCCCAATAATGTGTTGCCATATTTTTGCTACTCTGCTCATGCTGTTGGGATGTGATACTTTATTACTGAAGAGATACTGGATTCTGCTACTAGCTTAGCCTGAGAATTACTAAATACCCATCAGGTACTTTCCAGGACCTCATCCAGCCTTAATTGGGTAGTAGGAACATGAACCAATGAGAAATCAGAGGCAACATGCTGGGTTATGCAATTCTGGGCAGAATTCAACTTCTAGTCGGCTGTAATGTTCTGGGACGATGTTCTATTGCAGTAAACCTAACTGTTGCAACATGCTTGCTTTCAAAAATAGTTATGTGAGTTTTTGTAAACTGTTAACTATTGTGGCTGATGTGTCATGCAGAAATTAGGTACCTTTGTACTTCCTGAATTTGACCACATTGTATCAAAGCATAATTCAAATCTTAATGTTTTGATTTGAGAGCCACACATTGCTACACATAGCACATTCAGATATACTAACACAGGATCACAACATATTACAATACTTTAAAACATTTCCTCAAGTGTGTACGCATCAGCACCATCCCCCCCCCCCCCCCCAGTACGATATGCAGAATCTCAATTAGTTACAGCGCAAGGGTAGAGGTAGACATGTTTGTAGTTATACAGATGATTAAGCACAAGACTGAGAACTAAAACAAACAGAAGTATTTTTTTTTTTTTAATTTATCCCAAGAAACATTTCCTTAGGCTGTACACAAAAAAAAAATCAGGATTTAACAAATCAGCAAAAGCTGCCTCTACAAACTTGTTTAAAAAGAGAATTTTATACAAAGATAACATTTTTTTTTGTACAACTATTGTGAAATAACAAGATTTTTTTAAATTACATTTTGTATAAAGATTGATAACAGAAATTTGCGGGGCAAAATGAATACAAAATAAACTAACTAACTGCATTTGTGTTTCTAGAAAATGGTGCTGAGACTAAAATTCCCCTGCATATATAAAAATAAATTAATACTTTGTCTCTAATCACTAGACAACTGTGTGTGGTACAAATATTACAAAGCAAATCTTGAGGTTATTTTAAGAATTCTTCACAACATCCAAGAAGAATCACATACAACATATATTTACAAAAACGAGGTACAAACTGTGCAATTCAAACCTTTCAAAGATTTGTTTTATCCAAGGCTCGTCTAGCTCTGTACACAGTGCTCTCTCTCTCTCTATATATACACACACACACAGATATACATACACACACATACAGTGGGTAGTTTTCATAAGAAGCTACAACTTTACAGTTTTGTAGTTACTTTCCTGGGAAATGCATTTAATCATTGTTATTCATTAATACTTTGTTTTTATATTCCATGTTACAATTTAGGGATCCTAAACTTTTTTTTTTTGCTAAATGTCCAGTAAAAATGACTTATTTTCAAGAATTATACATTACATATTTTTATATATACACAGTCACACCCTATGCTTATTAAATACAAGGATTTAGTAAACTAACCCATTTTTAATAAAATAAAATGCAAAATATGATTCCTAGCACTAACAAATAATCTTTAACAAAAAACATATTTCATTATAAGTATTTGCTCATGACAAAAGTATTGGCACCCCTGCTTTAGTATTTTGTGTGTCCTCCTTTTTCTTTGTACTTTGTAGAATGTTTTCATACATAGTTGCATTCATTCGACACTCAAATCACATGAATGTCTCCAGTCCCTGAACTGCTAAAACACCCCCATATCATGATCGAACCACCTCCATGTTTGACTGTAGGTACAAGTTCTTCTTCATTGAAGGCTTTCCCTAACATACTGTGGTCCATTTTGGGGGGAGGAGGGGGGGTTATTTGTCTCATCGGACCAGAGAATTCTGCTGAAGAATGCATTAGATTCCTGTTCCTAACTCTGCAAATTTTAGTTGGTTTGTTTTATAAATTATTTTTAAGTGGTTTGCAGTGAGGTCTACGTGTACACAACTCTTCTGTGTTCAGGTGCCTTTGTACAGTTCTTTCATGCACTATTATGCCAGATGCTTCCAAATCTTTCTTTAAGTCCTTGGCTGCTGTTCTTGGATTTTTTTTAGCTGCTTGGACAATTCTGCTACTTGCTGTACCTGTAATTTTCTTTGTACGCCCACTTCTTTCAAGCGTTTCAGCTGAATTTGTTCTGTGGTACTTTTTGATTAATGCTCGATTGTGGATTTTGGTATTCCGTATTTCTTTACTGCTCTGTAGCCATTTCCTTTGTTGTAGTTTGCTACGAGGGCTCTTCTCAAACGGGAATCCAACTCCTTTGTCTTGACCGTCATCTGCTGTGTTGCCAAAACCTTCAACATACGTGAGAAATAATTACCTCTTTTAAGGCTATTTACTTTATAATGCAGCTTGATTACTGTGCAATGGTTTCCAATCAGTGAGTATATTTTACAAGGAGTTATATTACTTTTGTACAGACTTTAAATGTAAAGGTACCAATACTTTTGTCATGAACAAATGTGAAATTTCTTAAGTGCTTATGTCTTTCAAAAGATTGTTTGTTAAACTACCAGAAATTGTGTATTTTGGTCTTTGTCATATTAAAATTAGTGGCTAATGTTCAATAAATGCTTGTATTTAACATTTTTTTTTTTAAATGATCTTATATTAAGTGTAGGGTGCCAATACTTTTTTTTGTAACTGTATATAACTTATCAGAATAAAATAAAAAAAATATATAATAATAATAATAATAATAATAATAATAAACTCCCATGTTTTCCCTCTCAGGAACAATAGTGAGGATCCAGATTGAGTTCTTTCACTTTGACAAAGCTGAAGTACAAAAAAAATCACTCTTTACAATTAAATATGTTGCCTGAGCTACACAGAGTAAAATTATTATTAAATTATTAAAAAAAAAAAAAAAAAAAAAAAGGCTGCTGGTATACTGTTAAATTCCTGCCCCTTTGACAGGAATTGTGATGGAGTGCATGCTCAGCTGTCCAGAGCCAGTTTGGGACAATGGACTTAGCAACAGGCACTTGGTTTAGGCGGACAATCACCAGTACTCTCAAGAGGAGGCCTCCTCTATGACAGACCCATCATTTTCTTTCATATTTGATCTCATTCCACCAGCAGCCAGTATAAAAAGCTCAGAATCCTACATCCAATCATATCAAGAGTGGTCCAAAGAAATATACAATTACAGCATACAGGAAACTTTACCACATGTACTGAAAGTTTAAACCAACATAGAAAGTTAGCTAAAAAATCACAATACCCCAAACCCAAATGTTCCTTCTGATTTTGTATTACCTGAAACCCCTAAAAAAGGAGAAAAAAAAACTGCTTGTGAAAAGTTTCAAGCTGATAGAAATTGTTTGTACAAAGTGAAGTTCATTGTTGTTGTTTTCTGCAGTCCCTGAAGTCCATAAGTGATTAGCTCCTATTTAGTGCAACAAAATGACATCAATGTGTTAGTTCAATGCCTTCAAGGAATGTCATGTGAAGCCTGACCTTCTGTTCATATAAACCACCACCATGTAGAAAAATAGATCAACAATTATATGTTTGTGAAGTGCTAAACAATTGTAGGCACCTTCAAATCATCAGTCAACTGTTCTCTTGTACAACAGGTCCAGTTTTCTCGGTTAATCTCTACAAAGAAAAAAAAAAAACACATCGTAACATAATTATAACCGAGAGTATAAAAAGACAGTGAGGCTGGATATAAGAAAGTTTATAATAATATCACCCACTGTTGGTGTTACAGTCGCAGACAACAGTATTGGCACCCTACGCTTATTATACCATCATTCAAGGTAACAGATTAACCCTTTGCGGTCGTATATCGGACCTGGTCCGACATCGTCAAAAAGACGTAAAAAACAGGTCTCTAGAAAACGATTCAATGGCCGAGTGAGACCGATAGAAGCCGGGGGGGGAAAGAAAAAAAAAAAGGGGGGGGGGGGGGGCGGGCGTATCTCATGAATACAGATAGCCCGACACCACATAGATAACACGGACATAAACAAGATAGCTGCTTCTGCATCCAGCGCTCAAAGAATATCAGACATTTGCAGAGCTTTTTTTAGATGTTATACAGTGCCTTAGATAAGTATTCACCCCCCCTTGGACTTTTCCACATTTTGTAGTGTTACAACCTGGAATTAAAATGGATTTAATTAGGATTTTTTGTCATTGATCTACACAAAATAGTCCGTAAGTGGGGAAAAAAAATCTACATATTTTTCAAAATTATTTACAAATAAAAAACTGAAAAGTCTTGATTGCATAAGTATTCACCCCCTTTGCTGTGACATCCCTAAATAAGCTCTGGTCCAACCAATTGCCTTCAGAAGCCACATAATTAGTTGAATGGAGTCCACCTGTGTGCAATTGAAGTGTCACATGATCTCAGATTAAATACACCTGTTTCTGGTAGGCCCCAGAGTTTGTTAGAGAGCATATCTAAACAAACAGCATCATGAAGACCAAGGAGCTATCAAAACAAGTCTGGGATAAAGTTCTGGAGAAGCACCAATCAGGGTTGGGTTATAAAAAAATATCCCAAACTTTGAACATCCCCCGGAGCACCATTAAATCCATTATTAAAAAATGTATAGAATATGGCACAACCGCGACTCTGCCTAGAGAAGGCCGTCCACCAAAACTCAGTGACCAGGTACGGAGGGCATTAGTCAGTCAGAGAAGCAACCAAGAGGCCAATGGTAACTCTGAAGGAGCTGGAGAGATCCACAGCTGAGATGGGAGAAACCGTCCATGGGACAACTATAACCCGGACGCTCCACAAAGCTGGGCTTTATGGAAGAGTGGCGAGAAGAAAGCCATTGCTGAAAAAACCCCATATCAAATCCCGTTTGGATTTTTCCAAAAGGCATGTGGGAGACACAGCAAACATGTGGAAAAAGGTTCTCTGGTCTGATGAGACCAAACTTGAACTTTTTGACCTTAGCGCAAAACGCTATGTGTGGCGCAAAGCCAACACTGCTCATCACCCTGAGAACACCGTCCCCATGGTGAAGCATGGTGGTGGCAGCATCATGTTATGGGGATGCTTTTCATCGGCAGGGACTGGGAAACTGGTCAGGATTGAGGGCAAGATTGATGGAGCCAAATACAGGGAAATTCTAGAGGAAAACCTGTTTCAGTCTGCAAGAGACCTGGGACTGGGGCGGAGGTTCACCTTCCAGCATGACAATGACCTTATACACAGAGCCAAAGCTACACTGGAGTGGTTTAAAAACAAGAACCTGAATGTCTTAGAATGGCCCAGTCAAAGCCCAGACCTCAATCCGATTGAGAATCTGTGGCAAGACTTGAAAATTGCTGTTCACCAATGGTCCCCATCCAACTTGACAGAGCTTGAGCAATTTTGCCAAGAATGGGCAAAAATTGCAGGATCCAAATGTGCAAAGCTGGCAGAGACTTACCCAAAAAGACTCACAGCTATAGTTGCTGCCAAAGGTGCTTCTACCAAGTATTGACTCAGGGGGGTGAATACTTATGCAACCAACAAATGTCTTTTTTTTTTGTTTAATTAACTTTTGTGTCACAATAAAAAATATTTTGCACCTTCAAAGTGTTAAGTATGTTGTGTAAATCAAATGGTAAAAATCCCAATTAAATCCATTTTAATTCCAGGTTGTAACACTACAAAATGTGGAAAAGTCCAAGGGGGGTGAATACTTATGCAAGGCACTGTAGTAATAAAATAATGACTTGGATCGCGTTATTGAGGAGTTGGTGATAAAACGAGTGATCAGGAGATGATTTATCAGTATGCACTACTATACAGAGGTATATAAAAAAAATACAGCGAACAAGGGGTGGGGCAGGGCTGGAGATGCAGTACTGAGTGTCCTGTTGATATGCAGTGCCTTTTAACCCTTTGCGGTCCATTTATTAATCGCGCGTCAGGCACGCCAGGAATAATTAATTTTCACACGCGCAGTTAATTTTATACGCGCTGTTTAAAAGTATTTTTTTTCACAGTCAAACGGGTTTAAATGGCCCTGCATATCAACAAAGCACACACTAGGCATCTCCAGCCCCTCCCCAGCCTTTTGTTTGCTATAGCGTTCAGCTGTGTAAGAAATAAATAATAATAATAATAATAGTCGTACATACCGATCGATCATCTCCAGATCACTCGTTTTATCACCAAACTCCTCAATAATGCGATCAAAGTCATTATTTTATTACTATAACATCTGAAAAAAGCTCTGCAAATACCCATGATAGTCTCAGTGCGCTGACGCACTTAGCCAGCTTGTTTATTATGGACGCCCATTATCTGATACCTGATACCATGTATGACTATTCATGAAATACGCCTTTTTTTTTTTTTTTTTTTTTTTTTTCCGACTTGGCTCGGCTCCTGTCGCTACCACTCGGGAATTGAATGGTTTTCTCGGCTTTTTCCGGAGAAAAAACGACTAAACACCCGTTTATTGCGTTGCTATAATGATGTCGGACCCAGTCCGACAAAGGACCTGTGAGGAATAATTGCAATGTCGGACCCAGTCCGACAATGGACCGCAAAGGGTTAAACATGTTTTACTGTGAAAAAATACTATTAAACCAGTGCGTCTAAAATAAACTGCGCGTGTGAAAATAAATTGGACCTGACGTGCCTGAAACGCACTGAATAAATGGACCGCTAAGGGTTAAGGACAAGCATTTGGTAAACTTGAACCACTTTTTAATAAAAGAAAAAGAAATACACAGTTTGCAGTAATTTAACAAGTAATGTTTATCAAAAAACAACTTATTTCATTTAAAGTAGTCGCTCATGACAAAAAGTATTGGCATCCCTGCTTTTGGAATGAAAATACATAACAAAATTAAAAAATTAACAAAACATTGGTTGTACTTGTGTGTTTAGACCAATTAAAATAGACAACATTGTATCTCAGTTAAAAATGCCATGTAAAATACCACATTTTATTTTTCTTTTACTTTACTATGATTAGCAGTTTTTAAATTCCATAAAAGAAAACCATCTGATGTGCAGGACTTACTGTAACTTTTTGCACAGAAGGGTCCCCATGCATGGCCAGGAAAGGGTTGGTACTGATGCTGTGTTGTGTGGGAGCCTGGGTACTTGTCAGCAGGCTGTTCATAGGAATCTGTGCAGCTGCTGAGAGCTGAAGCTGTTGCAGTTCTTGCTGCTGGTGGTGCTGATGCTGCTGATGCATTAACTGATACAGAAGAGCCTGTTGCTGCTCCTTTGAAAAATCAATGGCAAAAAATACAGTCACTATCAGCCACTAAATAAATTGTTTGTCTCCAAAGCTCCTTTCACACAGACGAGTTATGACGGCTCAGAACCAGCAATGTGAATTGCCTATACCGTCACAGCCGTGATATTTTATGCCATCTCTAAACCACCTTGTGAGGTGGTTCAGAGACAGCACTGAAGCGTCTTAACTCCTGTGTGAAAGGCTATGCCGGCACTGAAGCACTGTAGTGGGCGTGGATTGAAAGTCAACATCCCACGTGACTGTTTACCGGACGTCATCGGTGTTGCACACTTTCATTTTTTTTCAAATACAATAGCTGATCAAAAACAAGATGTAGTAATTACTGATGTTATTGTGCTTATTGATTTATTTGTTTTATTTCTGTTTGCGTTGTCATGAAAACGATCTGTTGACCGACAGGTTTGAAAGTTGTACTCACATGATCCCTTTGGCTGTGTGAAAGGGTTACGACGGTATTATAGCAGCATATATTGCGCAATTTCGTGCTGCGTGAATGGGTATTTTAAAGAATTTTTTTAACGTCTCTGAGACAGCTCAGTAACAGCATTTGTATGTAAAAGTGGTACCATATTAATAAAGGGGTTGTCTCTCACCGGAGTAGGCTGCTGGGATGAGAGTAGCTGCTGAAGCTGCTGTTGGTGAAGTAAGAGCTGTCTCTGCTGGCCAGAGAGTATACCCAGTCCAGGAGTACTGAAAAACAAAGACTGTTTATGAAAAAAACAACACCTCACTGTTCAACTATTTCCAGCAAGGCACACAGTTCTCACACAAGACATGAATTGGAAAGAAAGAAGGCCACCACACACTACAGCTCAGATCTTTCTTCATATAACAATAAATAAACTGATAATGCCAACATACACAATGCTCACCTAGATTTAGCTGGGGCAGTACTGCAAATCCATGGCAAGTGAGGCAAAAAACAAAGGAAACATCCACATATCAACTAAATGAACTTTTTATTGTATTTGGTAAGAAGAGAGTGTATTTCTTTGCATATCAAGGACTGGATTTATTTATTTATTAATTTATTTTTAAGCTTGATTTGCTTTACTCTAAAACTTTCAAGGAAAAAAAAAAATCAAACAATCATTTAAAAAACCAGACATAATAATGCACACAACCTTTCAAGGACAACAGAGATTTCCATAAGGTGTAAAGCAGAAATCCTACATCTAGAATAGCAGAAGACATATTATTGTTAATAATAATTTGAAATAATACGCACCTGTTAAGAGTGGTAGGCAGTGAGAGAGACACATTGGGGGGCACAGCTGTGTGGGAGAGGGGGCTGTGGTTCTGTGCTACTGATGCAGGGGTCTGGATTACTCCACTTAAAGCCCCTACTATCCCATTGATCGCCAGTTGGTTTCCATGCATAGACCCCATCAATCCACTCACTCCCTGCATTGCTGGAATTGTAGAGGTCATAGTTTGCATACCACTGGCCAGTGCCCCCACTGTCACACTGTTGACCTGCTGAACTCCAGCGACCCCTGACCCTTGCTGGGGAGGACTCTGCCCAGCAGGGGGTGGGGTAGATAGTGTTGACGAACTGCTGGTGCTCTGTCCACTGGAGGTCACATCCTAGAACAAAGAAAACAGTGAACACTTTAAACTGATGAAACCCTAGTCAGCACCTTTGTGTTAACCCAGCTGCTCCTATTTACAATCAATTACTGTATGTTGGGGAATCCAATAGTGTTTTTTTTTTTTGAAAGTACAGGATACTAACAGGTTTATAAAAAAAGACAAAGTAAGTGACAATATTAACCACTTAAAATCTGTATTGCAAGTCTGGCTTCAACAACAGTTTCACATGTTTAATGTGTTTGCCATGTATGTGATACTAGTGGATCAAGTTCACACAGATACCTGGAAGGAACACACACAAAGAAAGAATGAAAAAAGTTAAGCAATTACCTGAGCTGGTAAAGAAAGAGAATTGTCAGGTAAAAATCTGTTGCTTAGATGTGGGCTCGTGTTTGTGTTCAATAGATCTGTGATGGTAAAGAAAAACATATAAACAATATAAATAATTCAATTCAAATTTCAACACATTTAAACCATAACCAAAAATAAATAAATAAGCAAAATGCGAAACACAAAATCAGCCACACTTTGTTCGATTCTTCAAGGTGCATCTCTCTGGTAAGAAGTAAATGGAACACTGAAGTCACTTCAAACCACTTTGTAACCACGTGATGCAGTGTGTGCACGGTCGGTGTGTCCCAAGAACATGCTTACCAGGCTGTGCAGCAAAGACCTGCAACTGAGAAGAGGCGCTGGGGTTGGGCGCGCTGCTGGGGAAAGGAACAGAGAGCTGTGCACTCAGGAGCTGCAGGCGCTCTTTCTTTGCTGTCAGAATTCTAATCTGCTCTTCCAAGCGACGGTTCTCCATCTGAAGCTGATGAAGAGATTTCAGCATTCCCAAGACTAAGAAAGAAGAATGCATTCATTTAAAGGAGTGAATTAATTCATTAATTCAATTAAAAGTAATTACTAATTCATGAAATTACATAAATTGTTGAAAAGGTAAAAATATGTACTTGATTAGAGAGTGCTGTGGTTTCTTTCTCTTTTTTTATGGATTCCAGAAAATGTTTCATATTTTTATTTAGATGTGTGCTTTTACATTTATGAAGTACAACCCATATCAAAAGATAACATTAGCTACATCAGTGAAATAATTGATTTAATATTATTTTTTCTTTTAGAAGAATGTAAATTCTTATTGAAAGTGTATATATAGAGAGAAAGACACACACATAACAATGTATAATCATTTTCAGCAGTCGTCAACAAATCTGTTTTTAACTTGTGTGGTGGTTTGTCTGAATCAGCACAGTGATACCAGACAAGCACACTGAGTTTTACAAATCTGTTGACACACCATAGCCTAGCATTGCTTTTTAAGAACAGACCTAAAATATTTGAACAACAAATAGGCCGACCAAGCTGATACAAAAACCTAAAAACAACTCTTGATTACTGTTGCTTTTGAATTTATTTTTAAATTCATTCATTTCACTCTTTTTTTTAAATTACAAGACTGGTCCTACTCCCTTAATATGCCCCATTCATACTGGATATTGCTGGATACAATGTATTTAAGTAAACCTGAATACAGAAAACACACACCAAGATACAGTTTAAAAATAAATAAATAAATAAATAAATAAATAAATAAATAAATAAATTACACAACAGAAAAATGATGTGGTAAGCCAATATGTTAAAATCCTGAGATTGTATTCCTTGAGTGTGTGTGTTATTTTTTTCATAAAGTAGTTTTATGCCATTTATTGAATATAACCACAGGGCTTGCCATTGACCCACACTACATGTGTACCTCCATCTGGTCAAATCCCAAAGATTTTGTTTTTATCAATCCTCTACAAAGGATGCAATAAGACTGTGCCAAGCCTGTCCTTCAGCTATCATGTTTAAATGATTACCCCTCCATGCGCTCCCCCACAATTAGCATTTTCAGCTCTATGTCATTAGAAGTAAATACATACATAAATAAATAAACACATAAAATAAAATAAAAACAACAGAAAGTTGTCTTGTTTAAAGCAAACAGGCAGTCTGGCAAACTTACCCCGAGAAGCAATGAAAATAATCATACTAGGGTTCTAGTATTTGTATGCATATATTTATAAAAATTATTTGACAGACAGCAAGCAAATGTTTATAACTGCACATGGTACGGAAATCATGCTCAAATGTATAGGTATTAAACAGTAACCAATGTTCACTGAAAAACTCTATATTCACAAATGCAAAACTTGCATAAAATCAATAAAACACTGTAGTACACACAATTTGTGATAATCCCAAGAAAACAGTACTTACTATCTGCAGGAGCACCTTGTTCAAGTAGAAATCGCTGTCCTTCACTACATTGTCTCTCTAACAATTGCTCGATGCTAGTTGCAACTGGGGGCAGATTCTCAAAGCCACTGCTGCTTGACTGATCATAGCGGATCTGTGAGCCACTTACTGGGGAGCTGTTCAAAAGAGTGGAATTTTTCTATTAAATGGAGGGTGGAAACACTGTGCTTTTGTGCTCATGTCATTTTGTTGTGTGCATGAATCAAAAAGGCAATACAATAGAGCCAAATTTCATAATCCTAGATAATTTGGCATTGTAAATCTTGAATGTTTAGACAGATCCTTGATGTAGATTATGAATGTTCAGCAACAAACACTTCATCAATACTAAAACCAATTACACACATTGCTTGTAATTACAGTGCTGACAGAACTGCCATAATGTCATTAATCAAAATAATATTACCGATTTTTTTTTTTTTTAGTTTCTCCAGATTTAAAACAGAATTTTTTTTTTTGTTTCCAAAATACTTTTCTTTATATTCTTATTTGCTTTCTAAATTGGCTTTTTTATTTCTCTGAACAACACAAATCAGAAGAATGTTTTTGTAGAGTATACTACAATGAAAAACATTAAACTTTCAGAAAATGCATAGCAATAAACATATAAAAAAAAAAAAGAAAACACACACACACACACACATTCCGCAATGGTAATGCCTCAACATGAAACGTATCAACTTAATTCTTTACAGCAACAACAAATGTATACTTTGTTGATAAGAGATAAGAGTTGTTGTTTTTTTAAAAAAACCCTCAAACGTTTCCTTTGCCTGCAGCTTGGAATGTAAATAGTGCTTACCGTGGAGAGATACTTCCTCTTGGCGAGCTGCCCCTGCCAGCAAGGTTACGACTATTGTCTCCTAGTTCTTGATCTGAAATGTAAATATAACGGAGTAGATACAGAGGCTCCAACCAGATTACCGTTTAAACTCAGATCGAACATCGTTATGCGCTCCAGTTGCTAGGCAGGTTAAAGACCTAAAACATGTTCCCACTTTGGCACTGATGAGCTGCATCCTGCCATCAATGCAAGCTGTCTGCGGGCATACCAGACTTAGCCATGTATTATGTTCCTGTTCTTCAACCTCTTTTACTTCTTTGAGACAAAGTGTGGTTTGCATCTTCTAAAGCCCTGCCCTCAGCCTCCCAACAGCCACTTTTAATTTCTATGGTGAAAGTAATGAATCACATCTGTGGATAGCGGATTTGTATGCTCCGTCACAGCCAATCCAAAACGCTATGCCTTTTAACACTTTCCAGCCCAAGGCTATTCACAATGCACACTTCTCATCACAGCAGTCTGGCAGACCATGTGCAATTCATTTAAGGGTCCGGACTGATTATTTCACTGACCCTAAAGTTCAGGAGCTCGCATATGCCTCACAGATTCACAGGTACTAAAAAACAAAACATGTATTACCTATGATGACTGCAAGTTATTTTCTAATAGTATTTACTTACTTATTTTGCACAAAAGAAACAAAAGCTGCTCTAGGTCATGTTTTAAGTCTGCTTAAAAACTAAGCATATTTGCAGCAGCACTGGAGCAGAAAAAATTCCCAATCTGGCCCCTTTAAAAGGAGTTGTCTTTCCCCCCCAATTGTGAGGCACATGACCTCCTGACCTCCCTTTGAGGCCACAGGCATAAATGATTCATTCTATACTGCTAAAACCCTTCCCCCTTCTTCCACACAGACATCCCTCCTTAATACCCATTAACAAATCCTTAAGTTATTATTCATATATTGCATATATGATTTAAAAACATGGGAAGAAAATAAAGTCAGAACCGCATATTTAAAAAAAAAAAAAATAATTACAGCAGCTCGTTGAGGCCATAAAAAAAAAAGATAATTTCTCTCAGGATCTCAATGTTACCATTTAGTTACCTCGTCATCACAAGATCATTTATTTTCCATTATGGTCAGGAAAACAGAAGGAATGACATCACGAGATAATGGAATGGTAGTAAATTGAGATACAGAGATAAAGTCTTATGATCGACAAAGAATATTACTTTTTTCGATGGCCTCAACGAGCCACTGTAGAAAATACATAATCCTGCAATTGCACACATTTCTGAAATTACAATATATAAAAGTAAACACATACACAAACAAGTAGACTGTTTTAATTGCTGAATGGACTGATTTATAGTTTATATTTAGTATATAGTTTATATTTAGTATATATATAGCTTGTTTATTATCCTGTTTAACAGTTGCAAAGCGTGCATCTTCAATGTAGCACATACTGTACAGAGAACTTCCCTGTTTCATTGTGCGTGTGGTTATGAAAATATACAAATATTGTATCATAGAATAGAAAAAGGGGGGCCCCTTACCTGATGGATTGTTCTCAGACTGAGCTATTAGTGCTGCCATTGCCGAGTTTGGATTTAGGCGGTTTCCAAACATGTGAGATGGAGCGAGGTTTAATGAAGATCCAGGTAATGCATTGGTCTAAAATAAATACATAAATAACTTGAACTCATGAATTCACTTCGAGAAATTAAACAAGGTCATTTACACAGAAATTATGGTTTTATTGATGTAGTATACAATAACAGATTTTTTAAAATATCATAGTTGTAATTTAGCAGGTACAAATATAACAAGATTAGCATTGCTAGAAGTACTGAGCTGATTTGTTTGTTTACAACCTTTGGAATTCAGGTGGAAGCCCCTTCAATAGACTTAGCAGTATGCGGACCATGAGGTTATCCCATTAATTATTTAACCTTACTAAACCATTTCCAAAATCAGAGCAGGTAGACAACAGATGTCTCACAAATGCCTGGCTCTTTTACATCACAGGCCGTATGTAGGGGTTAAAAAGGTCTGACTTCGAGCTCTGCAGTTTAACTACTTAGTCACATTTCCTTTTGCTGAGCCCGAGCATTAGTAAAGCCTTCACACTATGCTGTTACTTCCTTCACTGACAGAATTGGAAGTCAGACAAGTCTTTTTGGGAAGCAAACAGGCATCACAAGTATGTATTTTTATATAATGCAGAGCTTGACACATCATGGCTACACCATGACCCCGTCCAAGGAGCTGCAAGTTTGGCAGCCAGCCAGCCCTACTTACTGGAGAGTCTGTCTAAAAGTTCGTGTTCATTCATGGTGCTAACCACAATTCTGAAGGCCTCTGCTAGGCCCTGAGCCAAACAAGTGAAAATGAACTCTTCAACAGATCAAGCAGCAAACACTGGCCAAATTCTTACATAATCCAATGCAATAAAAATGCCTTCCCATGGCTGTGTTTACTTTTGCTCTTTCGAAGAATATGTAACTTTCATTATACGTTATTAGCCTGCCGAAGTCCTGGCTATAGCATCTGGTAACAATGTGTAAGCAAGCAGAAGTGGATTACAAAGAATAATTCTCCAATCTGTGCGTTTCAGCCACCCTCTGCCAAATCCTGTCTGGTATAATCACAGTGCAATGTGTGCAGATCTGTACATACAAATAACAACCGGTTCAGAAGTCTGTCTTAAAACCAAAAGTTTAACTGGGAACACACAAGTTTCTCAATAATTCTAAAAAATTAAAATGTGTTTTCCCCAAACAAATTCTATAGTGCTTTGCAAACGGTTCATGATCGTCCTTGTTTAAGTTTATTTACAAAAGGGCACATGCAAAGAGAGCACTGCTATTGACATATGCTAATGAATGCTAATAATGGCGTTTTATTGCATCAGAACACAAAACTGGTCTCCTAAGCTTACAATGTAAACTCATTTACTGCACATGGTACCCCTTAGTGAACTTCATATTGGGTGCCATAAAGAATAATGAGGTCGCTTTACAGTGGTGGTTAACTTGACCTTCTATTGTGAAGTAGAAGAAGAATTATTATTGCTGGGACAAATATTAAAACACTGCTTGAAATGTTTTTGGTGGCAAAAATGACCATGTGTGTATTAGTTCATACTGCTGCTTATGTTCCTCTAATTTCCTTAAATTACACTGTGTAACAATTTTTTTTTTTTTTTTTTGTTCCTGGGTAGTAAGTGTTATTTCCTAATTGCTTATGCCTCAAAAGTATAGAAAATGGCTATTATTCCCCACAAACTTTGCTTTTGTGACCAGGACAGTGATATTTTGAAATTTACCTATTTTCCAGAACATTCCAGATAGATTCAGTGCTGAGTAAACTTGGAGTAACTTCTAGAACTTTCTAGAACTTTCCAGTAATATAAATAGTAGTATAAATACAGGGGCCTTAAGCCCACCAGTTCAGTTTAGTTCCAGCTACCTAAGTGGATACATATCTGCATTTTTCTGAGATGGCATCAAGGTCATAGGAGACTTCAAAATGGTGGCATTCCTGATGGGTCTCCAAGGCGGTTTTACCAAGTTTCCCTGCTATCTTTGCCTTTGGGACAGCAGGGACACCAAGGCGCACTACCACAGACGGGACTGGCCACAGCGGACTGAGTTCTCTGTGGGGAGGAACAACGTCAAGTGGGAGCCACTGGTGGACCCCCGGAAGGTGCTGATGCCACCACTGCACATCAAATTGGGCCTTATGAAACAATTTGTCAGAACTCTAGATAAGGAGTCGGCAGCCTTCAAGTACCTTCAAGACTTCTTCCCTAAGCTGTCTGAGGCAAAGGTCAAAGCCGGTGTCTTCGTTGGACCACAGATAAAGAAGATCCTGGAGTGCAATGAATTCCCCAAGAAGCTCACTAGTAAGGAGAAAGCGGCTTGGAACAGCTTTGTCGCAGTGGTTCGGGGCTTCCTAGGCAATCACAAGGCCAAAAACTATGTGGAGCTGGTTGAGACTCTGGTGAAGAACTACGGCACAATGGGCTTTTAATTCGTGAAAGTGATTTACAGTATAATCGTAAATCTTGAAAAACTACTCACTTCTAAATCTTCTGTAGTCATTGTTGTATTACTTTAGTATAAATACATGTTAATTTGGATTCATATGTTGTTTTTTCTGACGAAAAGACACAAATTCGCCCGTTTTCTCACTGGAAATAGGTAAATTTCAAAATATCACTGTCCTGGTCACAAAAGCAAAGTTTGTGGGGAATAATAGCCATTTTCTATACTTTTGAGGCATAAGCAATTAGGAAATAACACTTACTACCCAGGAAAATTGTGTTACATAGTGTTATTTAATGTGGTATCAGGTTTATTTTACTCAAGAGTTTTTTTTTTTGTTTGTTTTTTGTATTAAATACATTAATAATACATTCATAATTTTAAACTAATAAATTAGCTAGGTTTGTGAAATCTTGTAGCACTCCGTGGTCCTCCTACACACAAAGGACTAGAATTTGGAATGAAAACGAATTCTAAAAACTCAAGCACAACAAATTTTGAGAGCTCAAATGCTAGTCCCATGATAGGCAGTAAAGCTTGTGGGTTATTGAATTTCCTTTCTTAATTCTGCCATCATGAATAACAGGGAAGCAATAAACAAAGTAAGGCAAAGCCAGAGGGGTAGCAAGGGGGAGTGACTGACATGCTGAACCCTCTCAACTCAAAGGATTGCTGTACAGCCATCCCCTAAAATAAATAAATACATAAATAAACATATGAAGAAATACCCGCTCCTTAAGTGTTCCTGCTTGTAGCCAGAACATTGATTTACAAATTAATGGAATCAAGTGCTGCCAAGATCCATTCCCCCCCACAAGTATTCAAGTGCTCTAACACACACACACACACACAGTGTAACTAGAGCCTTTGGTGCCCTCAGATGTGTGACCCTGACGCAAGATTAATCTATAGCATTCCCAATGACATCACATACCCTGCAGTGCTCCCAGGAGGAAAAGCTTCATTAATGGAGTTGCTTTGACAGCTGGAGATGGTCATGGCTGGAGCAGTTTTTCAGGGGACTCAGGAGGGAGTGGGGGTAGGTTGGAAGGCGCACTCAAGCCAAACTTCCTTTATCTTACAGTGAAGTAAGTGAGTGAGTGACCACTGCATTATTTAAAGGTTATGTAAGCAGCTTTACGTTTTATAAGTAGTATAAAAAGGATGTAGCTGAGGCTTATTAAAAATGCATAGCTGCCTTTCAGAATCAACCTCACCAGTTCTACTTTCTCTTTTTTTGAGTTGGGGGAAGAGACATACCACACTACATTTTCATAATGTTGAAGATTTCAAAATCAATTGTACTGGCAATATGGTACTACTGTACTTCAAAAGTAGTAAGGGTAGGTTACTACTTATTATGCCAATACAATGCTACCTGTACTTTGATAAGATCCAAGTCATTTAAAATTCAAAAGGTTTCATGAGATTTTAAATCAGTTAATGTGTTTCTAAGTCCAGCAACATAATTAAGTTTTAAAATGCTCTAGTTACACTCTGTGTGTGTGTGTGTGTGTTGGAGCACTTAAATACAAAGATGCTTCAGGTTTATCAGGCAAAATGACCAAGATAACCTAGATGACTTCCTTAGAGATAAGATGAAGATTTTCTGGTTTGTTTGTGTGTTCATGGAAAGGGCCTTTTATTTATTTATTTATTTATTTTTTTATACGGCATTAGAACTCTAACCCAGACCTGAACAGTAGTGGGTTATTTTTAATTGTGTGGAAGTTTAAAAAATATATATATTTCTAAAGGTTTACAGAAATAATTCAACTTCATTTTAAACTCAAAGATTAGTGTTGTATGTTTTCAAACAGGCCAGTCCCTTACATGTTATGCATGCAATGGCAGGGGTCTCCTGACAACAGGCCCCACTTCTTTCTGAACTCCAACCCCCTCCCCACCCTCTACCAGCAGGGTTTTCATACACAGCGTGCGATGAGATGAAACCAAGTGTGAACAACTTTCAGGTCCCATGAGCAGGCTGACTGTTGAAGCTGTCAGGTTCAATTGCATCATTCCACATTATTCAATGCCACAAACTTAACATATTCAGAACCATTGTTTAGGCTAATGCTGAAATGCCCATGGTAGAGGTTGCATATAAGATGGGGGAGGGGTCTAATTGTGGTACATCGTGACTGAACTTTCCTCCATTCTTACCAAGAGGAAAAAAGGAAGAATGCGTGTGTATATATTTATATATATTAAAGGAAGAGTGTGTGTGTGTGTGTGTATGTATATGTGTATATATTGCATGTTGATTGATTTTTTTTTTTTTTTTTGGCAAGAAAGTTTAGTTAGTACTGAGACAGCTAGAGTAATTATTCTGTAAACGTTCAAAAATACCGGGTGGCCGGCTGTAAGTACAGTGCTGCTGAGCCGGTCCTTGCATGCAATACAGATCTTTAATATACTGGAGGATGGTAATAATGTACCTTGCACAAAATACAGTCAAATATGGCAGACATACAAAATATTGCTTTCTTCAAGTTTTTCCCTAATTCTCATGATCAGGTTCATGCCTGACCAGTCTGCAACATACATTACAATCACTCCTGCTCTGTGCAACCGTCCACTCTGGCGGCACCCTCTCCCTATACTGAGAATGTCTCAAGTTTAAAAACTGAGATAGCAAGTGCTTACAGATTGCGAATTCAGTTAGAATGTGCCACTCTAAAATTCCAATGTAATGAACAGGTTTGATAGTCGCAAAATAAAATAAAAATACTGTAATCGACAAATAGTCCAAAATCCTGGTTTGTATTAATTGCTTCATAATATACCAGGGAGTTTAAGTCTGAGCAGACACATTACATAAAAGATCCAGAGATGATCGTATCTCACATGTGACCTTCCACAACCAGCACAATAACTATCCTCTTAGGCAACTAAACTGAAGTAGTGCTACACAGTTCAATGAAGAGGTCAATGTGCCCCAGTTGCCTGGAGACTGATGGTTGCTACAGCAGCACAAGATAAGCCAATCTAAATCAGCTTCAGCTCTGTGCCAGAAAGCATTTACTGCAAAACAGAGAGAGGAAGAAGCGCCTATCTCAGCATGCAATGATGCACAAAATCAGGCAAAAGCCTTCCCAGTGTTGTAGTCTCACTGTATAGAAAGTCCTTTTTTTATCAAGCCAGGAACAGTGTAAATGTTAACTGGAATGAAGACTGAATTTCTTGCAACTGTGCTTCCTTTGTTCATCCAATTAAGTCACATGCTCAGAAATTTGTTTCCCCTGTAGCTGTAAATTCCTTTGAGTTCCAGAAGGAAAACACAAGCATGATACAGGAGCAGGAAAACCACATTCCCTGTTTGTATACATGTTGACACTAATACTACAACATGACTATAGAGAGCAATGCATAAGCTACTATCTTAAGTGCTTAGGAAACTGCATTTAACACTAAATTCAATGTTGTGAAATCCTTGTCAAGTGGTTCACCACCACAGTAGCTAAACTATTCTGAAAATGAGGTCTGCGCACCCAGTGCAGAAGTATTCCTTTACTACTACAGTGAGTATTAATGAAGGAAAAGATCATACTGTACGAGCTCTTCAGCTGGATAGCATTTAAGGAAAGTGTAAATTCATGCAATAAAACAGAGCAGATGGACATTTTTATTTTGGATTTGATTAATACATCACCAATGAGGAATTAAAATAATTTATTTCAGGAATTTAACTTTTGCGAGCTAAAAGTTAAATTCGACCTTTAGTTCAACTGAAAAGGACTACTTAAAACAATATGCCATCTCGTGCCACCCCACCTAAACACCATCTTAACAAGTTGCAGAACAGTACACTGGTCAAAAGTCTTTAACCTAGAAAGTGTCCCTACAGTATACTTTCAAATACACAGTACACCAAGAACACGATCTCTTTATAATTAATAATTTGAATTTATCAATGCTTTTAATCCTACTCCCAAATCATTAAACACACAATTACAAGCACACAAGTCCAAAATCATTATCAAGGTATCATGTGTATTATTATAACAACTTATCAGGAATTTAGAAATAAGAAACAAAAAAAGGAGAAGAGAAATATTAAATCTCTTAATAAAAAAATCTACTTTTTTTAATGTCAATTTTAATTTAAATGACTTATAAAGTCAAAGACCAACCTGATAAAATAAACAGGGTTTTTAGCCAAGAAAAAAAACTAGAAACAAATTTCACAGACAAAATGAAACCCTGAGTAAAGTGTTCTCATCTACAACATAATTACTACTACTACACACCACACAGCAAATGTGCCCCTTACACCACACTATACATTTATGTATCTACTTAAATGAATCCCTGCTAAAAACGAAACCACACACTGCCATTTGTAGTTACAATGAAAGTTTGCCCCAAATAGTTTACTGCCATTTTCAAGAGCCCATGACAATAGTCTTAATAACAAATCCACAGTAAGAATAGACTGCAGTATAACATTTTTCATCCTATGCTGATAGTGGTGTGTGGGGGAAAAAGATCAAATCACTAAAACACAAAAGGGGGTCCCTGCTTTGGAAAGAATATATATTTTTGAAAATATTTATGTGTTTTGGGTAAGCATAAATAAACTTAATTTACTACTCAGGGAGGTGAAAAAGAAAGTTTGTTTTTCTACAGGAATGACATCAAGCTCCAGACCTCCAGCATCTTTCACTACCATGCATAAATGCTTTGTAAAATAAATAAATGTATTTGATAAGCAAAACACAAACCTTTGGCTCTTCTATAAGTATTTCATTTGATTCACAAAAAGAACTTGAGTTTGGGTGCTACGCATGATTAAAAGAACAGAGCTTAACTATTTCTCATATTTGTCATGTAGAAATCTTACAACACATTTTGAAGGAACCAAAAGTTAATGAGAAAGTAGCAACAAATTACATGCTCTTGTTTTTATTTATTTATTACTGTTCACTTACATTTTGAAAACGTAAGGGTTTTTTTACAATTACTAATTTATTTTTTGTATTTTTCTCTCTTCTGTTCTCTGCCATAGTTATTGTGGAGTAGGATAGATAAGCAAGTGTCTTTAACAGTAAACAACGCCACCATCTAGTGCACAGCCAGCAAAACAAAAAGAAAACTAGAAACAAGTGTAAGACCACAAGGTGGCGCTAGCTGAACAAATCTAGTGTATGTTTCACATATCTATGGTAAGCACCAAGAACTGAAGAGCAGCTCCTGAACCCACTACAAAATGGCAAGCAGACAGTATTTTAACTTTTTATGTCGTCACCCCCCCACACCAAATTTGACTTTGTAAAATGGATATTAAATGACGTCCATAACATGATTCTGGAAAGCCTACAAACACACACCACTCACCTGAGTTGCACACACCAAGTTTGGAACGGAGGCAGTAGTATGTGGTGGCAGAGATGGAACCGTGTGCTGCAAATGGACAGCAGACTGCTGAGGTAACTGGGAGCTGGGGATAGGGGTGCTGCAGTGTGAGCCCAGTACGGCATTTGGCAAGGATACTGGAGTGTCATTACCAGCAAAAGGACCTGAAAGAAATACAGGAACGGATTAAATAGCGGATTTATTTAAATTTGAAATCCTATTCACGACAACAATCCAGTAGACCATGTACCCAAAGTCTCATTAAATCTCAATATGTTACACCTCAGTGCATTCAGTTATTAAACAGCAACGCAGGCTAAAATATCACCACCTTCAACCGATAATTATTATCAGAATAACTGGTGAAAAGAATACATGATTTGAGTTTACTCAAACAAGACCAAAGTATGTGATGTAAAGACCACTTTTAGACAGACCCTTGAGTCTTAAGCAAATTTGACTAATGTTGAGAAACATGGTAAATAAATGTAAATTGGTTTACGACATGCTTCCTTACTGTAGTTTATAGCAGTCTTATGTGCACTATATCAAAGATAGTTATAATTACATGTACAGCAGAACTGGGTGGACACAGGCTTCCTCCTCCTTTAAATCTAAATGATGGCTACTGCAGGCCACTCAAATAGTGAGCCAAATAGACACGGTCCTGCTACTTTCTAGTGCTGGTGTTTATTTTTCTGAGGAAATGTTTAATGAAACACAAACAAACAAAACAGGATTATAAGTGTGGATTCAATGTTCTTTGCTCCTCATGAACCACAGGTCTCATTAAACTATGGAAAAAAATACCCTGAAAACGGTTTAAATTTGGCGATTCATATAATTAGATTAAGCATCTTCAAGTATACATGACAGACTTCATTCATATTCATGTGATACCTACTGTACTCCATATGCAATAATAACCAAAAGCATTCCTACTGTACTGTACTATTAAGTTATTCCTTTAGATACAGGCTTTAGGCTTACTGAATCTTAATAAAAAAGAATACACATTTTAATTCAAGACTGTGGTTTAAACAGCCTAGAAAAAGATTCATTAAGATGAAACATTATCAAAACAGAACGTTAAAGTTTTGTTGATACGGCCCCAAGTGCCATGTTCTGTGCAGCCTTTAAAAGGTAAACAATTAGAGAAGGTAGCTGACCAGTGTACTGCCTTTCCAAATGTAGCTAGATTCGAGAGCTTGTGTTTCAAAGGGGTTATCCAATCCAATACTGTGATCAACCAGTTACAAGGGTTTCAGCTGCTCAATCAATAGGGCCTTAACACCTGAAAGCGGCAGTCACGTCAAATGCATGTAGCTATTTCAAACTAGATTAAGAACAACTTCAGGTCAAACTTGCATTTTCACTTAACAGCACATTTCTGATCAAAATAAGGTTATTAATATAACAAAGTATTTTGAAAAGAACAACTTTGACAAGGGTTAAATTGCCTCGTTCATATCCAAGGGCTGACTTTTCATCAATATAAATGTTGACAACACTAATAAAACTAATAGTGACTATTATCAATACATTTTCTACATACATTAAACTTTGTCTTGTCACGGTACATTTCTTGCCACAAGCTGATCTATGGTACAAAGATTTTCTGTGGTTTGGAATGCAAGTAGTGTCGTAAGTTATGAATGTCTTTCCCACTAGTTCCAAGCTCCACACCATGGGTATATGATGAGTTACAGCCGGTTCTGCAAATTATGAGAATGCACAAACCTAGCTGGAAACCCCACACAATTTTGGTTTTACAACAAATACAAAACAAATGCTTCAGTTTCAAATCAACAATACATGAAACTGGTAGCAATAAAATGCAATCCAGTTAAAAATCATGTTTTGCTGCAGTTTTCTGATTGCGCATGACTCTCTTCTCAAATGAAAATGAAACACCAGCATTCTAATCTGAATGATTTGTCCTCAGCAGGAGGACACATGCAACAGCTCTGTATTCATATACCACTACGAAAATATTCAGAATAATATGGTGAGCATATGAATTAAATTAATCTAGTGTCTAAAATATTTTTGGCACAAAGCAATAAAGCAAGTATCTATTGTGGCAGCCATGGGTAAACAGGCTATGTAACAATCTAATTTATCTGGCCAATTTTATTCTTTTATTTTTCTAAATGAATCAGGATTAGGATAACCTTTTTAAATATGAGGACTGGGTATGTGTACAAACATGAACAGAATTTCAACAGCAGCAATGCAATGTGTTGCTCAATTGCCTCTAAGCAGGAATCAGAAAGCAGGTCACCTTTCCTGCAGAAACAGTATCCGGTCCCCATCCTGTGTCCACTGAACAAGCTGCTGCAAGGCAGGCTGTGGACAACAAGCTCTTCTTTGGATAACTGTTTCTAGGACTAATCACCAGAACACATGACTGAAATCTCCATTAACAAAAACAATTCCCCACTACCCAGAATAAAACCCTTAAAAAAAAAAAAAAAATCAGCACCCTAGATAGAATAGATAGTTCTTGGAGATGGTCACTTGCTTAAAATAATTGCCTCTCTGAGGATGCATGATACAAGCGTAATTCATCAAAAGGTGACATTTTAGATGCTGAAATAAATGGGCTGTGCAGTCCATTATTGCTAAATATTTACTCTTCAACAAACACAGGTAGGTGTGACTGACGTATTCATTTACATTGTTTTCTGTTTATCAATTAGACATACTTCTATTCTGAAATTATTATTTATGATTCGTTTGCATCTGTAGGAATTCGGGTAAATCCTATATCTTGTGTGAATACTGGTGTTAAAGATGATACCCATCTTGTAGGGCCTCGCATCCTTCTGCAGTTGAATGGAACAGTTAAAAAGTAACTAAAGGGGTTCTGAAAGATAGTGTTACAAGTCCCCACGTGTGGCTACAACTGTTTAAATAATGGACCTGTAACTTTTCTTTTCATTGTTAACATTCTGACAATTCATTACACTTATAACTTTAAAGTCTGTTTTAAAGCAGTGATTTAAAGAACAGATCTCAAACCCCAATGCACTAGAGCAGCCATTTAAAAAAGTCATGTGTGTAAAGTTGTCAGGATGTTAACAATGAAAAGAGAAATTACAGGTCCATTATTTAAACAGTTGTAGCAACACGTGGGGATGTAGAACGCTGTATTTTCTGAACCCCGCTACTGACTTTAAGCCCTCCATTCAGCAAGCATGGTCGGTCATTTTAACAGCATGACGTCTTACTGTAAATTTAAACTCTGGTATATTTTAGGTTTGTGTTTTAAAAAACTGTTAATGAAAAATAAAATGTTTTTTGGGGAAAATCCTAATCGCACCCCCAACAAGATTGTAGCTTTGCAAATACAAACAGACTAGGTGTCTGACCTAATTAATTTTTTTTCATGCTAACTTAATAAAAAGCTACAAAATATTATTACAAAATAAAAATTACAAGAGTCAATATATTGTGGTTATTTGTATTGAATACAGGAAGGATCTGCTTGGCTTCATAAACTTTGGGATTACTGCATTAAAGACACTCCATTATGCTCACACTTTTTCACTCAATGGCTTTAATTCAAAATTAACAGGCAAACTTGAAGACCACCCTCCCAAACCTACATTAAAATAAAAAAATAAATAAAAAAAACTGCCATCAATTTCTGAAAAGGAATTCTTTTTTTTCTGGCTCACACAAGAGTGGAAGGAATTCACGAACTTAGTAACCGAGTTTCTGTGCCACTTGAGATTAATTGGGAGCACTTTAGCTTTTATCCTTTGTTTACTGTTGCAGGGTGGGCTAAAATTTGGAGCACCATTGATACAAGCCTCCCTTAATACTTTTGCAACCCTGGACTGGGATCAGAGGGAGAGCTTAGCTTGGGCAGTGTTTTTTTGTTTCTTCTAAACTAAAAAAAAAAAAAAAAAAAAAACAAAAAAACAACCAAGCAACCAAGCAACCTGTCTTGAACCATTGATGGACAGCTCAAATTTCACTCAATGTGCACAGAGGGTCTACAATCACACCAGCCTTCACAGATTAAGCTATTTTAATAAAAGTCAATAGAAGGTCAGAAAATAAGCTAGTAAGCCATATACAATACATATTTAAAATTCTTACGTTGACATTCACATATTCTTCAAAATGCTTTTCGTAAAGTGTTTTAAAAACAAACCAAAGTTTTTA
The DNA here is from genome assembly GCF_902713425.1 of Acipenser ruthenus. Classification (NCBI taxonomy): domain Eukaryota; kingdom Metazoa; phylum Chordata; class Actinopteri; order Acipenseriformes; family Acipenseridae; genus Acipenser; species Acipenser ruthenus. The sequence goes on along the minus strand of NC_081192.1, from coordinate 98,039,582 downwards.
TTTTATTAATGAAATAATACAATGTAAAATAAATAAAATGTGCAACTGTAGGACAAAACAAAATAGGCTTTTCTCTACATGTGGAAAATATGGAGAGGGTTTAGTCTACAAACACACGAAAGCATGTATACTGCAGTAGACTTTGATCATCAATAAATTAATCTAAAAGCAAACAAAACTAGAGTTGCTAGCAACTATGAAGGCTTCCAAGCAGTTATCGTGAAATTTAAGCGCATTGGTTATTCTAGATGAATCGTAATCATCAGAACATTATGTTCTTAACTGTGCTAATTGTGTCAATTTTGGCACAAATATGAGAAGACTCTTGAAAATTGCCTGAAATTTTCATTAAAATGTAAGATGGCTGCCACACCATGTGACCAAAGGCCGCCATATTGACCATGGCACAACATTCCATAGTCCTCTACATCAGTGTCAAATTTCGTGCATTTTGGTGTAGCCGATAAGAAGTTAGAGAGGTCAGAGGTCACGGGCGATGACATTTTTTCATAGAGCACATATGACTTCCTATACGTGTTCCATTATAATTGAGACCCTGTCGGCACGCCCTAGGAGTTAAAATTTCAACGTAAATTCCAATATGGCCGCCGCGCCGTGTGAGCAATCTGTTTCAAACTTCAGTAGTTATTACTTTCCAATGGTCTGTGCAATTGTGTTGACAATGAAGAGCATAAGTGCAATGGTGTTCTTGTTATGGGTTGCAAAAGTTTTTTTTACAATTATCAATATGGCCGCCAAACCATGTGACCAAAATGTGTCATTTTCATATCACCAGTACTTCACGTGAGTCTCTATGGTCATATAAAGTTTCATGACTGTAGTGTATTGCACCTTGGATTTATGCACGAATGTATGAAAATAGAGCCGTTGTGAAACGGTTATTTGCACGCCGCGGCCATATTTGTTAACGAAAAAGCGTGGATTTTACAAACGGTAGAAAGGACCTGGTCATGAACATGCGTGCCAATTTAGGTGTTGACTGACGCTGCGGTTTAAGACAAGAAGATTGTTGAATATTTGGCGCCAATCCAGCGTAGCGGGCAAAGTAATTGTTCAATCGACCTCGATTGAACATATGTGATTTTATAAGCCATTGCTGCACTATCTGCTGCCACCGTCATAGTTCCAGCTTAAGTTGTTTTTAACAGCAAGAGTTTTGAAAAATTCCCAAAATTTCCACGAAAACCAAGATGGCGGTCAAACCATGTGACTTTTTCATTTGGGGACGCCAGTCTGGTTGTCCAGCCATAGGCATCTACTTACGTATGCGTTTTCATAACTCTGCGATGTTGTTTGTGCGGAAAAATAATAATAATAATAATAATAATAATAATAATAATAATAATAAACACAGCAATAACAATAGGCTTCCCAGCCTTTGGCTTGGAAGCCTAAAAAAAGGGTTGATGAATGGAACCATGCCCTTCCAACCTCCCAATCAGAGACAGAGAGCCCTACCTGTTCCAGCAGGAGATGAGCTAACGCTCACATTGTGAAAACTTCCATTCCTGAGCAATGTTGGAGATTTCTGGACGATGCTAATATTATTGCTGCCATTATTGTTATAGTTGACGCCATTCACGCTGCCTGCAGCTGATGCCACAGAAGAGGCTGGCGAAGCAGAAGAAACGGCCTCCTGAGCCTTATTTCCTCTGGACCTTCCAGCTCCGTATTTGCTTCTATTTCCCTTGCGCTTCTTTCCCTTCACGTTGTCTTCCTCCACGCTGCCCGAGGTGGGCTGGGATCGCTTATATCCTGCTGAAGCCTGGCTGGCCGAGCTGCTGAAGTCTCTGTGAGAGTTCTCATAGTTTTTAGCCTGAGCAGCCCCAGAGGAGGCGGATGGGAGGGCCATTAAAGAACTAAAAGTGTTTAGACCCCCTTCCAGACCCGCTGCATCTCCTTTAGATAGGCCTCTTGTGTATGACGACTGCTGTGAATGTGTGTAGTTGTCATTTCGCAGATCAGATTCTGTGAAGCTCAGAAATTCCTGGGGAGATTGGACTGAGCTGCCAGAAGAGGTTTTTGCACTGCCAGCAGTCCCCAAATGGCTGCCTGTGAGGGAAGGAAAAGCAAAGAAATTTAGAATTGTATAGCCTATATAAAAGAAATCCACACACACAGCCTTAGCCTTGCTGAACTCCTGTGCTGCTTTTTCAAGCGCCAAAGAAACATAAATGAATAAATGTCAGCCAACACAGAGCTACATCATATACATGTACTTTTTTATAAATATAAATTACAAAAACAATATATAGTTGACACATTAATAGAACGTAGATAAAAAAAAAAACTTCAATGGAATTAACAGCCTAAAGCCGCACATTATTATTATTATTATTATTAACTGGTCATTTAGTAGATGCTTTTATCCAAATCAATTCAGAGACTAGAGGGTGAACTATGCATCACAGCCAATGCGACACCCTCTTCAGATTCCCCAGCAAAGTCCAGCCTCTTTGCACAGCCCGGATCCGAGCTGGCGCCGTACAAGATGTAGGATTCATCCTGTGCTCCCAGCGGCAGCGCTTTAACTGAATGAGCCACTCGGGGACCCCATAAACACCTTTCTTAATGCAATGCTCGTTTCATTAAGTGTACTGTTCTAATGATGCATGACATCTGAAATATTAACACAGCCCCCTCCCCCCCCTCTCCCCCCCTTAATTACAATAAAATAACACACACTGGGGTTCAACACAGAAGTTTGTTGTAAACCCATGCCAATTTTAAAAAGGACAGCATCAAGTGGAATTTTTTCAGGAATAGTGCTACTATTAGTGCATGCTATTTTTGTTGTAAACATAGTCTTTGTTTATCATCAAAGCCATTCACTAAATGTTGCTAAAGAGCATTCCACCTTAGCCCTTCACAATATTAACACTAATCGACAACCCCCATCAGGATCTACAAGTTAGTATAAATGCGGCATAAATAAAAGCCTAAATATATACCTGTAGGCAAGCACTGGAACCTAAGCTTTTAAAATGTCCACAATAAATGTACTTCATTTGAAATCTTACCTTGTAATATATCATCAGGTGATGGTGATTGAAATGATTTAACTCAGATTTCTGCCAGCAATAATACATTTCAATGACAATACCTGTCTACTTGAAACCAACCCTCTTGGGTGTGGCTTATGAGTAAATGGCCCTGCTAAGCCACCAACTGTGCAGAACAATGCAAAAAAGCTAAGAGTCAGTTAACTTCAGATTGTAACACCTTGACAACACAATGAGCCATTCACAGTTGTTTAAATGCTGTACCCGATGTTTACCATTCTCCCCGTGCACAACTAAGCAATTGTGCTGTAATGAAATGGAAGGTATACAAAATGATACGAGTGGTAACAGGGTAACTCGGTCAAAGGCCCTGTGGAGTTCAGACACTGAAGTTCAACCAGCCTATCAAGCAGCTTCTACAAATATTTATGTTTAAAACAGCTGATGTGAAGAGAGTGTGAAGAGTTAAAGCATAGTCCACTAAATACTTTCAGATCATAAAAACATTTTGTAACAGGAAAAAAAAATATCAGCAAAAGTGAGGCAATACAAACCACAACTGTGCTTTCAAAACAGCTGTTTGCATACCAAATACTCTTCAAAAAGGGCACGACTCTTATCACTTATCATATACAACTGCCCGATAAAATCCAGTATTCTTTACAGAGAATAAATAGAAGGGTTCCAGGAAGGATTATGTCCATACTCTACCTTTATATGATTTCCTTCAATCGCAAGTTAAAAAATAAATAAATAAGAGAGCACGCCACAGACAAGATGAGAACAGGAACAATGTCTGAACTGCAAAGCTGGAAATGAAACTGGTCAGGCATAAAACCACGCCTTCTAAACCCTAAGGGTATACTGCAAGCGACAGAATAATTCCAGTTTTTCAACAAAAATATAGGACAACCTGCAGTCTAACCTTAACAGACTATTAAGTTTGTTTTTGGAATTGTATATTTTAATTAACCTGTGTGTGCACCTAAAATAAAACTTTAATTAATTACAGCAAGGCCTCTTAATATGCTCGAAATGAAAGCAAACATGATTCGATTTTTCATTAAAAATGCAGTTGATTCAATTAAGTTTTTCACTGTAATAAAAAAGCAAATTGTAAACAACCTACAATCTGTAAATATCTGAAATGCAAACAGTAAACTATTAATTTGTTTACACTTCAAATTACTTTTATATTACTAGAACAATTAGATAGACTAACATTTCCCTCTCCCTTCAAACTTCGCCCACCCCTACCATCTACTTCTTCCCTCAATCTTTCAAAATCAGATACTGCTGGAGAATAACCTTACCTTGCAAGAAATAAGAAACACTGACCTTTGCCAAGACAACCAAAAATCAGGAGACACGAGGAAGCAGGAAAATTTTTTAGCAAAATTACTGTAGTTACAGAAAATGGAGAAGGCCCAGGCGAGCAAGAAAAACTTTAAAGGGCAAGGTGCTTTCCAACTGTCCTCAACACTTGAGAAATAAAAAAATTAAGTAAACTGAAGCTAATCAAAATGAATGACATTATTGTGGCTTGCAATACATGTTTGCATACCTGCACCTTGCTGGAAAGGGCTAGTGGAGGTTGCTGCTGTGACTGTGACGCCAACTGGAGTTCTTCCAGCACCAGGCTTCCTTCCCTTTTGGCCGGTGCTGTGACCTAAAGCTTTTTTTCCTTTGCCCTCTCCCCCCACTTTGACCTCTGCACTGCCATCTTTTCCACTGGTCGGGTGTGCAGGGACTTCCTGGAAATTTGCATTTGTAAACCGAGCTGTGGTCTCCTCCAGTCGCTTCAGGGAACCAGGCATGGAGCTGCCACCACCACTTGTGCTTGTGTAACTCTGAGGTTTGTTATATAAAAAAAATAAATAGAAAAAACAAACAGCAGTTAGACCACAAAACAAAAGTAACCCCAGGGTTTTTTTTTTTTTTTTTTACTTTTCTTTTAACAAAACATCTGTTCCTGTATCTGGTATGAACTGTAAAAACAAAAATGCAAAACAGCTATGTGAAAAAGCATGTGATCTTTACCATTCATATTGCCAAAGGATAAAACAATGTTGTAGTGAAACTTCATTTTTATTGGACATCAGTTGTAAAAGAACTTTGTTGAGAGCATCATATAACGCTATCTAAACTTGGGTGATCTGTATTATCAATCAGGCTAGAAGTTAAAACAATGTGCCAGAGGAGTTCACACAAACTCATAGAACACAGATGTGTACCAAATGTGAATTTAACACTGAAGATAGAGTTGGCATTTCAAATGATTTTCAAGAAATTAGCAGTTGAAATAGTAGCATATTATTTTATTGGATACTTTTACAACTGAGAATATTTATAATGCCACAAACACTTCTGACTTGCCTCATTTACCTTCTCCGTCGTTACTGTCAAAGAATGAACAAGTGCAGGTGCAGGAGGAACAAGACCGGGTGCAGATTTCTTATGTTTTGGTTTGTGCTTGTCTCTTTCTTTATGTTTCTGTAAAAAAGAGGGGAAAAACCTTTTTTTTATATACAAATATATCCCAATATTATATACAAATATATCCCAATATTATATATATATATATATATATATATATATATATATATATATATATATATATATATATAAAAATCAGATAAGTTGGCCTTTCTAACTAATTAGTAGACAAAGAGAAGAAGATGTGATACCATTTAATGGACTAACTAAACAATAATCAATCACAAGCTTTCAAGACCTTAAAGGTCTCTTCTTCAGTTGAAAACAGAAAAGAGAGATTGATGTTTCCATTCAAAGGTGGCATCAGAACTTAACTAATTAGTGAAGTCTTATCCATATGCGACTGCCATCCTGGAAAGATGCAGACTAAATAAAGTAGTATCTTGACTGCAACTATTTGAAGTAACAAGTGCTTAAACTGAAAAATAGCAACCTTCATAGATTTAATCAAGGAGAAAGGAAAAATACTGGGGACAACAGCATTGGTAAAGAAATCCGACTACTGCACTGCACGACTGTTTACTACTTACCGTAAAAAATGTTGTATAAGTCCATTTTCTAGGCATTTTTGCGGGGCCTTTAAAAGGGGGGAGCGACTAATACACCTGTGCAATGTATGCGCCGGTGTGTGTAATATTAAACTACTGTACCAGTGCCATAATGGGATTACTACAGCCATGGTTATGTCTCACACAAACTTAACTATCAACAACCAGGTTATTCTTTCAGGATCTATGGCATTCAGGTCATGTTGCTGGGTAGAAACACAAAGCCTCTGCTTTAATTAAACGTTTTAATTAGTTACTCAGTCATTTTGAATGTTAAATGCAAGCTTTCAGACTCTTGACACCTCATCTTGACCCAGACACGTGTACATGGAGAAAATAGAAATAGTGGTTAAAGTTATCACTCTTTGGAATATGAAAACGTTACTGATTTACTGTTTACACAGTAGCTGTCAGTCTCTATGAATTTCCTTATTCCCACCCTCCCGAGCCATTGGTTTGTCAACATTCAGACTAAACCAGCCCCTGGGATCCGTAACAAACAGCTATTGGTTAGAAAGCCAAGTAAACTTATGAAGTCTTCCGTTCACTGCAATTGCAATGCAATGTTATATAGGGCCTGATGCAGGTATCTTTGAGACTAGATAAAGTAGGACAGTCAGACAAAAAACCAAAATGCTACAGAACAGGTTTGAAATTGTGCGTTGTTGAATGCCGAAATGCATGGCAATCACAATGCTGAAAAAACAGTATGACTGGAGACGAAACAGACAAACTTAAATATGGCGAAAGAAACAAGCTGATAGAGGAGGAAAGTGTTAATGGCCCGAGGAAGAAAAACATTTGTTTAAATGACTTTAATACATACTGTTCTACGTGTCAGTGCAACGCAGCGGTACACTTGTAAAAGTATTTGTATGGCTATGTATTACAAATGTATTTGTACAGCTGGGTGTTTAATGCAATTGTACTGCACCGTATGCAACACTAAGATGTTTTATTTACTGGTTATTAGATGGTGCACTGTTTAGTTTATTTATTTATTTTGTTTACTTTAATTGATGCAAGCAACATTGTTTAATACTTTTCTTTTAAATTGGAATTAAAACACATTTATAGAAGCCAACGCAGCTGGCCTAAGTAACACTCAGTAAAGCAAAGATGATATGTTCTTGAAGTGTTTGGGTGCTTGATAAGCTCAAATAAAATAGGCTAATATAGATGCGATGTGGGATGTAGAAGCTGATTTTACGCTCTGTTAATTATTACTTTTTAAATCCATTTAAGTACCATTTGTCAGTGGTTTACACTGTCACTACTGAAATGTACAGTACTGTAGTCCTACTATATCTATATTTTGATTTATTTTGACATTGCACTTAAATTTACTGGACCCAATTATTTACAAATTTTGAAAAACAGAATAGTTTCCAGCTGTTTAACTACAAACAAAAAACACTGTAAAATTATTAATGGAATACAATATTGCAAACAAGGGTTATTTCAAAACTAAACCTGTGTTTTTTCTTTATTTATGGGTGTTGAGCATGTAGGAAAAAAAGTTTTAAACACAGAGAAAGGTGTTTCCTAAAACTGAAGTCTCAAAAAGGGGGGGAGCAACTTTTACACCAGTGTGACCTATACAATGATTTCTACAGTAACACTGAAGCAGTAGCTAATGCACCCTAATCCCAAACTTCTACAGCCCGAAAACATTTTCTAATTCAAGAAAAAGTTTTTTTTAAGACCAGTTCAGTCCCTTTTTAAAAATTAAAAAAAAAATACCAACATTAAAACATTAATTTCTTGCCTTTTTCTTGTTTTAATATTATAGGTTTAGTTTTAAGGCAACACGTTTTTTTGAGTCAAGCAAGAGTCTGCCTTGTAATCATTTTTACCAAGAACTTTGTTATTAAAAGAAAACGGTTGAGAAAACAGGTTCCACAGTTTTCAAAAGCAAAAACTACTGTCATATAGCCTTACATTCTCACCTTACACAATGGGTCCCTCTAGGCTTCCTTTCTTCCGATATGTACCAAATGCATTAGCAAATAAACTCAAACAACCAAAACATGTTTCATTAGGGCCCTCCCAAACAGCAAGCGGGTAGAACTGGTCAGCAGCCATTCCAAACAAACACTGATTGAAAACCACACCCCACAGGCAATAAACAGGTGGGGTTCCTTTACATAACATAGCACATTCTGTGCTGCCACACCCTGAAGTTGTTTTTCTTTATCCATTTTAACACCCTTTCCCCTATAGCAGTGGTATGCAAACTTTTTAAATGCCGCCCCCCTTTTTTAGCATACATTTCATTGCCCCCCCCCCCCCCGACAGACATATTAAAACGGTAGACCTTAACTTCTCCTGCCCTGATTTCATGTAAATTGCTAATTTTTTCCCTAACCACAAAAGTCCAGATTTAGCTAAATACATAAATGTATTACAAATTCAACATTTAAAATCAGTCTATATATATATATATACTTCACCAGTCAGGGACATGACATAAATGATGTCAAGTTTGTAGTATTAGAACAGCTCAAATTAGACAATGCGACATATAGAAGAATAAAAGAAAGTAAATGGATAAATAGACTGAACACGATTATGCCAGCGGGACTCAACAGAAAAGAATGAACTAATTAACTTCAATAAATATATAACATTTAAATAAATAAATAAAATTCATTCAAAAGTTGTGCATACTGATGCGCTGAGGAGGCCAAATCTAGACTGATCCTCAGAGCCAGCATTGCATGATATAATAAAAATATAAGTTTATATAAAGTAGTGTTAATTAGAATTAATACAGATTCAAAGATAGAAGTAAAAATGATGTCACAATATATAGAACACCATTACATCATGTAAGAATAAATCATGAATTTGAATGTAAACAATAACAAGTAGTTGTCATGCCGTCAAAAACCTATAAATACCTCCAATGTTTTGATTCAAACACAGGCTCCCTTGAGAAAGATATGTACAACATATCGAAACGTTGGGCAGCTGGCTCTTTGAGCTAAAATATATAATATATATATATATATATATAATTTTTATTTTATTTATTTATTTATTTATTTATTTATTTATTTATTACATCTAGCGAGTCAGTATTTAGCTAACATTTCTAACAAATAAATCTGTGAAAAAATACATGCAACTAAAATCTTATTTTTTTTTCAAACTTGGCGATTCAACATTTAAAAAGGACAAGAGGGAATGCACATGTGCAAAGTCGATTTTGGAAAATACTAGAATCTTCTTGGCAATACAACATGTTTAACTGCATTTATTTATTTTATGCCCCCCTTCCCCCACATCTGCTGCTTTCAATCCTTATCAGCATGCAGTGGGCGGAATGGTAAACTTTGACCTTCGATCGAAATTTGTGACAGCCAGACAGCAACCGCAAGTAGCAATTTTCAATCTCAAATCCTGTTTTCGGACATACCATGCCACGCATACAAGTAGCTACTGGCTGTCAATATGGCAGAGGAATCAGAAGGGAAAGAGTATTTAGGGACCGGTCAAATCCTCTTGATGCATATACAGACTCAGAATAAATATCAAAGTATTGATTGCTAAGAAGGGAGAGAACTAATCTTATGGTGGTCAAACGTATTTTTAGATTTAAACAGAAAACAACCTAAATGGATATTATTAATCAGTTTTAACCTAACTTTTAAAGTTTCAATAGTAAAAAAAAAAAAAATAAGTAAAATACAATTATTATATTAAAATAACATCACATTTCAAATAACAAAATGTACATGTGCTGCATTTTGAATTTACTATAGATGGATCTCAAATACCAATTGTGTCGCCCTGCTGTGAATAAGCACCTGTACATGTGCAGGAAAGGTTTTAATTCCATTAATATTCAAGCCACCTCAGATGCCAAAATGTCTGTGTTAGATGCTGTCATTCGATACCAGGGTTCTCCCCAGGAATTCTGTACAGCCAGGAGCACTTTTAACGGATAAATAAACTTGCCTTACCTTAAATATATAATACGACAAAGAATTTGAATAAGGTGTTCTACATTTTCTTTTTCATTACTTTTTTATTATGGTAAAATTACCGTGCTTATTTTTTATTATCATTATTATTATTTATTTTTTAGCAGACGCCCTTATCCAGGGCGACTTACAATTGTTACAAGATATCACATTATTTTTACGTACAATTACCCATTTTATATACAGTTGGGTTTTTACTGGAGCAATCTAGGTAAAGTACCTTGCTCAAGGGTACAGCAGCAGTGCCCCCTCACCTGGGATTGAACCCACAACCCTCCGGTCAAGAGTCCAGAGCCCTAACCATTACTCCACACGGTAACCTTTTCACTTCCTTTTTAGCTTAATTAATGAGCTTACTGCTTCATTTAAATTGTTTTCTTTAAGTTAAGTTTTCAGGGCATTTTGTTAATGCACGTCTATTTTTGTTTTTCGCTGTTCTACATTTTTTGTATGCAATACAAATTATTATTATTTTTTTACACAACAGTACTCACACATGTTTGGTCACCATCATAACTGTTGCATGAATCCAGAGTGTAATAATCCAGCACCTCTGCACTTAAGCATTTGTATGGCCTCTTCTCGTTTGTAAACTTTCTTATGTTCTTATGTTCTTAAAGGCGTACAGCGTCTATACATGAACCCCAAATATCTCTCACAAGCACCTGGGTACATATTTTTTACGATATCACAAAAAAAGGAATATGCTTTTTTTTTTTTTGGTGCATATGTATAGCTATTATGTACTATATAACCTTACAGTACAATAATACAACAAAAAATGGCCAATGATAATATCCGAAAACAATCTTAATATTTTTTTAATAAAGTAGCCGGCGCAAATATAGTATTAAGTGGTGGATTGCGCTGATCGCCAGCTTATTTTGAAAACCCTGCATTCACGGTAACTATTTTTGCTTTGAAAATAAATTGGTTATTTTTTTAGCAGTCGTTTTAACGTTTTAGCCTCTCTAAGTGCTTAACACAGAAAACCCGCCCCTTCTCTGATTGGTTAAATGTTATGTCAAGACGTAACACAGCTGTCATGTGGTTCCAAGATTTTTTTTTTTCACCCAGCAACGTGCAAGTGGTCTGCTAGAAGCACAATCAATCCTTATTGTTAAAGGCACAGTAGCATCTGCAAGACGGGCGGATCGGGTTTTGCAAGACGGTTGGCCCGCCCAGCTGAAAAGGCCTGGGGAGAACCCTGGATACCCTAGGAGTACAAACGGCAGTTTTATATGGGCAAATTATGTTATCGCCGATCGCTTTGCCAGTGGAGACATTGGTGATGGATGGCTTTTGGGAGACAGTAGGTAAGATAACAATAATAATAATGCATTTTAATTAACAAGTTTTGTAACTTATAACTAATTATCTAATGTTCATTATTGTTTTTAGATGGACAAGACGTGCTGGGTCAAAGGCAGCAGAAAGAGCTTCGCTATCTGCTTTTCTCTTTTTGCTTATTCTAATCCTCTCTCAAAAACAATTACCAGCAACAGATACTTCACCAATTAGATTTTGACACATTTGTTCACCTCATTTGAGATATTTTAATTTTGTTCTGCTCACTAGACCTATCCATTTATTTATTTATACTGTTCTCTGCTCCATCCCGACAGTGTTTACTGCATCCGTGATGAAGTACACACTGTGATGAAGTACAAGCTTGACTACAAAGTGTTATAAAATCCGCTAATACCTCAGCGACTACTATTATTTAACTTTTTACTAGACTGCTGCATTTAAATGTCAGGTTCATGTATTAAAAAAGCAGTATCACTTATTTGCTAATTTACAAAAAATGTAAATAATACCCTGTTTAAAACATTAGTCTGCCTTGCCAGAGGCTCTCAGGCAGCCATTTCTGGGTTTCTTTGTAACTAATAGAAAGTCAGCTTCTTCCACAGCTAACCAATCAGAAATGATAGGGGTGAGATGTAAACGGTTTTTAAAATGTTTGTGCTTCGGTGCTAGACTTCCGCAAATCCGTTTTCAGAAACTTGCGTGGCTCTCTAGAAATATAACGGGAGTGTTTTTCTAGCAACAGAACGGGCATCAGGAAAAATAAACAAATAAAAAACTACTTGTCCGACGGGGAAAGTATAACGGCAATACTTGTTGTCCCTCACACAAAACGTGTTGTCCCGGGCGTCGGGCGATATGAATTGCACACCGCTGAATTAGCACTGTGCAGTTTTTTAGTGGGAGTTTTTTTTCTCCCTATAAAAGAGGCCCAGGAATAAACTTTAAAAACTTCAGTTTTTTTAGTCCTTAATGTATCCATGTCATAACTCAAATACATTTCAAGGTATTTGACAAATGTTTCAGAAAATTTCGGCATTTTTTTAAGGCCCTAGAGTTTTGCCCAAATATAACAGAATGTTAAATATAACAATTGATTATTATTATTGTTGTTTATTAATAATAATAAGTACAACATATTATTATTAGTAGTAGTCGTAGTAGTGGTAATTATACAATTATGCTACATTTTTACTGTAAGTCAAACTGTACCGCTTGGAAGTGAATTACAGCATAAAATCATCTGCCATTTTTTCTTTGTAACTAAACTTCCTGACAACTTGATGAACAGAACGTATTTGTGTTGACCAACCATTTCAATTATTATATCAATTTATTTTTCGAAAAATGGACTTTCCTTGGCACACCTGCCATTGTATGTAATTACGTAATCGATTCTCACTTTTTCTCAACGCAGATCACAAGGGTGGTCCCAAGCGACGGCACTTGCGATGCGTTTTATGAAACACACGCAGCGACAACCTCTGCATCCTCGAAAGTACATCGCAATCGCAGAACTTTTATGAAACGGGCCTCAGGGATCTTTAAAATAACCATCCAAAGGGAAGTTGATTCCAATAAGGATCATGATCATTTCATTATATAATCTTAACCAAGTATACTTGATAAATAAACAAAATAGCTTTGATATAAATATGAAACATGCAAAATAACATTGTTGACAATTTTTGAAAAATGCCACCACTGCCATCAATACACTGCATTTGATATTCTTTGTAAAATAGCCATACTACAGCATAATACTCAGAATCAATTCATTTATAAGAACTGCTGCGGTAATTTTATTACCAAAGAGTACTTCCCCTTACACTATACAATACAGTTAAAACGAAAAACCTATTGACCTTGATAATGCATGAAAATTACAGTTTTCAAAACTTTTTACAACCTACTACTGGAAAAAGGAGACAACATTCATTCATTCAATTTGCAAAGTTTCTCTCTTTCTGGCGATCCATAGCTTAACTCCCTGCTAATTCCCTTTATATTCATGAGAACATAAGAACAAGAAAGTTTACCAACGAGAGGAGGCCATTCAGCCCATCTTGCTCGTTTGGTTGTTAGTAGCTTATTGATCCCAGAATCTCATCAAGCAGCTTCTTGAAGGATCCTATATACTAGTTAAACATATGAGGCACATGACCTCTGCTTCCATATTTAGTAGCGGGCGGGGGTGAAGGAGGTGTGTGAATTTACGCTTTTCACAATGAACAAAGCACCCCACGAGGCAGCAAGAATTACCCCCCCTCCCTCCCCCTTCCCCCACTGTTGAATAAATATACATTACCATGAAAGAATCTAATTGTTAAAAGGGTTCAAAACTGTCCCTGAAAGCTGTGGTGTGAAATCATTCTAGTTTAGCATTCATCTAGCATAGTCTTTATTTTTTTATCATTACTTTTTGTAAGTAGTGCATTTAAAATATTACGTTGAAATTATATACAGTATATTACCTACACAGCTGTTAATACGTTGATGTATCAGTTCTTTCTCATAATCATCACCACCACCAAATTAAAAAAGCCCAAATCATTAAAATCATTGTTCATATTTAAACATTTTTGCACTTCATCTGTGGATCTTTGCACATTTACATTTTTTAACAAGGCAGATAAATTCTGCATCAACAGAAATCATTAATTTGCTTTGATATTAGAAGTACATGAATTAAAATCAGAGCAATGCAAGTCAACTGGGCAACAAATTAGTATTTAGTCATGCTCTTTACATTTTTATTCAGAGATTATAATTCCCTGAGAAACATGTGGCAGTCTGCCACACCAGAGAAAAAGAATTAAAAAAAACTATGATTTGCCAGCCAATTAAAACAATACATTTCTAATGGATTATTTATTTTGCTTGGAATATGAAATCCAGTAAGTGCTAAACATGTTTTAAATATAAAATAACACACTAACAATTATACAACGGCATTATAAAAGCAAAACATTTTCAATTATTTACTTAATGTAATGAAATCTTGCCATGTTCATCCAACCACAAGCAAACACAGGTAAACAAAAACTTCTCTATGGATGGCAAATCAAATCTCCTGCAGTTGTCTCTTGCTATTTGGCTTAACTTCCCTTTTCTTGCCCATATTACAATGGTTTTAAAAACATATTTATACAAATTCTACAAGCAAAATTGGAAATCAGCCACAAATATTATGGGCTCCCCCCCCCCCCCCCCTTTGTATTTTCAGCAACTGATCTGTTACTTTTTATAAACTGTTTAGCACTGAATATACAATTTCTGAGACAAAAAAAATTCCTGTATATTACCAAAAGAGGGGGTAAGTAACAGTCTATTCAATGTAAACAGTGGTGGGTGTAAACACCTCTGGTGTACTTTTAAAAACAAACATGCAAAAAGATATTTGCATTAATTTCACAACGCCAAACACAATGCACCCCATTTAGTGATCTAAACAATTCGACACCTCAGATCAACTGAATAGACCTCTACGTGAAGTAAAGAACTTACTTAACTGAAATTAAAGATATTTTTATAAATGGATATTTACTCTGATGAAACCGTATCCATTACAGAATGTCCCATGTGAAATATAGGCAGGAAAACAAACTGTTCAAAACAGCACACTACTGCTACAATAGTTATTAGTTTAGCATTTAAAGAAATTAGGCCTTCCATGTGTTGTGATAATTAAGTTGTATCCGTTAGCCAGAAATCACTCCAATAATCATGATTACCACCTTATGTTTAATAATATAAATTATGGGAACACATTACCTCAAGCAATAAAACACAATTGATTGTTTGTTGCGATAGTTAGATGTTTAGAATCCAGAGGGGAGACACTTAACCCATTAATTACCATTTTCTTAATTTGAGGACAGGCTACTTTACCATTTTTTGGAGCATTTCTACCTGTTATTTACATTTTCTTCAACTATATTGTTATGATAAGTTACTCTAATTTTGTTAACCACAAAAGTTAACCCTAACTGTAATGTGTCAACTTACATAAATACAGCCTGTGTTCTGATTATTTCAAAAGAAACATGCATTTGGTACTAGGTGTGTAAATGAAAAACAAGGTCAAGAAACTACAGAAAGAACCACTGTGGATTACACTGATGCAATTATAAATCAGGACAATGCTTATAATGGCATTCCCTAAAATGTGTTTTTAGGTTAAAGTTGGAAGATCACTTAGGTTACTTTAAATTGATATTGCTTGAAGCAAGTTTCAACATAGTAATTTCCAATTAACATTTCTAAGCTATTTAAATTGTAACCAAAACAAAGCAACTCCGGGAGCATAACATAAGAGTTTCTGATGATTTCAATACTGTATAGTCATAGCCCACAATAAACTGATGTGGGCATGTTTGAGGTTTTCCAATTAATTTCATACAGTTTGTTATCTATGTTTATTAGATAAAAAAAGATATATAAATAGGCCTGCATATATGATGTATACAGTAGACTTGTTTTAATTTCTAACTGCATTTTTCACATTAATACATGAAAAATATATATAATGATCTTGAAAATATGGATCAGAAAATCTGATAAAGCTTGAAATGCAAATGTATTAATTGCTTGCACATACAAAATGCACGATTTCTAAGTGTAGTGTCACTGCTGAGTACAGTAAACGGTTAAATAAGATCATTTGCAATGAATTGTTTAAAAAAAAGTCTTAAGTCTTCGTCCCTGTTAATCAAAGACATCAGGAAGCAGGGAAGATCACAATATTCCCTTACCTTTTTATCCTTGTCATGATGTTTATCCAAAGAGTGTGATGAAGAATCACTTAAGCTTTGATCATATGCACTACTAGAGCCGCGTTTGCTCCTTCTCTAAAAGGAGGAGAAAGAGGAACTTCAAGTTACTACAAAATGTACGGAGTAAAGGACCTGCAGATTTAGAGAATCTGTGATGTGTTTGTGAGATGGCTGGAAAGATGATGATGGAATTAAGCATTTTTCCTGCCATGAGTTTCCAAACATATCTCTACACACCCATACAGCACCTGGATTTACAATGAAGCAATTCAAAAAAGCCTGTCGGTGAGTTTAATTATCAGTAGGAGGAGACATTTTAATGCTGATGTCACTTTAAAGCATTGGGGGGAGCATTGTATTTGATTTATTTAAAAACAAAAACCAATGCTTTTAACACATATAAATCGGTGAGTTACAGTAAGGTGTGCGAGATAAGGTTTTGGGTATGTGAGAAATGAAAAGCAGTCTTCATATGACAAATGAAGATTTTATTAACAATGACAGATTCCTAATAGTCTGAAGGACCCCTGCTGCCTGTATATTAACAGAAAGATGTGCACAGAGCAGAATAAGCGGTTGTGTGCTAAGAAGAAGAATGAGCCAATTAAACTAACAAGTACCAACTTTACTGTAAGAAACAGGAGCACTTAAAATATAGTTCAGAGCTGTTTATTGCTGGTATAGTAACAAGTTAAAAAAAAAACTGTTTTATCTGTAGTGGAACAGCACACTCAAAAATGTTGGAAGCCTACTTGAGTTTTGAGTATCTAGTCAGTTAAAATGCCAGAATAGCTGATCGACACTTATTTATGAACAATGAAAGAGGCAAACAAGTACGATGATGCACCTTATTTGTCTAATGTAGGCACACTACAAATTTCAGCAAAGCTCCACACATTCCATAGACAGTACACTTAAGTACTGCAAATTATGTTCCTATAGCTGTAAGGATAAATGTCCATTAGCAGGAAAAAAACAACTAAATTATGTTTTTTCTTTTTTTTTTTTTTAATGAAATGTAGTAACCTGTTAAAACAGCAATGTCAGCTTACTGACAACTTATTTGGGGCCCATGTGTTCGGTTGTAAACTATTAGTTGTCAAATCTGTAATGAGCAGATTGGAAATAAGTTTATATCATACCACAGTGAGGAATATTTATATCAGATTATAAGCCATTGTACACGGCAGTGGTGGTACATCACGGAAAACATTATTATATATATATATATAAACAAAATAGAAATAAACAGCTTCCAAGTAGTGCTCTGTGCTGTTAAAAGGCCCTCATACATTTATTTATTTATTTATTTCTTAGCAGACGCCCTTATCCAGGGCGACTTACAATTGTTACAAGATATCACATTATTTTTAACATACAATTACCCATTTATACAGTTGGGTTTTTTCTGGAGCAATCTAGGTAAAGTACCTTGCTCAAGGGTACAACAGCAGTGTCCTCCACTGGGGATTGAACACACGACCCTCCGGTCAAGAGTCCAGAGCCCTAACCACTACTCCACACTGCTGCTCCACACATGAAGTCAGTAACATTATTTTAGAGGTTTAAACTTATATTAAGAGATTTTGATGACTGACATATACCATGCCTGGGGGCCTTTGGTTAACTTCAGCAAATACAGGCGCAACTGTCCTTTACACAAAGTAAAATGTGTATTGTGTGCGACACCAGATACATTAAGTGTTTCTCTTTTCCAAGGCAGTAGCTGCTAATAACCAGAGATTTGTTTTTTTTTTTGTTTGTTTTTTTATTACACCAGCAACTGGCTAACAGCAGTAAAACCCAACACGTTCCCTAGAGCTATACAAATGAAAAAATAAAAATAAAAAAGCAAACCTGTGCATAAAGGGTATGAAAAGCAACACTACTGCCCTCCCTTTGTCACCTGAAAGTCCTGGAGAGTGCTCCCACTGGGGAGGATATCTGGAACACCTGGACTTTGCTATGGTTGGAAGGCCTCATAACTCTATATGGACTGCTCCCTTGAACCAAAGAACTGCATGGGACATTTCAAGCATGTAATGAGTCTAATTTTATGGAAAAAGTAATTAAATAAATAAATAAAATGAACAGGTGTGAGGCTTCAGAGAGGGCTTCACGCATTTTGAATATAAATTTGTCTGGGAATGGAGAAGCTCCGATTCAAATAGAAAGCACATGAACCATTGTTGAGTCGGGTGCTTAAAGATGGCTAATTGGTACTCGGTTTCCAGAGCTGCATGCGACGGATCAAGTTTTGCAGCGTAAAAAAAAAAAAATCTGTCTAAAAAAGACCACCCTAGGGGTTTAGAAAAACGCAAGCCTTGTAAAACAGGTGGCCATCAACAAGGCTACTTTTTACATTAAAACTTGAGGATTGCAAAAAGGGATCTGTAATATGCAGGTGGTCCATATGTCAAGTTGTACCCATCACAGAGGTGTCATTGTATTTGACAAAGTGTTACATTTTATGAACTGCTATGTCTGAAAATAGGCAAATTCAAACTTCCTTTACTGCTTAATAGCACCATAGACAGCAGCCTCCTTCAAGTTGGGTACTGTAAATCCAGACTTGGCTCCACTGTTCTAGGTCACTAGCGGGCAGTTCTGTGTCCATCGGACAGCAATAACCCTTCAGGAGCTGCTAGCTTTTGGCTCAAGCAAAGGACAAAGCCAGCTCAACCTTTGGCTCACTACGTGACCACAGTCAAGTTATGTAATATTTAATATAAACTGGACTATGAGGTACATCAGATGCTGCATGCTACATTTCTAATAGTGCAATGAAACCTAGATAAGACTTTATCTCAACTACAAAAACACAAACTATTTACAGAAAAGGTGAGGGGGCTGCACATATTGCCGTGGCTTACAAACAAACAAGGAACAATGCAATGTTTTTCAATAAAATTTCCCAAGTGATACAGAATCTATTTTTTTTTTTATTAATAATATAACGGCAGTAAAATTATACTATGGTCTCATTAAATTACTATTATATCATGGGCCTTTTTCATTATGGTTCCCAATACCTGAACTAAAATAAATAAATTAAAAAATAAAAACACAATATAGCAGCCATCCATTTATGGCTACTACTGAAATTAAAACAACTTACCAGTTTGCTGTAATGGTTTTTACAATATCCACAGTATTTCACATTATCTGCATCTGACCCCTCTTCCTCACAAAGCAGTCCAGCAAACTGTGCACTGAAATCAAAGGGAGTTACCATATTTAAAAAAACGGAAAGAAACAGGTAGAAAAAAAAACAAAAACAAAAAAAAAAAACCAGGTTATTCTATATTTACAGAGCTGGATAACGTTTAGTCTTATGTTGCCAAATGCTACTTGGTAGCAACTCGGGATGACCCGGTATAAAACACGCACGCTATGATAACCTTTATAAAAAATTTAAAAAAAAGGGGTAACCTTAATATTACAGTAAGTTATAAAAATTAAGGCTTACAAAAAATTGAGATATATTACTGTAAATTACTTCAATTACTGTAATTCACAAAAATACCAAAATTTCCAATACCAAAACTTCGGCATTTCATTATTTTACTATGACAAAAAGATGAAAAAAGCAATAGCAATTTAAGACAATCAGAATTGTTAAAATGTAAAAGAACACCCTACAGTTGTACCATATGTTATACTACCATAGTACTACCATCTGACTGCAGTGGGACCCGAGTAAGAGTGGATATGTAAAAAGTCGGATGCTTTAAATACCAATCACAGCTGTAACAGACTATATTCACACAATTATTGCTTTGAGATTCAGCTATTATTAGGGAGCATCGTCCCTAAATCCCTTGTTTAGAAAGATACAGGGTATTAATCCTTGTGACAGAGTAGCTGTCTGCTGTGTGGGTGAGTGCATTCACTGTTGAATGACAGGCAGGAGATTGAGACGAAGGTTGAAGTTTATACACCTCGCAGGCGAACAGGAATTATATACATATCAACACACTGAACAGCTCACGTGACACTAGCAGCAATGGTAGTGCACAGAGCACATACAACACAGTGTACGAAAACTTTGGTAGGATCTACAATATCTGAGCTAATCTCTGTTCAATAACAACCGTTGCTGAAGAGGTTGATCATGGTGGATAAATGGTTAGGGCGGATACGCAACAGATTACTGTACGTATTTTTCCAAGATCTATCATGAGCTCAAAACAACATGGAGCTGCAGTGTTTGAACAATTCTAACTTATAAAATATCTTCCTCAGACGCTTTGCTAAGGCTGCAAGTATCATCGCTTGGTTTAAAAGCATGTTGATGTCTGCAGTAGAGAAGTGCTACGGCAAAATGGCTGTCATGATGGTGACTGACAGCAAGGTAGAAGTGGATGGAATGTTGGATGGAAGTATGAGGCTAGGTGAGAAAGCCAAGTAGTACTGAAGCATCCATAGGCATCTTGTTTTGTATATGTTTTGTTCATATATAAAATTGCCTTTTCCTTCACTTTGTTCATACAGCAGGAACACGAACACAGTGTTAACCGTTGAATACCTCAATAACATTAATTGTGGTGTCGAATAACAGGAATTGTATCAGTACCATAATGTAGCTAAACCACAACACCGGCACACTGACTCACCCCTAGTGGCAACGCCGTATTTTGTTGTTTATATTACTGTAACATGGCCCATACGTTTGAGTGTGTGTGTTTTTTTTCTCCCCAAATTAGAATGTCCAATTACTTTCTACATGGCAGCAATTCCCTACATAGCTAAGGAGAACTGAAGGCATGTGGGCATCCTCCAATCCCACGACCAAACAAATTGCCTCTTTACATTCAGGAACCCCAGAGCAGGTCAATGAGGTATCAGCTTCTGAAGGACAAAGTCAAGCCCTGCAGGTGTCCACTTGAGCTCACCAGGCACCTAGTTAGTAGGGTTTACTTTGTGCTTTATGAGAAGCTGCCCCTGCCAGTTTGGAGTCCCCTAACCAGCCATAGCCTCTGGAATCCCTAACAAAGAAAGGTGATGTTGCACAGCCTGGACAAGCCTGTGCTCCCCTGACTGTAGGACTCACTCAGCACACCAAGCCACTCTGGGACCCCATTAAGGAAATGTTTTATTGTAATTTAAAGTAATTTCAGTCACATTTTTCAGTTTTTCTATTGCTTTCTTGCTCACTTTTTCTGATTTAAAAACTTACCATGTTACGTGGAAAGCCTGCCTACAACCATGTTTGTTGCAAGTCATGCAAGCTCCAGTAGCAGCTTTACTCTCTCTACCTTGTTCTTCACAGATGTAGCAAGTCTTAAAAAAAAAAAAAAAAAAAAAAAAAAAAGAAAACAAACGACAGGTTAAAATGAACTGCAGGCCATACATTTTATATAACACAGTATGTTTAAGATACATTCAAATAAATCTACAAATGCTTGATCTGTATAATTTACATAGCCATGACTTCAATAGTAGTAGAAGCTAGAAACACACCTTAATCTGGGGTTACATGATTTTTTGTGGTGGAAACCTAGACGGCTTTCATTTTAGGTCTTGTAAATACAAAAAGTGCACCACCTGTTTTATTCTTACGGGGGAAAGACAACTAGACATGGATGTTTGTAAAACAGAAGTCTACAGCCAGATCCTAAATAATATGGTCAGAGGACACACACATGTAGCCTGAAATGTTTTTATTTTTATTTTATTTTTTTGGACTATGACCAATATAAAATTTGATCAACATAATAGAATATAGCTGTGTAGCAAATGTAAAGACAATGGGCCCCTAGTTCTAAAACAAATCTTCAGGAATGTTTAATAAAAGGGCAGTTTTTTTAAAACTGATTTTGATTATAAATCAAATAATCTCAGACCATGAAAACGGTTTTCAGCTGTTATAAAGGGTTAGAAGTGTGTTGTCATTTCCAAAACAACATTTAATCTAACAAGGTTTTGAAAAAAAAAATAATAATTAAAATTCATTTAAACAGTCTTCTAAAGTTGTGTGAATAGGGCCCAATATTTCAGTGTGTATCATGTGGAAAAAAAATAAATAAAATAAATGACCACAGTATGCCAGCCATAGTAGATCACAGTGCAAAGCAAAGAGCACCTTTACAATTTGCTGAAGAAGTTTACATTACTGACAACAGAATATCATTCTCAGATGGTTTAATATGAGCGGTTGAAGTAGCAAGTATTCTTAATTACAGTAAAACACATATTACCTGTCACCTGAAAAAAAAAGAAAAAAGTTACCTGCTCTAGCCAATACCAGTATTAACAACCCCCCACACACAAATACAGTACACCAGAGCCACCTTGATTAATAAGCCACAAATGTTCAGTCCCTTTGGCGACTTAATTTAGGTTTTACTGGAATTAAGGAAAGAATAGATAGACACATTAGATAAATATACCATTATCAGATATAAAGTGTGTAAAACTGTAAACATGCAAAGAGTAAAGCAGGCATCAACGTATTTCCAAACAAAGACACAGTTTGCTATTATTTACCAGGTTTATTACTCAGTATTCTGTTAGTTTACGACAGTTTATACCACAGATGGCTTAAAGAGAACAGATCAAAAATTAGGTTAAAAATGATTGTTCTAGTATGCATGTGTGCAAAAAAAAAAAAAAACACCTAGTAATTGCTTACAATTGTAAGTCGCCCTGGATAAGGGCGTCTGCTAAGAAATAAAAAATAATAATAATAATAATAATAATAATAATAATAATAATCAAGACATTTCTTTGTGCTGGGCTTAGGCTTTATAAAGCACACTGAGACTGCCGACATGAAGGGCACTTTATAAAAAGCACAATTGTATTGATTATTACCAGAGGCTAATCGCACTGGTACATTTAATACAGAATAAAAGAGCAAACTAGGGTGGACAGCAGGAAATCAACCTGGTAGCCATCAGAACAATTTTCAAATCATCAATATTCAGTCTGAATTAAGTACATCAAAAATACATGCCCATTCCATATTAAAGTGACGTACACTGCTTTCCTGTATTCATTTAATTGCTTTCTTTATAGTCGGTGGACAGCATGGTCCTAACTGTGTGTTCTGTAAATATATCCTTTAAAGAAATATTAATTCAATAATACTAAGTAGGATGTGCATCAATTTAGACTTTAGACAATTTAGAGTTTTTAAAAAAAACTGTTGTATGTTAATTTAATTAAAATGCTTGAGTGATAAAGATATAGTTTCCTGCTTGTATTATTGCTTGATTTTTATCCTAATTATACTGAGAATGTGGACATGACAGATCTTGAAAGATAAATACTATGGTAGTATAACATATACTGTACAACTGTAGGGTGTTCTTTTAAAGTTTAAAAATGGCTCTTGATTATAACACTCTTACAGCATGTCCCCCAATTCCCTATACTAGTGATTCATGTAATATTTCTACAGTAAACACAGTACTGGTGTTGTTCAAACTGTAAACAACATCTCAGTGTAACTCACGTTTCTGTCTCTTCCTTTTGATACAGTATCTGAACTGAAGAAAAGCTGCGCTGGTACTTTATAACACAGACATCTTACTCAGCATTCGTTTTATAACTAAATAAATATTAGGCCTATTACGTGGTTATCTTTCCTAATGTATTTACTTTTTTGCTGCAAGAGGAGCTGCAGCTTTCTCCAGGAGACGAGATGCTTCAGCTTCGCTTCAGCCCCTCTCCAGCAGCCGAATCTGGGGCGATTCCCTCTTCCCCTCGTCTGACCTGCTCTCCTTCTCGCACTAGGTTTGCTTGTCTGTCGCTTCGAACTGAACTCCCGTTTAGCCAGGCTATTTATAGTTTAAAAACTGCCAATTAAAATTAAACTTTTTTGTGTAAAAAATATAGCGTTGATTACAAGGTGCTTTATGGTTAATTCGCGGAAAGTTACATTTTTGCTTTACTTTATGTGCATTATAGAGAGGGAATTATTTTATTTTGTATTTTAGTCAGATGTGTGTTGTTATGTATCCCATGGTGCATCCCACCCCTCCCCCATTTATAACGCTCATATTGTGTGTCCCCCGAGGGAGGGAGCACTGTATAACTTATATATTGGTCAGAGTTTAATTATTTGTTTGCCCAAATCATTAATATATACATTTTCACCAGTCCACTAGCTTAATGTATTGCAAGCCAGCTATCACACGCTACATTGAAATTTGCATAATGACAAATGGCTAGCAAGTACAAGGTGCTGATTTTAGTTTTTACCTTGTTGTATCGGTCATGGGGAACAGACTGCAACACAATAGGCTCCATTGTGGAAACGTTTGCAAACTCCACTTCTGGAATGTACAATGCACAAACCACATGTGCCCAACCTAAAAATATAATACGTCACATATTAAGGCAAATGCAGTTATGAATAATATTTTTCCATGCAGCAGTATACAGTGAATAACTTTTCTGACATCAAAGCAAAAAGCAGACTTTTTATCCCAACGTCACAGAAATATAAATGGCCATTCAAAAAATGCTCTCCAGAGCTGATAATGGTCAAAAAAATGGGGGGTTGCAGTTTATTTACATGGGAAAACAAATTGAGAAATAAAAATCACTACTGTAGTTTTAAAACTTATTGCCAACAAAATAAGAAATCACACTCCTAGTAACAATTAATATATTTTCAGGGATAAGACCACAATAGCTGCAATCACAGCTAATCAGATCAACATGTGACCACAGCCAATGAACATGTGGGGAGAGGGTACAGCAGTGCTGCAGTATTGAATTGATTTTCAAAATAAAATTAAAGCAAGCATGCAAACTCAACAGGTCAGAGATTACAAATCTTTTGAAGGGTTAATGTCTCTACAGCTGTAAGAAGTTCCCAAACACAGCTAAAAAAAAAAACATGACACACACAAAAAAAAACAATTCTGCTGTTAGTTGGCTGTGCTCCAAATAGATGAATACTAAGCAAACCTCTGTGAAACCCTGACAGTGTGAACACCACCACAGAAATGCAACATGCTTGACTACCATCCAGGGAGCTTGCATATCCACAGGCAGCGTTCTTTTACTTTAGCACAAAATAAAAAAAAATAATGTTAAAGCTGCCACTGTGTACCATAGCATAGTTTCAGGGAGAAGAGTATTTATATATATGAAAAAAAAAGAAAAAAGAAAGATAAAAAATGAACACAGGAAAACACATTAATCAGTATTTTCCAAAAGCAACATAATACTCAGTTGTTGCTGCTGCTGGTCTAAAATATTTTGAGAATTATGTGATTTAATAAACATCGGAATGTCTGTTCATTTCCGAGTGCCGAGAAAGTTTAATAATGTTTAGTAATATTCTGATTTTAATCAAAACAGTCTTCAATTTTATAATTCCTTCTGGTAAAGCCTGTACTTAATTACTTACTGTATTCAAAGATACAGCAATAGACTTGTGAGTGTCTGTGGACAGGGAAGCAAAATAAATCTATTCTAGTGTCAAATCCAGGCCTGACTGACCTTCTGATGAACTCTATTGAAGGGGGTGGGGGAGTCAATTCACAACCGCCCAGTTGTAAAAGTAGTTAAAAAGGGTCTGAACTAGACATGAAATGTGACATCCCCATAAAATGTGTTAGCACAAGAAAAAAAAAAAAAAAAACACAGGACTAGGTCATGCTGCAGACTATACTCAAAAAACACATGGGTCAATACAAAACCAGAAACAAACTCACGCACAAGGATCAAAATCTGACAATAGTGGATTATTTTATAATCAATTACTCTTTTCAACTTCACTGTAGTGAGCACACATGTTCACAGGATGCTAAGGCGAGTCAGTCATTATAAAAGTCTGCTGTAGGGCCTCAGATTAAAATTTACAAATCTAGGATCTTACCTCCATTATCAGTCCTCTTGAGAGCTCCATCCTTATGCGGACACAGTTCACATCTCTAAATAGGAGAAAAGTCTAAATTAAAGATACAGCACAGTGCAATCCTGGCAAAGCTACGAGTGTTGGAACACAGTTAATACCCAGCAACTGGAACAAATATAACAATAATAATGTTTATTTTATTCACAGTTTAATTACATTTTGGTATAAAACAAAACCCACGTACTGTATCTGTGTAATCTTATTTCACACACACACAAAAAAACGCTACATTGGTGCAAGTATAGATAGGCACACAATAGTCTTGTTTTACAGGATTTCAAAGGGCACTAAAAATAAAAAATAAAAACTCAAGGAGCTGCAAGAGGAACCTGAAATGCAGTGTACCATTTGTGTTGCTTTTGTAGTGCAACAACAGGTAGAACAGGGCCTGTTACGCTGTAAGCTGAAACAAAATTGGCAAGCTTAGTATTAATTTCAGTTGAAGAGTTCTTACAGCTGAATAATTCCTTGGCAGCAAGTATAAAACTAGACGAAGCTTGAAATGCAGAAAACAAATCAAGGCCCTTACAACCCAATTAACGTTGCAATCGCTGGAACAACTTAAACTTGAAGACTAACTTTTTTGTGTGCTCCCCCCGCCCCCGCTATTGCTTCTAAAAAAAATAAAAAAAATAAAAAGGTAAGACATGTTGAATTGTGTGCCCGATCTGAACACCTTGAACAAGCTTATTTAATATAGGCATTTATTAAATATTTTAACACCACCAGTAACAATGCAGAATTGTATGTCAAATATTCCACTTTACATTATAGAATTTTTGACTTGTACAGTTCAGCATTGTAATTGTTGTATTCTATTAGTAAATATTGCTAAAGTCACAAGGTCAGTCCCTGCAAACCAATGACCAGAAAACCATAACATATGGGATCAAGAGATCTTCTCAAATTTCACCTCAGTACTTGTAGAATAGATACTGAGGTACTATAGAAACCAACTTTAAGAAGCCACCTTTCAAAATAAATGAGGTCACTCTTCACGTCCACTCAAAGGAATCTGAATCCTTCAAATACAGTAAGAATTGAGGTCTTAGAGGTACTGTATAACTGTACATTTCCAAGTTCAAAATGTGAATTTATTGCTGACCTGGAGTAAACCATCTCTATTTTTAATTATTATAGGACAACGGCATGCAGCTTGCTATGTTTACCTACATAATTATATCCACCTGTTGAAGCTGGCATCTCTAAGTGTTTTTTTTTTTTGGCCTCATTTCGACAATAAATTCACAAGCTATAACAAACGTTCTGCTGTCATTTACTGTCATTTTCAAACAAACAGTAAAAATACGCCTTCAAATCACCAGTCCTATATTTTCCTTAACTGACTAATGCATACAGTAAAATATAACAAAAATCGTGTATATTCACTTGTCCCTCTGCTGCAGTTTCTTGGACAACATTAATAACTTTCATTTTTAGGCCACATACCCATGTATTCATAGTTTTTAAACTTTTGGCAAGTCCCTCTTCTTCAGCATCATTTGGGTGGGTTGCAGATCTTCCTCCTCCATCTGCGGTTTGTGGAACTGGTTTTCGTCCTTTCCAACCTTTTATCTTTAGACCAAGGGTGGAACGTGGTACATTAAAAACTCATAAGACCCGTCTTAACATGCTGAATTGCTGTATTCATGCCCTTCTGCATTCTCCGAGGCTGCCCTAATAATGAGTATATATCAGTCTTGGTTTTAAAAACTGTTTTAGTCTGTTGGTTTTTTCAGTTATACTTCAAATGCCTTTATTTTACTTTATTTTTTTCTCTCCCCTGCTGCATAAAGTCAACTATGCCAGAGATGGTGAATTTAGGCATTCACTTTTTATCAAAATACATGACCCCTCCCCCCCATTCCCATCCCACAAAGTTTTATGACAGAATATTCAGGTTCCATGTAAAATCATGTCATAGATTTGTATATTGAATTACATTGCATTTTTTTATGCATAGTTAATATTGTAAACACCTATGTAATGTACAGTTATACACTATGATGACCTCTGTACCTGAAAGAATCAGCTGCATTAATTCCAGAGTAAATCAATCACTTATTGTTGTAATGGTGGCTGTTTAAATTTGAGCAGTATAAAGGCTAGGGGATTCCAGTACAGTTTACTATGCAGTAGTAAAAAGGTTGCATCAGTGTTTCAAAAACAATCATTCTTAAAGACTACTGGCAAAGAATAGGTGCCTGTACCATTACATTTGGGTGACTTGTTTTGTGAATTAGTTTCAGATGACACCACTCTAACAATAACATACTGCGAATTCTGTGACCTGGCAGCCTAGAACAAACTAATCTGGTCCCACAACAGCGTAAATAAAACGTAAAGAAAATACATACATTTAAAAAAAATACATTAAAAAACAACAAAGCTTAGGAAAGTCAGAATGCCTGTACTACTTTTGGGAATGTAAGCCAGTATGTGAATTACTTAACCTGTATTTGTGGTGAGGTCAGACTAAGTTATGCATTGCAACTGCTCTCACACTGTATTGCACTGTACTGTGCGTATTCTGCTGAACACTACCTGACTCCTACAGTATATACTGCCCTACACCATGCAACCTTACTGGAAGGATGAATAAGCTTTGACAATACACTGTATACATCTAGTGAAGGACAATTACTGTACAGTATCTGTAAAATTAGGTGTGACAATATTCATCCACAGTAATACATAAAACCACATCAAGCCTGTCACTACCCCCTTTGTTATTTTCCACTTGCACTGTAGCCAGCTGATTTCACTATTAAATTAAGCAATATATTGCACACTGCATTTCACCAACACAAACAGGGAAACCATTTTATTGCTCAATGTATTTTACTACCATATCATCACTCAGGCAGGTCCTGAGTTAAGCAGCAATAATACAACACCTGTTTCTACAAAACGCCTTTATTATCAGCAACATAATGGGCACATTAACAGTGCTCTCTTCTGACAAATCACTCCTCTTTTCCTTAAATCCTGAGTGCCATCACCAAACAAATTCCAGTAACAGTGTCACGGCATAGATTTGATGGTTGCATCTAAAAAATATGTTTTATTTTAAAGTCATTTTAACAAGGAAAATCAACACCAGGCACCAGAAGTGTCAATTTAAATGAGCGAAAGGCTTTCTTTGTTTGATCTCTTAAAGTTTTTATCGGTGACCCAAACAGGTATTTGATCTTATTGATTGTAAAGCCTGGAATGAAAACATGTCATTCACTCAATCATACACCTAAATCCCAAAGTATGGTACTGTATGGTTCTTAGTTACTTGTTTGCAAAAATAATACTGTGCCAAATCTGACTTATATATTTCTACATTATAAACCTGATACAACACAATTTAATCTCCAGTCAATGGCTCTGTAGAAACTGGACTTGCAATCAACTTTAAATATTTTCTTTGCTGGGATAAACAAACTGGGTGTTTACATCCACAGTCATTCAAACTGTACTCGTAGGCTGCTATATTGCAGAAGCAGACAGAGACACACCTGCATATACAAAGCGTGATTCATTTAAGATGCATTTGGTTAAATGATCACAACAACTTCTGCTTTAGTATACAGATTTTGTTTTTGTCTCTCTCACAGTGGGAAATCACTATAAATCCGACAAGCATTAGGTTTCACTGTACACTTTTATTGTCATTATTAAAGTAAAAAATAACTGCAGCTCTTACATCGGTACAAAATCAAACTCGAGGATAAACAGTTTCATTATTCAGAAACAATAAATATGTCAACATGTTCACATATCTTCACTAGTTTGAAACACAAAACTGCAGTGCACAACATCCAAGAAGCTATACAGTTCCCCGGAACGTGACAAGGTTGGTAAACATGTAGTGTATTTTATGGTGGTTACTGATGGTATGCAATTTCTATGATTGTAATATAAAATAAAATAAAATAAAAATAAGATATATATAAAGTTATGAATTCATTATTTAGGTCAGGGAATTTGGTGCATTGTTTTTTTTCTTTGCTGTTATTTTTCACTCTGAATGTGGGGAAGGCATATGAAAGCAACCTGTCACCTAATCCTTTTCAGAAAATGCGATTTGTTTACACCCCCTCTTAATGGCACAGCCCAAAACAAAAGACTGTAGCATGCCTTTCTCTAAAGGAGTAACACAGCTAACAACAGGAGAGCCTGGAAATAATCCAGATCTTCACATTTCTGACAAATGTAAATCTCCTAGGTCACATGGGTAGTCTGAAAAAACAAAATGCTGAAGTCAAGTAAGAAATTAATTTCAGAGTTCTACCAGCTTCAAATATGAATAATAAATCAAACTACAGATAACAATGTATCCTATAAGGTATGACAGAATGAGTGTCTTGGCATGAGGCATAGCAAACATAAAAGACTACAAGGACAATTACATTTACAATGCTGTTCTGCAGGAAGCATCTTTTGCAAACAAACTTATTCCCAACTGAGGATCAGTACAGACTTGAGGGGTGTATTACTGTGGAATGTTATTTCACCTATCCTACAGACCTGGTAGGAAAACTAACTTCAGCAATGTCCTAGATGTGACCATGTATTTTATATGGTTCATTGACAGAGATATGAAACTTTTTTTTTTATTCATCCACACTATTTTTTTTTTTTTTTTTTTTAGAAAATGTACAGTTACACAATGCATCTGATTTTCTTGTAGTCTGGCTAGGATAAAGCCTAGTTTTATTCTCAAATTTTAAGAAGGTACAATCTCATTACAGATTTTGTTTAAGGAAAACTACACTTAAAATATTTTGAAAAAGGAGACTTCTGTTTTCAGCCAGCAATAGATACAATATGCAGCAAATGTTGTGTATGTGTAAACGCAATTATATTCTAAACTAAATTCCTGTATTTATGTTGGCTGAAGGGGTTAGATGTCTGCATCTATTCCACACCATGTCTGAGCAATAATTAAATTATTCCTCAGACAATGTGTAGAATGCATGCTTTTTATTATTAGTTTTATTTTATTAAAGTATCAGAATTCATATTGCAAGGGTATTGTGTACTGTAAAAAGAAAACTATTAGCTAATCTTGATACAATACTGCACGTAAATGCATGGAAAAATACTCAACTTCATTCTATTTTTAGCAACAACTCCCTCACTAATTAGCAAATTAAACCAAGCAGTGAAGATTTCAAATGTAAAAGGGCTAAAAAGCTATTGCAGCAACCTTAAAATTGAAAGAATGAAATTCCCTTAACCTTTAAAATTAAGTAGAACAAATCTGATCCTTGACTTGAAATATAGGTTAATAGTTGGACTTACCACCCTAGCTGCTCTCTCCTGAGATTCACATTTTCTACAAAACCAGGGTCCTGTAGGGACTTGTACAATGCCATAACATGCTGTAATTAGGATAAAATTAAAATGAGAATGCTTTAGATATCTAACTATGCCATAATAAACATATTAAGCATAAACAACATAAGTATTTTATTCTCATGCAGAAACCTATGTGAACAATCTAGGGCAAACATGTGACCAAAGAGCAATAAGATGGACATTTAGAAAAAAAAAAAAAAAGAAAAAACTATGAAAATGATCAGCAGCAGCAAACAAATATGTATGAACTCTACATTAAACCCTTATATTTGCCTTTGTAAGTGTAAAGAATTGTATATATGGTTTAGTTATTCTTGGCATATGTGGACATTTACCGAGCATTTACATAATTGCATGTTTAGCTTATCTCATGTTACTACAGACACCCTCTAATCAGAAACGTTTGGGATTTGGTTACGCTTTTTAAGAATACTTGTCAAATCCCTGCATCACAGAATCACTGCAAACCAAAGTTATCTTGGCTATAACAGTGGTGCCTGGATATTCAACAAGATTGCTTTTTTTATTTTATTTTATTTATTTATAAAGAATACAGAAATATATGTACTGAAAATACAGACAGAACAATGTACACGTTAAAACAAAACAAAAATACAGAAGCATTGTGTTATGATCTACTTTTCATTTCCTGGTTTGTCTCTTTTGGTTGTCAAGTTTTGTAGCAAACAAAATACATTAGAGGACAGTATTCCACTATTCCAAAAACCTGATCAATGTGGGAGAAGGGGTTATGAAATAAAAAGCCATGTACTGTACCTGGCTACATAAATAATATGGTTGATGCAAGACATCACATTTGCAGACTTGACATTTACCTCTTACCTTATGTAGTTACACTGTTAATGTTCAAATGGGTCGATTAATATTGAGATAGAGCAGCTGCACTATATAACTATTGAAAAATAAGACTTGATTTAAGAATGTTACTCCCTTAATTATCACTAGGCCAAGGGAATGTAAGTGCTGCTGGCAAGTCACTGGGTAGGTACAGGTGTACAGTATCTACTTGCACAGAACAGTACTTCTACTCATTGCACAACCCTTGACACCTAATTATAAACACTGCCAGACTGGATCCCAGCACGCCATCACACACTATGCCAATCTATTTTGTTGGGATATGGGGGCAGCTAATGAGGCAAGAAATATTTCTAACTTCGTCTGAGCTACATCTGCATTAATAATGTAAGGTGCCTCTGAAAATACGTGTTGACGTAGCTTACTCGTTTCGATAATGCATCTTCCTCCATTGAAGCCTTCATCTTGTGGGTTTGACAGCTGGTGTGGTTCACCAACATCAAGGATGTTTACTAGCATCTGAACATAAGCCAAATATTTCAACTCCGCTTAAGAAAAATGTACGTACCACCGAAATTGTTTTGACACACATATGTCGTTAAGACGACGGCGTTCACTTTCTGCTAGTACAGTTAACTAGCGAGTATGAGACAGAGGTCGTGCAGAAGAATGTATATTATCTGATAGCTGTAACTCAACGTAGGTATTTGATTGTCTGCAAGACCTAACTGCTACGGTGTATTATGGAGAGGGCTGGGTTGTATGTGTACTTAATGCTATCGCCTCGCGGGGAAACAGAACAACAAAAATAAATCAACCTTCGAAAGAGGAAGCAAAAACGTAGGGTTACCTTTTCACAAGCTTGACGTGTCCCTCGCAAATGAGTACTAATGGGCTCTAACTTTTTTGGCCCCCCAAAAAAGGGATACTAATACTAATAATAATAATGAGGAATCAGTTTCAATGTAAATTGACAGCAAAACAAATAGAACCGGGCTATTAAGACTGCAGGTACAGGACTATATACATATCACATGACATCTCTCTCTAACCACCTCTTCCCCTCCCCCCCCCCTCTTTAGGCCATTCACAATAAACACGTTCACTGCTTCCTTCCGCAACTCTTATTAACTGGGCCTTGGGGGCAGTATCATTAACATGCGCGTCCTTCTCAGAGTGTAAATAAACAAAGATAGTAAGCACTTACTTCGAAAGTTAGAAACACAGATCTGAAAGAATTACCTTGGTGAACAGCGACATTACAGCCATGCCCGTCACAGTAAACCAGTGGATTTTCAGCCCAGCCTCTCTCGTCTGAGCAAACGCAGCAGCCTCCAATCATCTCCTTCATATTATTCGAGAAGTAGTTGTCCTCCACTGCCAGAGTCGGCTCGCTCGATACCATCTAATGGTTAAAAGAAAACATAAACTCAGAGGGCCGAGGGTTTCGGATTCTTCCCCCCTTCACGCGACACTGGTTTAATTTAGGTCCCACATTGTTGCAATGCCATGTTGTTTGGTCGTGGCTCCCCCTACTATCACCGTAATTCACTCTCTCTCACACACGATACACGCATAAAACACGAGCACACGGCTAATGGAACGACGCATGCGCACTCCGGGGCATGGGGAGGGGAAATCCTAGTGCAGAGTGCAGCGTCTACGACCACTAGCAAGGATTATAGAGAAGATGAGGTTGGGAAACTGGAGCCATTCTGGATAAAACATAGTCGCCATCTTTGCGTGGACAATAGAACAGATTGAGCCAACATGGCGAACATAAGGGTGCAGTTTCATACTATAAACTGCTGGTAGCTTTTGAGATATTTTTCAGGTTCGGTACAATTTGGTCAATGCGGCCTTTAGTTAAATTAACATAACAATGACTACAACCATACTGCATTTAAAAAAACAAACTTAAGTTACTAGTTACGGTATCAAATTCATTTTGAGTTATAAGGACAAGTAAAAACACACATACACACACACACACACACACACATATATATATATATATATTAGCTCAAAGAGCCAGTTGCCCAACGTTTCGATATGTTGTACATATCTTTCTCAAGGGAGCCTGTGTTTGAATCCAAACATTGGAGGTATTTATAGGTTTTTGACGGCATGACAACTACTTGTTATTGTTTACATTCAAATTCATGATTTATTCTTACATGATGTAATGGTGTTCTATATATTGTGACATCATTTTTACTTCTATCTTATATCTTAATATATTATTTTATATATCTTAGTACCTCCTCCCTCACATGCTCATCTGCATTTTCTCCAGTTCATATACTGTACGTTCATTTTGTACGATTTACTACTAGTAAAGTCATTTTAATGGTGTGTGATTAAACGTGCTAAATGTGAATAAATTCCATTTGGTCACACAAAATCATCAAACATTATACTTCCTTTACTAATTAATAATTTCATTTTGTGAATGTAAGGTGAAAATTGTTATGGTTAAATTATTAAAAAAAAAAAAACATACAGTAGCCTATACTATCTTGCTGTGGGTAAATATTCCAGTAATAAGGCAAAGGCAGAATTGCATTTCATGGGTTGACAGAAAAGACTTGGAATAATATCTGGATATAACTTCTTTAAATCCAAACCAATCAATTTGCACATTAAAGCAGTTAATTGGGGTGTGTTCATTCATTGACATGTACTACATGTTGCTTTAGTTTTAGTAATAAAGGTTTACATCCCTGATCTACACCACACTCAACAGGGGAAGAGTCCACAGGCTAAATTAATCTGGGGACTTTTTGGAGCTAAAAAACTGACAGTTGTGCTTGTCGGTGCAATGCTTTTGTTTTGTGCTGTTCAATAGAAAGCGAGCTGAGTCCACCAAACTTATTGAGTCTGTGCCCCAAAGCAGATGTAAAGCCCCGGGTCTCTGTGAATTAGAAAATTTTGGACAATTGCTCCACTTAATCTACTACTGTAGAAAATACTTAACAGCAAAGTTCTTTGTCATCAGCGAATACATTTTTAAAAATATATTTCATCACATTAAACTTCAGCTGTTTTCTCTCTCCCTACCTGGCATTTATTTTTGAATTTGACTATTCATTATTTTCCAGGATAATATGACGATACTAATTCCTGCTTCACAGATTCATCCTGTCTGCACCATCATTAAGTTACAGCAATGTTTTAATATGAATAATAATTTAAAGCAAAAAAGTAGAGATCGAAAAAACAAAAACCTAGGTAGGTCTACTGCATACCCCTGAGAGATCGTAATAATTATTATGTAAATAATGAGGCCTAGCCTTTAGATTATTCTAATGCTTTGTCTAAAACATTTATTTGTGGATTACAAATTATGAAACCATTCTTAAATCAGACCCAATGAAATAACAGCTTATTTCCACATGTCATATATGGGCATTCTTCCCAAAACTGATCATGGTTTGAAACAGAACTCATGATGCACTTCCATTATATAAAATATAAATGTTTTTTATTTTTGTACACTGTTGCATGAAGTCCTGCCTCGCGGCACACAGTAATATATATAAAAAAGAAAATTCAGTGTCTTTGCAAATTGTAAAATATTACATTTGTCACCAGTCGTCAACATTTTTAATGTATGTTCCTTCGTAAGAAAGCTTCCTGCCAGAATACAATCAAATTTGGACCACTGCATAGGTGCTATTTCAGTTGCATAAACTGCCATGATTAACAAAGGTACTATATCTGTATCATTTGTTTTTTACATTCTGAAAGTGTACCATCATCAGTATGTTTATCTAGCATTTCCACAGTATTCATTTTTTTTATTAGCATATTGTGTACAATTTTACTTAACAATATTTTGTTTAGAGACAATTGATCAATCACAATCAATCACACACTTGATTTCCAACAAAACAATTCTTTAATGAGACAAAATACATTTTAACATATATATGTATATATATATATATATATATATATATATATATATATATATATATATATATATATATATATATACACACACACTCAGTATACACACACAGTATATATACACACACAGTATATGTAGAATTTACACACGGCTCGCAGAAATGTAAGTATTGTAACAAACATTCTTCTGATTTAGTTAGTGTTTAGTTGTCATACCTAAATCAGTGTTCAAAAGACATTGCACTAAATATTATGTTTATCATAAGGAAATCTGGAGGTGTGTGGCCAAGAACTACTTCGAGGACAACATGCAAATTTCATAGGTTAACGCTGTAGTTGCAATTAAATTAAACACACATTTTAACTGTATAATGGTGCAGTGTTGAACTGAATGCAGACTGCTTGTAATTTAGCATTTCTTAGTGTGCTTGTCAAAAGTTGTAGGTCACCATTGCTAATCAAATCTCTGAAGCGTGTTTAACTGGTGCTAAATCTCTATATATGTTGGTATTTTTAGAAAATAAAGAAGACAGAACCCAGAATTAACCCTTAAACAAAGGGTCCAAACATTATCACTGCCAGACATGTAGTTGGCTGGTGAGAGCAGGTGACTGCTTACTAATGACAATTTGTTGCCCATTTTATAACATATAACATATTGGGGTACCACTTGTACCTCGGACCAGAAACATAACTGGCTGTTGATCCTTTCCCAACTTTAGTCCTTTTGAATGGAATCAGCTATGGGACTCAGGGCAACTCAATGATTTGTATAAATGTGTTCATTGTGTTTAATGGGTAACAGCTTATATTTTGTATCACAAATATGTTTGCATGGTTGGTTTGCTTTGCTGTATGCTGGTTTTAATTTTGTAATGTGTTATCAGCATACATTGGTCTTTATAGCCTTTAGCAGCTTGTACCCTGAAAAGTACTGATTGATTGTACAGTATTCACTTCTGTTTATAGATTGCTGTGAAAATAGGCACATCCGTTTTTTATATTCATTAATGGACAGTAGAGTTTGTAAAACCGCATTGGTCTCAATCCCACCCTTAGTGGCTCAATCAAACCTCTTCTTATTTCACCGTGCTTGTCCTTCACAGTCAAATACTCTGTTGTAATAGAAGAGGTTTGCTTTTTTTTTTTTTTTACTAATTATATTGTTGGTCAGGTAATACTTTCACCAGTAATCAGTGATTTAACTTCAGGTTCATTGACTGCTTCAGTCATTGTTAGTCAAAGAAATGTAGTGTTCAGTTTTTGAATATACTGGCCTATAATTTGCATGGCACATTATCAGCCTCTTTCCCCCCCCCAAAGAAAAATAACATGAACTGGCTTCCAGGAAGGTTTTACTTGGTTTGTCCTAAATTCAATACCTTAACCTACAGCTTATAAAGCAACCATTGTGGGCCTTGTTGTAAGCCTAGCGGCAGCAAGGTTTTCAGCTTCATTGCCCCTTTAACAAGCATAATACTTTTATGCTAGATTCCTAATTTTCTCTTGCAGATCCTATCATTCTTAAGATAAATAAAACAATGTGTCTCATTAATATCAACCTTTTATATGTTTGTTTAACCTTTTATACATTGAACTATCATAACAAATCAGAAAAGGAACACAATTAAAACTATTTACCAAAAGCTTAATGCATTTTGGTTTGTTTAACACATCATCAAGGATGTTTCAGTTTGGTCTAAATAAATATGGTTGTACATTCGCTCAGTTTATTGCATGAACTTAACATTTATTTCCAAGCTTTAAAGTTAATTAAATAAGAGGCCCCAGTGCATATTAGTGAAATGATGAAGAAAATCTTGCATTACCCAGATGCTATTCTGAGCTCTGTAGGACCAAAAGATGACTTATGATGAAGGAATGAACACTGAATTATGTATTTATCATCCAACTAGGGACACACACTTGAATGAATGAAGTTGCCTTTCGAAAGCAAAACATTTTGTATAAACCGATAAAATACAATTTTTTCCCCTCTGAATAGGATAAAAAAAGCGAATTTGTAATTTTTACGATATATATGACAAATAACAGTGCTTTGCAATCCCATATCTTTGCACAAGCAAGCAGACTGAAAGGGACTAGTGCTCTGAAAACCACAGTGCCGGGTTTGCTGAATCATGATGCTGATGACCAGAGCAGAGCAGTCAAAGCTGTGCTTTTTTGTTTAGTCCACTGGATTAACATTTTTATTTCAAATAACTTGACCAATGCTCTTCAGCCATTGCACATCACACACTCTAATCAAATAAAAAAAAAACAATCTAGGTAATATCAAAAGTAAAAATAATAGATAAATAAAAATCGACATGCCACCTCAACTACCATTAAATGCTATGATGAAAACCAGTCGAGCTTAAAAAAAAATATTTGGGTTTTGATTTGTATGTTTTTTTGTTTTTTATTATGAATGTATGTATGTATGTATTTATTTATTTTTAAGTTGTGTTAGTAGCTTGGTTACAGTTTTATCACTATAACAATAGCAAATTACATTTAAGCCAGAACTTAAGTCACTGGTGTCTGAGGGAAAATTCTAAGACATCGCTGATGAAGGAAAATTAGTTTTTTTGCCTCCTTGAATTTTTTGTCTCTTTAACCCATCCACTAAATAAAGGTGACATTTTTAGGGGGAACTGGTTTAATAATAATAAAAAAAAACGTAGTTTGAAATACAAAACAAAAAGTATTTTACAGTACCTGGTACCTCTATGCAACATAGGCCAAGTGTTTTGCTTTCTTTTAATGTTGCCATTCAAATTAAGACTAATATAAAGTAGAATACTATATAAATGATGTACATACATGTACCTTACACCTACATTTCTAGTCTCAATCAATTTAACTGTATCCGTTAACCTACTTTATTTATTTTTTTGTTTGTTTTTGAAAGACAAAAGTTGCCACATCCAGAAACTTGCCACGGGAGTAGCAGTGTGGACGTGCAGATGTGAATTTCTTTTCACGTTAAATATTCAGTTTCTTTTATTCGATTATAAATTCTGTTTATGACAAAGACATCTGCGTAGTTTTGGAATTATCTTAAAGAGTAAGTAGCAGGGTTACAAAAAATACAGTGTTCTGCATCCCCACGTGTTGCTACAACTATTTAAATAACCTACCTGTCATTTCTCTTTTCATTGTTAACGTTCTGACAACTTTTTACACTTATAACTTTAAACTCTGTTTCAAAGCTCTTTTCAAAATGGCCGCTCTAGTGCACTGGGGTTTGAGATTGAAAAAACATAATCAATAGTTACTTGTGTTGGTTTTCTTTCTTTTTAGCTTTGAAACATCATTTCACATTTTAAATATCATGTATTTTCAGGTAAAGCAGTTTTTGAAAATAATTTAGTGAATAAATAAATGATTAATAGAAAATGATCTGCATTTTAGCATCAATCCACTTTAAAATCGTATTCTCAAAGCCAGTCAGTCTCTTTACAGTTATAACACAATCTGACACACAGTGTTCCATCCCATACACCTCATAGTTTTGTACAGAATAGCATATTAATCTTGCTCACAACTGCAGGAAGCCTGTTTAAAATGCAGATCTGCTTAATGTGGCAAGACCTAGGTGGTGATCGTCACTTGTCACATTTTCACATTCTGCTTCAAGCCACATAATGTACACCATTCTTAAAAAAAATAGGACAAAGGGGAAAAAGGTAGATGGTAGCCAATACCATAAAATATGTATATAGCATTATCATGGCAACTTATGCAATTTCCTTTGGGGCTGCCTTTCTTGTGCAAAATCTTGAATGACATTGGGACAAATGTTCCTTGAAAAGCAGCATCCCAAAAATAGCATTATCCTAAGGTTTCACAGACCCCACGTATCACTAATCTTGAATAACCTAATGTTACTTCAGTTAGGTAGTCCAAGTGCTAATCGGGATCTGTAAAACCACCCCTTTGTGTGTCATTGTTGATCTGTGAAACACTTTTTTATTTGTATTTGTCTGTTTGGGCTCTGATAACATCTTTGAATAAACTACATACATCTAAAAAGTCTTTTTTGGTAACAAAACAAAAAGAACCTATTAATTTTTTTACTGCTTGGGGTTTGTTATTGTCAAAGGGTCTCATTTAAACTATTTTACAATTCAGTAACCCAAATTAGTCCAATAACTGAACTGTGCAGCAAATTCCATACAGCTGCATGTTGTACGAGCATAATAACATTACAAAAAAAAAAGGTTTCCAGCCAACTGAAGTTACTGGTAGCCATTGTTCTCTGACTAAAAAAATCCATAGTATAAAATGAGTTTGTCTTCTATTTATGTAGCAGATAATTAAGCTCCTAATTACACAGCCTTGCTCTAGCCTGCACAGGTTTTGTTAGAAAGGGCTGTGGCATTTCAGTCTCATGTGGATCCTCTCCCTCGCACTATTTTTATTATTTCCTGTAAAGTGGTATATTCAAAGCTTAAGCAAAACATTTTTGCTCCGTTTAAAAAATGATCCTAATTAAATCTCACTTAAATCATTCAACAATCACTATGAATTTAAGCATTATCTAAAAACGGTGTAATTTTACCCCTGGGTGTGCTCCCCTCCCTGTTTGCAAGCATGTTGAAAGTGCAGGCTCTTGCAATAATTGGCATAAATATAAGGTTTGCTTTTTTTTTTTTACTGTTGTTGGTGTACACTTCAACTTTGGTCCTATGCAACCTTGTTGAAAGAGGCTTATTACAGACCTGACAAAGCTACATTCATACAAAAAGAGCTACAGGTATCTGCAGTGTTGGTGCATTTAACTGCACTTGTACTTAACGAAAACATCATACATTGTTATCTATATAGATGGGCTGGTATGTTCTTTTTTCTAGTTAACTGTTTCTTCCTGTTTTTTTTTTGCTCTGAGATTTTCCCCTCCATCTCTGTTAATTGGTAAAAGTAAACCAATAAAAACATGAAATGTGAAAAATAGCTTCCCGTTGACAATGGCTCTAATTGGGGGAAATGTATATTAATGTCTTCTATGAATATGTTGGCATTAATAATGACTACGATTAAAAGTGGTAGACTAAGAGATGTGCTGTGTGATAATATGCCAATATGTCATTCCCCACCTCTGTCATTAGAAATATGACTGTTGCAAAGCTTTATGGAGAGCTTCAAGTTTGTTGCTTGTAATGCTGTATCTTTCTTTCAAAATCATAAGATTTTTTTTTGAAGGGCATTCATTTTAATGGACATTTTCATGAGTGGAAACTTGGACTTTGCCAATTATTTTTGCCAAATTTAAATAAAATAAGAAAAAGAGTCTGTATTAATCTTTTCACTTTAAAAACAAGTTGGTGTAATGTAAAATGCTACATGCACCCTTTAAATATATATTTTTAAAAAAACTATCACACAGATTACAGTAAGTGTGCTGTTTTTAGAAAGCAGAAATAAGTTGAAAAGGGGTTTTTACCTTGCATATACGTAAAATAAAACCAATGTAGTGGCACTATGAAACAGATTTAGCATCAGGTTTCCTTAAATAGGATTCTAGTGTCAAGGCATCTGTTTTAGCATAGGAAGGTAAGTTTTAAGAATTGGGGGAATTAAAAGTATGCTTCCTGTATCATAATTTATGAAGGTTATTTTAGTCATTCTACCTCTTGGGATATGTGAAACCTAAAAACCCAGACCTCAAATAAAGACCATTGGCTATATGAATATATGTTCTAAAGTAAAAAGAACAAAAAAAAATGTTATTGTGAATAAAAACCTTTGATGAAATATACAGATTCCTATATTAAATGCATTTTGATTATCTTGTTCCCCACATAAAGTCTTGGATCAGACATTAAATAATAGTTGCCCTGGTTACTTAAGTGATGTGCTTCATATAGTAAACATAACATTATCAATTATCAAGGGGCATTTAAAATCTGTAACTACCATATTTAAATCCCCACAGCCTTTATATCAAGAACTTTTATACAACACATACGTACAATAAAAATGAAATTAAGAAAGTAAAAATGATCTTTACCGATACCAGTAACAAATATGTATTTGTTTTCTTACACAGTCACGTCACCTGTTAACAGGCCAGGTGGTAAATTCTGATCAATGTAATTGAACGGTTTTATGCCCCTGCAAACTTTAAATTTATCACAAACAGTTCATGTAAGCTATCAAGCTTCATGAACATCAAAACATCTATTATGTCACATAAGCTAAACCATCATACTAATAAAACTGAATACACTTATCCTCTTAATGTCCATATATAAATAGTGGTTGTAACCATCTCCATGACTAGACCCATCCCGTTTGCACAGTAACTTAACAAAATCATGAAGTCTATGATGTATATATATTTATGTATATATTTAAGCTTATATATATATTATATATATATATATATATATATATATATATATATATATTACTTTAAAACAATGTGAGCTGGGTTCAGGGTGTGATCTGTCAGTTTGAATATGATATTTCTCTAAGTACCACAGATGTTTATAAAGACAGGCAGTAACCAGTGAAAAATGTTTGGGCCTAAAGAAATCACTGAACTGCAGAAGACTGTGATGGAATAGACAGCATGCTTTTGAATAGGCACCCTTTTCTCAGGGTGGTCATTTTTACTTTCCCCATTTATCGAAAATAAATATTCGATTTATGATGTTTTGTTCTCTACATTAACAGGCAGAAAGTTGTATAACTTTACTTTTCAATTATAATATTTAATGGATATTTTACAGTGCAATTTTCC
Source organism: Acipenser ruthenus (assembly GCF_902713425.1). NCBI lineage: Eukaryota > Metazoa > Chordata > Actinopteri > Acipenseriformes > Acipenseridae > Acipenser > Acipenser ruthenus. The sequence goes on along the minus strand of NC_081192.1, from coordinate 97,996,732 downwards.
ATATTTTATTAACTAAAGACTGAAAATGGACTGGGTCTTTGATTTAGTGGTATGACACATGAAGACTACTAATTTCAATTTGTATATAGTTTTTAAAACTAGACAAAAATGAATACATGAAAATGCAAAGTAGCATACACATTCATTTTACACTTATAATTACAATCAATGTGATGCATATAATCTGAACATTTCCTGGAATGTGCAAATATGAAAATGTTTACAATAATTTCCAAATCATTTTTCCTAAGTGTGCACCCATATGCTGAGTTGTTAACACTGATCGTTATAAATTGTAGACCAATAAAACACCACTGTAGGCTTAATTATAAATCGATTTAAGTTATATATATATATATATATATATATATATATATATATATATATATATATATATATATATATATATACTTGTGCTAGCTTTAGCACGTTCTGTTTTTTTTAGTTCTCAAATTACACTAAATTACCGTAGGGTATGGTAAATTTGAGTTTTCCCAAGCAAACATGAAAGTTTAATGCATTACAAAAAATGCACGGCTACAGCATATCCGGATATCTTTCAATTGCCTAATCACTCGCTATAGTCTAAAACGAACTTTTTTTTGTATTTATATACAGTATTTACAAAACACCAATAAAATGTCCAGGCAATGTGATTTGCAATTTTGCAGATAATCGAACTGTAATCAATTTTCTAGATTCACGTCGGTTCTTAGATTACGGTAACAAAATAAAATAAATAAATATCATTGACGCCAACTGATCACGAATTAGAAAAAAAAAAAAATTGGCAAATGATGTGAAAGCTAAAAGTAGATGAGATTACGTGGTGGCCTTTGCAGAAAATGTATGTGCGCTTCTTTGTCGAGCCATGCCTATGTGCCCCCGAGAACCATACAGAATGCCTTTATCTTAAGCGTCACACATATGCACTAATTTATACAAAAACAAATGTGTTTTCATTTTTAGCACTTTGAACCAGGTCAGTAAAACAGAATAACACTCGCCAGCACCTTCCAATTTATTTTAAAGATCTGTGGCCATTTTGCACAAAAGCGAGCAGTGTAACATGTTTTACTCGCTTCGTGTCCATCTAAACATATCTACAATTTAAGTCTGCTGCTTTACTTGTAGCATTCGGGTTTATACTAATCGTTTGTTAACTTTTAACAAATGCTTGTAATTCAGATGCCTGTTTAAAACTAATGTCAGAAGTACAAGGTGTGGAACGACATGGGTCCAAAGGCATATATACGAATAAGAACTAAAAAGCACGTTTACTAGAGGCTAATTTGCCATTTTCCATGAGATAAATTCATGCAATGCCAAACAAGTCATTTGTTAGCAAATCCTTCTCATGTTGCTGCCTGCTTTCAGCATTTATTTCTACTTTTTCTTTTCTTCGCTGTGCCAAGAAATGTAAGCAATTGTGCATTGTCATCTAGGAAGGAAGTTTAAACGGGTGGTAGTATAACAGCCAAAATATTTGGAGGAAGGGCATGAAAAGTATGTATAACCCACCCCTCAAACTAAAAATTATAACCTATTAGTCAACAAACAATCCTGACATCCTGAGTTCCAGAGCTTCTTTGTGATATGCAAATAACTAAATATAATTAAAAAAACAAACAAAAAACTGTTTAGTATATTCAAATGCAACATTAAAAGATAAAGGCTATTTGTTTGGACTCTGGCTGTACTAAAATATATGCTTATTACACAGGCAGTGCCTTGCTGGAGGAGGGATTAAAGATGAGACTCGAGCGCGGCACGAGCGCGGTCGACGTGAGGAATTGTGGGTAATGCAAAGGGGTTTGATAAAATTCAGAGCGGAACAAGAGGACAGGGGTGAAAGGTCAAAAAACCTCGTCCAAGTGAATAGCAAGCTCCAGTACTATATATAATAACCTATAACAAAATAACACACACTGTAAATACATATTGTTTTCTGTGTTATTAAAAAAATATCCGTATATATATATATATATATCCGTATATATGTGTGTGTGTGTGTGTATATATATATATATATATATATATATATATATATATATATATATATATATATATATATATATATATATATATATATATATATATATATATATATATATATTAAACTGAATACACCAACATAAAGTCAACAGGATGACCACGAGCTGGGAGTCTATCGATTTTGTTTTGTTTTTTTTATCAACGAGATAATTGATTCTAGCCTGCTTCGTTTTTTTTAAGCGAATATCTAAATTAATTAAAAATATGTAACTGGCAATCGTACATTTGTTTCCGTAAAACAATAAACTATAACAGTTGCTGATCTGAATTTTAACGTAAAATCTGTGAAATACTGATTAAAATGTTTGTTTATTTAACTAAACAAATACGTTGCTATCTTTGTGAAATGTCAATTTAAAAAGTGCCGTGACCGCATTGTTGTCTTTTCAGTCATTTGTTAGATGTTTGTATTTTATATTTTAACTATTTATAGTCGTGTACAATATGAAAAGGTGTTCTGTTGAGAACAATTAAATAACTATAGGCTGTTGTTCATTCATGCTATTTTGAACAATTCACAAGCTGTAGTATGTCAAATGAACACTTTAAAATGACACAAGTGTTTTATTAACTTTTAAAGCCCATTTAATTGCAAAAGAGCCGTTTTCATTTGAAGCAGGCGATTAAAAGATCAGTCTAACCATTTTATTTCGCTTTATTTTACTATAGTTGTCGTCACCGTAAAACTAACACAGACTCAGATTTTTAACAGCATTTTCAAATCGAGAAAGAAACTTGGCTACACAAATGTATAGCCATAACCGGCGACTAAAATCATACAGAAGGAGAAAAAGAAGAGAAAGAGATGCCGTCCTTTGTTCTGGTATTGTTTTCTTACTGCAGCGGGACAGAAACGTGTATTTCTTACCTTACGTACGTATTTCTTATCTAACAATCTTCTCCATCAGACTTTGTCCACGCTGTCCTTTGGGAAAGCATAAAATGCTGGCTAATAAAAAAACAAATCTTGAATATATTTTTGTAATCCGAACTATTTTTCCTGGGTTTGAGTATCCAAGCACGTTGCTTCAAGTATGGGGACCCCCGCCTTGTGAATCGGTCACGTTAGGACCTTCCAAGCCCATCCTAATTTTGCCAGTAGAAATGAGTGCGTTGGAGGTCTGAACTTCCAAGGGGCCCGCGTGCAGCTCCACTGCTGTAATTTTAGAAAAAAAACGCGGTCTAATTTTCTTCCTCCATAAATGTACAAACTTGTGAAGAGTTTAGTTTGACACCGTAGTAAGTACAAGCTATAGATTGGTTGTATACAGAAGGGGAATACTCGAGGCATTAGTTATAGCACAGCAAAACTTTAGAAATCCAACAGAAAACTTTTTAGAACATTTGCCATTAGAACTACTAATGCTTATTTAAATCAAGTGTAGGATACAGTGTCATGTATTTGTTTATTTTATTATACAGGTAAATTATTTAAAATGTGGTAGGCCTATATTATACTGCAATATGTGTGTGCTGCAGGCGCGGAGTAAATATGGACAACATTAAGCGTCGAAAGAAATGGAAACGTATTGGGTATTCTGGATAGGTGGCGTAAGTGGTTCTTTACCACATTTTAAGTAATTTGCCAAGTAAAAGTGTTCATACTTGTGTGTGTGTGTGTGTGTGATCACTGATTATTACACAGTCACAAAGTATGTACTCTAACTCCTATTCTGATAATCTAATGAATAGGTCTCATTATATCCACTTTCCCTGCAATATTAGGAGTGGGGGGGGGGGCATCTGGCTAAACATGGCTACTGGTTTACACGTATAAACCGAACTTGTGAAAATGGACAACTATGTTATTTGAAACAGTTCTTCTGCCATTTTAAACACTTTAAAAGTCACAAATAATCCATCCAATCACTTACTTTGAGGGACATATAGAACAATTGTTTAAATTTTTATTTAGACCCTTTACGTGTAAATATATACAAATAACTTGTATCTGAACCCCTTTACCCAATTAAGACATGTTGCTATTCGGCTCGCATTACATCTAAAACCATGAATGAAACAGCCACTGATTCTTATTTGATTATTTTAGTTCTGGAGATGTTAAATATCAACAATGTTACAATAACATAAATGTTTTTAAACTGGCCAACAAAATTCAGGCACTTGGCGCTGTTTTATTTGAGATTCATATCCGTGCATCACAATTATTAGAATACGTAATATTTTAGGACAATTTGAACCTGTTTTGCTGGTGTAGTAGCTTGTATAACAACGACCAATATATTCTGTGTATCGCGGTCAGCACACAACAAGCTATAACACAACTTTATACTTTTTCAAAACTGTTTTCACTTAACCTGGTGGTCAGTTCCTGTGCCTGCTACTATGCCAGATATCTGTAGTTTTACCATTAGCAAAATGGGACATCCTTTCCACAGAACCACCACTAAAGCTTCTCTGGAACAAAGCCTCCCAAAACCCTTGTATGCTCAATGCTTTCCAAATTCAGAAAGGCTGTTTTGAGTTCGGGATAGGTCAAGGGGCATAAAAAGGGTAGAAAGGTCCGTGGATTCTGCTTACGGGTCAGTGAACAACTGGAATATAATACATATGCATCTAAAAAAAAGTCCTAATGGACCAATGCGTTCTTTTATAGTTATAGAACAGAACACCAAAAGTGCCATAACGTTTCATATGTCGAGCAACACAATCATTTCACCAAGCACAATTATTATTAGTAGTATCAGTAATAGTAATATGGAAATACATGCTTATGTAAATGTATGTTTATTTTGACTTTATTTGGCTATTGTTATACAAGTGAATGGAATTGTGTAACCGATATCCTCAAATAAAACTATAGTCTTCTTCATTTTACATATAAGTTTAAAATGTGCACAACATCAGTTACAAAAAATAATCAAATAACAAGTATGTCTATTTTCTACCCGAAAGGCGAAGTGTGAACTCATCACCAAACTTCTGGGCGCTGTTTGTTTTGTGTTAATTAGTAAAATTTTAAAAAAATCACACGATAAGTTATAAACTGATTCATCATTTAGAACAAGGCATTGATTTCCTTTGCTACTGTAATTTACAGAAAGCAAATTATTTTGAGGAATTTACAAAAACAAAAAGCTAGATATCATTTAAAATAATACATCGGTCTATTTGTATGTGGTATAGGCTAGTGACTCCAGTCATTAGGTAGTTTATTGAACACACTCACTCGTCTATATTGCCTTTCACATACAGTGGCAGAAAAATCCCAAACGCTTTACCTTCTTATCTTTGTTAAGAGCAGTGTGATAGATAACATACTTTTTTTTTCTTTTTGCATCCAGTGATAGTAATGAGATATTCCTTGTAGGCCTGGAAATGTATTGGAATACACAAGTACACACGTCTATATGAAGCCATATAATATTTTGCGTCTGCTAAGAAATAAATCATAAGAAGTAACGCTTTGCTTTGTTGCGGTTCTCATAAATCAGCCTCCTGTTTTTTAAATGGAGAAAAACAAGGTATGGCGATGAAAGGAAGATAGGGGCCTCGTGTAAATTGTTATTGAGGATATGCTTTATTCGCTGATCTGACCCTTAAGTTAAACATTTTTATATAAAGGCCTTGGTAACACTTTTCGGTCCCTTAACGTAGAATGACAAAACATATGAACTATATTAACCGATGGACACCGTTTCTTGTATTTATTATTATAGCCTACTGGTACTACACTTTATTGAGAATTACCACAGACGTTGCTATAATAATCTGCAATAAACCTTAGAAGGCATTGATTGAAATCCCATGGGCGTACAAATCTGTCTTAAAAGTAACATGCCTTTCAGGCGTCTGTGCTGGGGCCCCACAAAGCCCGTGTTTTTTATCAGGGTTGACCACCACGTTCTTTAAACAGACCCCGGAAATAGGACGTATGATGATGCATAGGGTGTCGACCTGTCATTTTAATGGCAAATATTGATTGTATTTTTTTTTTAATTCCTACTATTGATTGTGTGTAAAACAAATACAGATAGAATGAGCAACATGCTTGAAATATTAGAATTTAGATTGTTGTTAATAGTTTAATATGGGTATTATTACATTGTTAATACGTTTGCAAACATATCATTTAAACCTCTACGTTGCCAGCTTTTTACAAAGCAATTATATAAAGCTATATTTCTCTTTGTTTACCATTGTTGCCCTCTCAATGTGCCCTGGTTATATGGAAATTGTAATTTATTTATATGTATGTATATATAGAGAGAAAGCATAAAATCCTTCATTATATCAGAGCTGCTCGGAAATAAAACTTGCCTGTATGCTAACATTGCTCACTACGAACACAAACTATTGCACCAAGACATAATGCGAATGTGTAGCCAGCTATGTATGTGTTATACTTGAATAAAAGATCCCAGACATGCGTGCTTATACTGTGATACTGAGTTTTAAATGCTATTTCTAAGTGGCCCGCATTCAATTGCAAAGAATGATATATGTCAAAGTTAATGAAAAACACCCTCATATATAATGTGTGAGGGTAGGGAATGAGGGATAGTAACATTTCAGGTGAAAATGATATCAAAATGTCCTCGAATAAGCAGTTCGTAGACGGCAGAGAGACCGTTCTTTGTAGTTTATTCTGTGGCTTTGGATGAATTGCTATAGGAACAGCAGCACTTCGGTAAGTCAGCGGGCTTTGCAACTACATTACAAAGCTTATTTACAGCTTCAAAACTTTTGTTGTCTTAATGATATCAGCGTTTGGTTTTCAGAGGTTTCTTTGTTCTCTTGGCCATCAACAAACAAGGCAGCTGACTGCAAGGCAAAATGAGACCAGTTTACAGCAGAAACGAGCCGAGTCCTGAGTTAGCGCTTTGCATTGCTCTCGTGTCTGCCTGCAGAACAGGCTGAATACGGGAATGGTTATTTTTCGTCGTGTTGTCAATTCATTATCTGAGATATTCTTACAAACTCCCCATTCAAACGTACGTGGAATGTACAAGGCATCAAACCCGCGTTAATTCTGCATTTTGAGAAGAAAAAAAAAATATCACCGAGAAAAAATAGCTATGTGGCGAAGACTATAGTAAATCAAAAAAACGTATTCAGCTGCAGTATTATGTGGCCGGTTGATAACAGCCTATAGGTGAAAAGCAGCTTCATCTGAGAACATAATTGCTACAGCTGCCCTGGAATTTATTAGCTAATTCTAATAATATGTTACACACATATTTATTTATTTCTGCTTTTAATATTTTTAATATTACATAATTAACTTCATGCTATGTGCAAAACAAAAGACAATCATCCAGAAGTAATTTTGAGAAAAAAATAAATGTTGAACTACATAGATTATTATTATTATTATTATTATTATTATTATTATTATTATTATTATTCAAAATGGTCACCACTGGTTGATGAAGGAGTGCACGTTTTTTAAAGTCTTAAAAGTTGGTGATAATTCAACTTTATGTGAAAATATTCCCTGGTACCTACATATTTGGAAAAGTTAATCGTGGTTTGTATTATTAACACCATTAATGTATTTCAAGTGTACACTATTGCGTAGCCTATTCACCATTAAGGCGCTGCCAAAATGCAATACATTATACAAAAACTGTAACAGGCAAATACGTACTCGTTGATTTAAACACGTTGAAAAGGTATACATTTTGTAGTTGACCAGTGTTTCGATTGGTATGCGTTATTACAGAATGCTAACTGTAGGCTGTATTCATTTATTATTATCTTGACCTGGACTTGGCCTGCGTTTTTTCCACGAAAAACGTATTGTTGAGTCTATCAGTAATCCGAAGCAAAGTAATTATTTAAAATAACTCAAAACATAATTAGAGATTCTTTGTCTGACAAGGGAAGCTGCATCTGACCCTCAGAAAGAATACCAGTAGGCTTCTGTACTTCTGTACATTCTAAAGGTGTTTGAGGCGACCCCAAAATAAATAATGTAGTCATAATGTTGTATCTGAACTTAAAACGTATGTGTATTATGTTATATATATATATATATATATATATATATATATATATATATATATATATATATATATATATATATATATATATATATGTGTGTGTGTGTGTGTGTGTGTGTGTGTGTGTGACCCACAGTCACCTAAAATCCTAAAATATACTACAATATGTCACAGGTACATATCGATTTAAGAAATACGAAGTCTGTACAGTATAACAATACGTATTTGTATTATTTACTTTAATAAGAGAGGTGGGAGTATAAGGGTATGCTAATTAGTAGGAGATTTTTGGGAAGGGGGTGGAATATCAATTTTTATTGCATCACCTGTCAGTAGTGTCCAATCAGCGTTGGCTTTGGGGAATTAATTGATGAAGGTGTCTCCGGACGAGCTCACTTCACTCTATCATTTTATTTGTAGCTAAAGCAGCGGCGGGAACAGCAGCTGCATTTCTGCGTCTCTCTCTGTGTTGAGTTCACCTTATCCTCTTCTCTAGGCAAATGGAGAGTAAAATAAAACATCGCAGGTATTACAGTATATACAGATGTCTAGATAGACCAGTGTGTATGTCTCATACCAATTTAATCAATTAGTATGCGCTCCCCAGCGTTATGGATTAATTATTTTTTTTTTACAAACTTTTATACTTCTGAAGCTGCAGGAATATAACATATTTTTGTTATTTTGTTAGCAGGATGCCATGAGACATTCAGAATTTCGCGCTGGATTTTTTTCGCACCAGATGTGGGGAATAATACAATAGAGAAAATGGGAGATTTGGATTCTGGTTATGAAGAGGTGGACGGCGTAAAGCTTGGGTACCTTATTATTAAGGGGAAACAAATGTTTGCCCTTTCCCAGGTTTTCACCGATCTTTTGAAAAATATACCAAGAACTACTGTTCACAAACGAATGGATCACTTAAAAATAAATAAGCATCACTGTGACCTGGAGGAATTAAGGAAACTCAAAGCAATACACTCTATAGCTTTCCATGCAGCTAAATGTACTCTTATTTCAAGGGAAGACGTAGAAACTCTGTATACTTCTTGTAAAACCGAACGTGTGCTAAAAACCAAAAGAAGAAAATTAAACCGGAGTTTTTCTTCGAAGGAGCATGGCGAAGAGCAGATCTCCCCAGATTCCTACAATAGTTTTTTGAAACAAAACAAAGTTTGGCTTAGTTTACATGGGGCTCCCCAGCCCTTTTCATTTAAAAGCAAACCTATACAACAGGAGGAAGCAGGCTTGCTCCCGGCTTCCAATCTACCTCATATTTACAGTAAATACGCTGGTCACGGTTACCCAGCGATGACCAGATTGCCTTGCACAAATCCTCAAAACTATGAAACAGCTCAAATACCCAGTAACTATGTAGCATTTCACCCGAGTCATTCGTTTTTTCGGAGTGTGGTTTGCAGCAGACACCCAGTTTTCTATCAATCCGCCATTGTGACTCAGCCCAAGCTCGCAAGCACGACTGATCTGACTTGCAAAAGAAAAAGATCACAAGAAAGCACAGGGAAGCACTTTTGGAATTCCAGCATCACCAGTCGGCGAGTTCTGCTTGCCCCAAAACGTTGCAAGTCTAAAGTAGCTTCTTTGGATAGATTTCACATCGAACACGGGCTGTATCTTGGTCACCAGCAAGGAACTTTACAGGAAAGCTACAGTAGTGACTCGGAGTCCAGTTCTTTTTCAGATCGTGCTGATAACGACTCGGATTTTGGCTCAAGTTTATCCACTACTAGCAACTCGGGAACGTCTGATGACGACGATGAGGAGTCGCTGTCTGATTCTTCAGATGGCCCTTCTGATGAAGACAGCTCCTCTCAGTCGGATTCTAGCTCAGTTTCCAGCCAGGTGTCTGTGCAGAGTATACGGTTCAGACGAACTAGTTTTTCAACCCCTAATAACAAACCCCCTTTATTAGCACAGCCTACGTTTTACTACAATATACAACCCAAATGCATAAATAATACAGAAACAACTGTGCTAGAGGATGACATTTCAAATGGGAAACTGCAAAAATATTTGAAACCCGCTATTGTTACAAAAAGACACGAGCAAGGCTGGACATCCAAACCACGAAAAGCCTTATGCTCCACTAGTCTTGGGGGTTGCTTTATCGGGACTAGGAGCGACAGGATATCACAGAACGCATTCTCACACTCTGAAATTTCAGATAATCTAAAGAGGACTGACCCAACAATTAACTCCGTTAAAGAGAGAGGCTCTTCACTTAGCCCAAAGGAAAACACAGCATTTCCACAACAAAGAATAGCAGGACAGGCAAACTGCCCCCAAGCATCCAGCTCACACTGTGCAGAAAACAATGAAACAATAGTCTCTAAGCCCTCAGATAATGATTCTTCATTAGTAATACATTTTAAAAAAGAAACGAAAATTGGCAATTGTGGTAAATTGTCACCGGATTCACGGATTTTAAAAACTGAACAGGATTTAATTCAAAATAGTCCCGATAAGAACACTGACGCTGTTAATAAAGGAGAAACTTTTCTGCACAGTGTGAAAATAAAAGTGGAGGAAAACTGTTATGACGACTACAGCCCTGAAGATCAATTCTTCACAAATGGATATGAGTGCAATGTTAACAAGAAAGAAGTTTCTACTACTGCCAGTAACCTAACTTGTGAAGACAACCCGAAGGACACTTTAACACATGCACATGAAAACATTTATTCGTGCATTGAAAGCCCAACCACTTCCCCCAAAAACCAGGATTTTCAAGGCACTTTACGCACTCCTTATCTAGAGGAATGGGAGTATAAAAACGGTGCGAGGGTGAGAAAGAACTACAGGACTCTTGTATTAGGAAAGCGACCTGCACTGCACACGACTCCAGTCAGGCTAAATGTGAAATCAGACAGGAGTCCACGTTCTACAGGTAAAAACGTGTTTCACGAAGGAACACTGGAAGATTGTACAGGTACAAGCAAGCGCAAACGAGTAGCCAGCGGTGTAGCATCAGCGGTGAAAAAGCCGTTTAATTTCATGGCAAATTTCCCCACTCCACCGTCACTAATTATTGGCAGTGATGGGGATTTGTGCCCTGCTTATTCATTAAACTCTCTGAAGGATCCCCAACCACTTCACAAGGCCCATCCCGTCTGGAAATGGCAACTTGGCAGTTCTGCAATACCTCTCCCACCTAGCCACAAATTCAGGAAATTTAATTTATGACACTCGTTATCAGTAAAATATATTGCATTTCTTTTGATGGGAAAGTAATAATTGCTTAATCTGTGCCCAGATGTAGTGATTGTGGCAAAACAACTGCATCTTGAAAAATGGAATAATGTTGATAAACAAGCTCTGAAGATCGCAATGGGATTATTTCTGTTCTGTAAGACTTGGTTTTGTATGGATAAACATTCCACAATGTAAACTACTGCTGTCGTACTTTGAAGTACTTTTAATGTTGTGCACCTGGATTTGGGACACTTTAATGCTTTACTAATTAACACCAAGTACCTCAAACATTTCTACAATAAACGACAAAACAAGTTTAAATAGAAAACACATATTAGACATGAGCCATTTAATTTATGCACTATAGTTTTGCAAGAGTTTTGACGTATTGTAATGGTTATTTTTGTGTTGAGACTGTATAGTGGCAATATAGTATAAATGAAAAGCAGTTGTGTTTTTTTTTCTGAGACAAACTTTTGCAAAACTTTTGCTGCACTGTAATGAAATGTCTTTATTCTCATATAAATGCAATTTTAATTTATGTGCAAGAGCACTGAGCATTTTTTGGAACTGATTCTTGTGTTCAGCCTATAAGACGGATTACTTTTGGGTTATGATTGTCATCTAAGTGTACTTCTATTCAAGGAAATGTTCGCTCACTACAATTTAAAGTGGACGAACTTAATTTTAATATTATGTTTCCATAAATTTCACCATTCAACTAAAGGGTTCATTTGTGCATTTAAATGTTTAAGAACGATTTAAGGAAAATCCATTTAGTGCTAAACCTTAGCGGTTTGGGTTTGATAGTTTTAATCAAGAGACAAAAGTTAACGTTTCTGATTACACAGAAGTTACATTGGGAGTTTGCTGTTTTAGAATCACCAGGGAGAGCTCCATGGCAACGCCCACTGCATATGATCTAGAATATGTATAGTGACAATCAGACAGATTTGTTTACATTTGCACAAACGTTTCAGGAAAATCTAGGAAAAAGCAAACTCCAGATGAATACATCAGTAGCACGTCCCTTATGTCGTAAAACAGTAAATTCAAGCACAAAGATAAGGAGCCGATGCACTTTGAAACATTGCTAGCTGAGCCTTATTTTATGTTTCAGTAGATAACAGAATAAGTTAATTTATATATCTTCAGTTTGCATATGGTCTGTCAATGTGCTAAAATAACCAAATTTTACTGTTAGTTTACTGGTTGCTATTTTACTTTATTTTATTTTAAATAAAAATATCTCTGATGTGAACAAAACTTGTTAATGTGAATACTTGCGTAAAACAAGTGTTTAGGACCTTCATTCTCGAGGGAAGATTTCAATCCTATATTGATTTAGTAATAACCATTACAAATGCTAAACGTTGGTCTACCAGCCTCTGTTCCCGTGTAATATAATTGTTGTTTTACTCATGTAATGTTTCAGTTGGCAGATAATATTAAAATGAGCGTGGTGTGCTTTAAGACAATACGTTTTAAAATGCAAGCCTATATTAATGGTAGCATCCCCCTAAAATAAAAACATTAAATGATTCCTCTTTCAAATATAAAAATAAAAGGGCACGCCCTTTTAAGAGCATGTTATATTAAGAGCATCATAAGCAGTCTTGTTGTGAACGCCTTTTTGTATCCTTCGTTCTATGGCCCTGCCCCTTGTTAAACCTTGAAAGGTCACTCCATATATAAACCAGACAGGAGGCGATTTAAACTTGCATTACTGTCCAGTGTATTCAACATACAAAATTAAAGTTAAACATCACTTATTTATACCCAACCCACACTCCATGGTAATGTATTAAAGAAATGTTCACATAACAGATTTCAAACAGTTCTTTAAAAAAAAATCACGCCCGATGATGTTTACAGTTTTATGTACTATTTACAAACACCCAGAAACTTATTTCTAGAAAGGTGTGTTTACAGAAAGCCCATATTATCACATATTGGTCCACAGCAAATTCAATGGCAATCTGTTGTCTTCTCACACACGAACACTTCAGATCGACAGAAATATCTCAGAGGTGCAGAATGAAATGTTTTCTTTTTCTAATTCACAAATGTCTTTTAAGACCCAAGCCTGCCTCTACAAGACCCAATGGAAACTTAACAAATAAACCCTCAGTACGTTTCTTAAGGTCGCAATATATTGTCGTCTTGAGTAAGTTGAGTTTAGTAATAAAAATGGGTTCTAACGTATTTGCATCATTTTGGTTATACACAGTTCATCTTAATATAAACACTGCGCTTTAGCAGCATGGAAGTTTATGTTATTAAAGTATTCTGATACGGAAGAACTTCAAAAGCGTAACTTCAGACAGTACCTTTCAAATGATGTATCCTAGCCTAAACGAACACGGTTACTTCATTATTTTGCAAAGCGTGTCTTTGTGGTTAGTTTCATAACACAGTTTTTATATTTGTTAAAACGTAGGTCTATATTTGTTTTGTTTAAGTAATGTAAATAACGATGTATTATTCTTTCGCATTGAATAAAGCTAACGAGGAAATATGCTATTGCTGGATGGTAGGATGGTAAACAGATTATGATATTCATAATAAATAAACAATCAAAACATTGGAAAAAGCTTTTAGATTTGTTTTCACATATTTGTTCTCACCAAGAACTAGTTGTATTTTTGGAATGTGTATAAATATGTGGTATACAGTTTTTTTTTTATAAGTTTACCCCCTGAAAGAGTTACAAACGTAAATGTAACGTAACACTTTTTTTTTCGTTTATTGTTGGAAAAAGCCATCAGGACTTCTTTATTACACACAGCAACTAGGCTAGGCCTATGCTTGATGAGCACGAAAAGACCTGCTAGTTAAAATGATGTTTAATACTTCGCTTAACATGGACCAGAAAGACCACACTAGCTGGGCATGCTCCTTTCATAAATGCAGGTTTTATTAGTATACCTGATACCCTAGGAAGAAGTCCTTTTTTTTAATAACTGCGGTTAGTAATTTGCAATGGGGGACTGTAGTCACCAAACCCCACTATATTGCGTTTGTTAATATATTTATTATGAAGCACTGACACGACATTTAAAGCCACTCGTGCTTTATTAAACAATCATATCCTAAAATGGAAAGTACGTTCATCACTTTTGGTAGGAAGTTTACGACTTGAGCAGCTTAAGCGTTTCACTGGCTTACATGTTTCGAGGATCTTATCTTAATAAGTCATTATTTCTTGGTTCACACGTTTTGCATTTTTGCTTCATTTGTGTGTAAAGACTTGGATGTTACTTTCTGATACATTTCTTTATTTTCTGGATGCAGCAAGTGTATAATGAATTGCTATTAAAATGTTACTGCAATAATACTGATTTTATGAAATTATTTTAAAAGCTTGAATTTAAATGGCTGAGACACAAGTCTACGTGCCATTTGAATGCTTGAATAAATGAATGACGTTGAGCCTATTTGGTTTGGCCCATAGGCCTTTACTCTACGTCTTTCAGACTAATGCTTTAGAAAGCAGGAGATGTTTTGCACAGAGCTCTCACAATCGGGGTTGAGAGGGCTGACAGTTTCAGAACAACCCTCACAGTCATCTCCAGATGCGTGTTTTTCTCTTCCTTAGTTTGCTTTCTTCATTGGTGTGTTCACAGTTAACAGTGAAAAACAACATACAACAGCTGTATTTGCAAAGTGGGGTCACATTTGGAGAGAATCGAGATCACTTATTTATTTATTTTATTATAATACTGGTGTGGTACTTTTCAGAAGAGCACTTGCTGTGTGTACCACGTCCAAAACAAAAATTATATAAGTCCCTATATGAAATTGCACCAACACCTCGACTTTCTTACAAATCCCGCCCATTTATCGGAGAATTTGATTAAAACCGGATCATGGGCTATTTTCTTTTGATATAACATTGTCGCCATTTTCTCTATAGTGCAGTGTTATTTGCACTCTTTTGGCCTACTTAATAGCATTGTTTTTAATAGTTTTTGTTTTGTATAGGCCTATAGTCTATATATTATGGTACAGTATTGTGGCCCGCTTGAATAAAACAGTGTTTATATATATATATATATATATATATATATATATATATATATATATATATATATATATATATATATATATATATATATATATATATATTAAAATGTTAGTGAAAACTACCACGTGCTAAATAATTATTTTTAGAATTCAAAAAAAAAAATTTAACTGATATCTGTTTTCTTAGTTTTATCTTCTTTTTTGTGGGATATCATGTTAAGCATGCATCAGTATGTTCTTGCAATACATTAAAGTTTACACAGCAAAGGTTATTATAAAATGTTTTTGGATATTGTCTAAATTTTCATACCATATACATTTTTAGGGACACACGTTTCCCGCGCCCTTAGTGTATTTTAACACTGGTGTCTCAATAGCTATTTTAGGTCAATTTTAATAAACTAAAAAACGTGAGAAAACTTCAGAACTAATTGAATCAACAAAGCGTAGAATATTGGCACGATACAATAGTTATGCTATCTAAAATAATTATTTTATTTTATATGACAAAACATGCGTAATGACATAGTGGAGGAAAAGTAATCTACATGCAGTGCATGAAGCCAATGGAGTGGACACACACACACAAAAAAAAATCTATGCAGGCAAACAAGCAAAATGAAGTGTAGCCTGGTTGTTTATACGTGTGCCATTGCCGTTGTAAAACGTGTGAAATTACGCCCTGTTCGCCTAAAGACTGGGTAATGTATCGTAAATAGTGACCTCTTTGTAAACTACTTTATTATGTTGTAGCTGGTTAATTGTAGAGAGAATTCCATTGTTGTGCCTTAATGGCTTTATAGGCTAACCTGGCTATTGACGCAATCAAGGGGGGGGGGGGGGGGGGGGGGGGGGGAGTGTCCCTCTGGCGATAATGTGCTTTATGTAAAACCAAAGAGAAAACGGGATGCAGAAAAACGTCCTCCAGTGAGGTAAAAAAGACAAAGATATTCATATATATATATGAATCCAATATTTTAAAATGCTCAGCTCATATCCCAGTGAGAGACACATATTTTTTTAAGTTGATAGTTTGTACGAAGATATACAATTTATAAATGTACAATTTTCTGTATTTTAACTTTAGGCAGATATCACGTTGCTATTATTTATCTGACCTAGGTTACTTTTCAAAAATATAAGAACGATTTTCCATTAAGGGGTTCATTGAAAAATGTATCACAATTTATCAGTAGAAACATCAAACTTCTAATGGAAGTGTCTCAAGGAACATTGATCCTTAAAGAAACTAGTTCTTCTGCCTTATAAGTACTAATGCTGAATACTCGATTAGATAACATACCAAACAAGCATTTCTTTATTTCTGGCTGTACACTCATGCCTCAGAACTGACCGCTTGTATTTAAATCTGAATAATACAATTACCATACAGGCCTAAATTCAAAGTGTAACGTTTTAAAATGACCGAACTTAAAAATACCTAAATATCTTGTTAGAACAAATAATAATACTTGGGTCTAAAGTTAACGAGACTATATGAGCTATATAATAACCCGACCGATACATTTGTGGATACCAATTGTCAATTTGTATGTGAATCACTTTCAATTTGCGAGAAGGAGCTGTACAAAGTTTCGCCAAAACCTGCCGAATTTTGGTTTGCAAATGAAAAGCGCGCTGATCCACAGTTCCTTGCTAAATCTGAATTTATTTCACAAAGCCGTGATTGATGGGATTTTATATGTTGTAAAGCTTAGGTTGTGGGGAAAAACAGGATGCTTCAATCAATCTACACTCGGTATTCCCAAAGACTGCATGGCTCTCAGCAGGGAAACTGTGCTTCCAAACACGCGGGGGTAAAGCCTTTCTTCAAACTGGAGGCGGCCTGGTGCATTTGTAGCTTGAATTCTATTCTAAATCTTAAATCAGCACTTTCTTTCCAACAGATATAAAACCCCGTTTCTAAAACATTACCATATATACGTTAAAATAAACAACAATCAACACAAAATCGTCCTAATTGTTGCCAAAGTGTCTACATTTAAATCTGAGTAACGAACACTGTTGTGTGTATGTGTGTGTGTGTGTGTGTGTGTGTGTGTGTGTATATATATATATATATATATATATATATATATATATATATATATATATATATATATGCTGAAAAACAATATTACGCCTACACAACATACCATATGTTGAAAAGCTAAATGTGACCTGCTTTACCACCCTCGCAGTATTCATTTGCATTAAATAATCAATTAAATACATTTAACTGGAAGTGCAGCTGCTGACTGTTTGGCAGTTTTCTTTGTGAAATAGGAGGCTGTAATATGAAGTATATGCCATTGTATATTTTAGTCACACTATACATTTAAATTCTAATTTGCTAGTTTTTAAAGGAAAACTAAAAGTGCTACCGTAACAGGGAACGCAGAATATTAATCCAATGAGTGCCCAAGCGGTTTGTTAGTAGTTGTGTAAAACAGTTTTTTCTTTAAAATAATTTGTGCAAATTTTGGAATAAAGGGCTTGATAAATCTGCTTACTGGTCAAAAAATATTAATTACATTTCAAGAAACTCCTGAAACACAATTTGGGCACTTACCCTATTTAACAATTAATATCGCTTTTAATGGGAAGCTGTTCAAGTTGCCTAGTCATTTGATAGTGTTATTGTTATAGCCGGGTCTATTCTATTGATCTACCAATATTTTGGCCTCCAACCTATTTCTTTTTCCCCCAGACAAAAAACAACTAATAGGGCTCACAGCGTTATATATATATATATATATATATATATATATATATATATATATATATATATATATATATATATAATTTTAATAACCTTATTTAAATATTCCCAGTGGCTGTATTTAGATCCACCAGTTTGATCAATTGAACAGACATTGCCTTTTGAATAGGACCCAGACATCGTGAACAATTTAGCTGCAAAGGTGCTGTTCAGAAAAGAAACCATATTACTTATTGTTTGGCCTACTGACACATGCTTCTGTGGGAAAGTTACATACCCGTTTACACTGAGACGTTTATCTGTAATAACTAGTTCATTTAACAACTAACAGCGACTCCTTGTATAAACAGTAGGCTGTAGTATAGGTGAAGACTACAGCTTAGCAAGCAACTTATATGTACAGATGTATAGTTTGTAATGAATGAAATGCGAATCACCTGCTATTTCGATCAGTTATCATCTGTTTCTATATGAATCGTAGTTGGTGTCTTGTTTTAATACAAGAGGTAGGCTATAGCAATTTGTACCATCGTGTCTGAAAATACATGAACCACCCAACACAAGGAATATATTTTGAATATAGGTTTATGTGACCTAACACCGCATGTTCTGTGTAATTTATGTTGTACATGTAATTAGATATATTCCCATGTATAATGTACACGTTTAGAACTGCATCATAAACGCTGCATTGTGTTACATAATTAAATTTTAACTAAATCATTATTAAATATGTTAGAACACTGCGACACATTTAAAAAACAAAATATAATGAACCTAGAGGGCCATAACATGGGATCAACAAAAACGGCCAGGTTATATATCAGCTTGACATTCCCACAACGACCCCCCCCCCCCCCCCAAAAAAAAAAAGATAAATAAATAAATGAATAAATAAATAAATATTTGGACACGCGAGTGCGGAGGCCCTCTCCCCTGATACACACTATCAGAAGAAGATAGAGCCATTGGAATACTGGGGACGTCTGTCACATATCCTCCGTCTTCAACCGGTTCATTATACTTTCTTGCTCAGAAACCATGTAGAAGGTACTGCACACATATCTTCCGATGCTCTCTGTTGCTGTAATCCTTAGCCTATGCATAAATGAGAGCAGCCATGTTTATCAAAGTTCAAGAAGAGAAATGACTGTGGTCCCGCTAAATTGGTGTCGGTGGAATACGACCAAGTAGTGTGAGCAAAGTTACAAACGCTACTTCTGTTCTGCTCGCGACGTCGTAGTAGCCTGATAGTACGGTATCGTACTGGTATATAGAAACGAGACTCTGGCCTGGTGCAGAGAATGAAGAAGGTGTGCAATATTTACCAGACCTTTGAGATTTGTCAAGTCCAGAGTTCTGATGTTCAATCTATCTATTTTTGGACCTCCCAGATCATTTGGAAATCCAGACAATAAGCCGTAACGGGCCATTTAAACGTGTCATTTTCTATGACTTTTTTTTATGACTTTCTAATTACTTTTTAAACACTCACGGTGTAAGTCCCGTGCAGGCAGTAAACACCTGTCCACCCCTAAAGCAGAAGAAAAGGTAGAACATGAAAATAGACGAAGGGTTAGAGGGCGTTTACTTATTAAAAACTGTGATTTCGTTGCCGAGGTCAAGTCCTCAGTACAAGGCACCAAAACACAGTTACAGTTTGCAAACCACTATGCCCGCTTGTCCTGCTATATGATGCGTTTGTGGATGCAATTCCTGCTGCACTTATAAATGTACAGGCCTTCCTCCTCCATGAAGCACTTTACCTAGTGTGGGGGGTATGTATGTATGTATGTATGTATGTATGTATGTATGTATGTATGTATGTATGTATGTATGTATGTATGTATGTATGAATGTAGGTATTTATGTATGTAGGTATGGGTGGATGGATGGATGGATGTGCCTATGTATATGTCTGTTGCAGTGCTGTTTCAGTGTGGTATGATAAAAAGCACAGGAAGCTGGGCGAAGAGGGGGAGGGGTCCAATGAAAGTTACACCCTATATTTCCTTAATAGCTTGATACTGTGAAATTAAATAAAACATACAAAATAAATTGTAGCTGAGGTTTATTGTAATTAAAATTATTCAGCTCAGCTATTCATAAAGGTCTTGAGTTTACCCGCTTGCTTTAATGATAATAGTAGGCTATACAATTGTTTTTATTGGATGTGTTTTTTAAGCCACATTTATACAAACACAGATGCATACAAACATACATGCATACCTGGGATTATGAAGTCAACAGAAAATAATGGATTTGCGAGATTCTCGACAAATTGAGGTGATTAGGAATGTTCTGGTCTAGTAGAAAAATGAGATTTTCTGAGTTTTGTTCAGGTTGGAGAAGGTTGGATAATCATTTTTAAAGCCTGGCATACTCCTTTTGGGATGTAACCCTAAAGGTTATGCTGGTCTCAGTGTGCCTCTGTATTGAAAAAGATGACCCTTTGTACTAAAAAAAGGGATTAAATATCAGACACAATTATATACTGAAAATACAACTGAGCTGCATTTCAGAGAGGCTCCATAACGTCTTTCTCCTGGTTCTGTTACCAAACAGATGATTCAGATTTGCACAATCCTTCCTTTCCCCTGCTATAATAAACATAGATGAATACATCACACTACCAACCATTTTTCTGCAATGGTTCGATATTAGAATATAAATCTATTTTTAACATCTCTCAGTGTGTGTTGTGTATACTCAAATTTAGAAGCTCCAAATCTACCTGCAAGTTAATACAAACATATATAAATGCATAGTATGGAGGAACCGAAATAGAATCGGGGAATCGGTTAAACAAAGAAATTGAACTAGCGTGACCTCGCTCTTTCTTCAATTCAGTATCGTCAATGCCAATTAATATAATTGCACAGCAAGACGTGCGAATTCCAACATACCCTAATCTGTTTTTCTGTTTATTCATTGTTCTGGTAAAAATTGTGTAGATTTATTTTGCTCACAGACACCGAGTGATATTACAACCCCGGTGCAAAGTGAGCCATACATCGTGCAACAACAGTCCAACTGCAATGAGTTTTAACTTAAATAGACATACTATTAAACAAAATAAGTTCATATTATTACACTGTATGCCACAGAGTCGTTACCGTATCTTGTTAAATCGTTTTTAGTACTAAGTAATTAGAGAAACGTTCAATTCATCGGCCTATATAAATCAGGAAATTGCACGTTATGCCATTAAATCATAAAACTGGAAAATATCTGATAAGCTGATAGGATCCCAAATGTTCGATTGCTTGTTAAAATGTTGTTTCTGAGCTTTACAGCAGATATGCACGGCGTTCTGAAGGCATCGCCACTTTGTCTATGGATTCACCTGTCATGACAGTCTGGGTGTAAGGCCATTGACAAATGTTTATATTGAAAGTAAAGGGGCACTCAAGGTTCAGTGATTTTTTGTGTGTAGTTTTGGTAAGCTCAAAAGATGGGATCTCTGCTGGTATACCGAATTCACAGGAAGAGAACGTCCCATTTTCATGTTTAGCTTCCTTGTAGAAATAATTATAAATTATGTTTTTGCTACTATCCCATACTAAATTAAATAAACAATTATAATCAACCTGTTCATCTTAAAAACTATGCAACTATCCTCAGGTTTGTACATTAGTTTGGCATTAAAAATAATAACTGTTAATAAAGTTTGCATAATATTTTTGAGGTTTTAACAAGCTGAACTTTTGTGTGTGTGTGTGTGTGTGTATATATATATATATATATATATATATATATATATGTACATACACAGATTTGGAAAGGCAGGCATTTGAATTTAAAACAATTATTTGACTCCGGTATAGAAGCCGAAAAATACATGTATAGTATTATTAAGAAACTTCAATGGTAACTTTAAATTCTTCATTCTAATTTGGCCTTTAACTTAGCTGTTATTGGGTACACTGTGTAATATTTTTTTTTTTATAAATATATGTATTATCAAAGCTAGTGTACCACAGTGATTGCTGAAAATGTCCAATGTGCAGACCTAGCCTATACATTTCACAAATACTGAATATGTTACTGCCACCATCATTATTTGAAAATTAGAACTGAGGTGTCTAATTATTTTAACTATTTTATCTGATAGTTTTACAAATGTATTTTTTATAAGGCTAAAGTATAGGCTGACTAAAGCTCCCTTTTCACATAAACAGGCCCACACACAAGCCTCCGTCGTGTTAAATAGCAATTTTCCGGATTGTAAATAAAATAAACAAAAGAACGAATGAATGAAACACACAAACAGATACTTTGGATTCTCTGTACACACTTGATTTTTCTGACCGGTTCTGTATCTTTGAACTGCCTGCATTTCTAGTTTCATGGCCGCTTACTCAGAAGCTTTACATGGGTTTCACTCACGGTTTTAACAGAACGAAACACAGTCTGTTGGTTATAAAAGCTTATAAGAAGCTGCAATCCCGATCTTACTTTAAATGTGCTCGTTGGAACATGCGGCCCTTTGAAAACCACACAGCATGTTCAGTATCATATAGGACACATTTACTTTGTACGGAAATTGGTTAATTATTGGCAGATTGGAATTGGTAAAGCTTTGAAACCCTTCATAGGGAGGAAGTCTTCTTGAAGCAGATTTAAATCTGAGAAAGGCAAGTGCCATCGTGGTAAAACAGCACACTACACTGCTTCAGGAAACATGTACGTGTATAATAGAATTAAAGGAAGAACACTTTGCTTAAAGGGTTTAACTGTATAAGATTATTTTTGTATCCTTATATTAAATATCCCAATAAAGTAATATAGCATTTATTTTGTTAACATGGATATGATGCCATCACGTACAATTTAAAATAGTAAAAGTCATGTACAGACCTAATGATCTTTGTAAATAGGTGAAACAGTTTGTTTATAAAAATTTTTTTTTTAAAATTAACAGTTACAGAAAAAAACACTTTGTGTTAGAACAACACAGACTGTGTAAGATGTATCACAATCGTCACTGTTCTTAACATAAACCTAAGACATTGTGATGCTGTCTTCATCAAACACTGTTTTAAATGAACACTGTGCTTTTTTAAGTGTATGCCTATAGCAGGCTATAAATATAGAATATCAGACGATGGGATAACCCATGGGAAGGCTTTCTAATGAAAAGTAAAATGACCGTGGTCTGTAGTTTCCTGCTTATGTATTGATTGATTGATTGTGTTTTGCTTACTTCAGAACATTCTACCCAAGTAGGCAATAGTATTTTTTTGACATGTTTTGTGTTTTTATTTATTTATTTATTTATTTATTTATTTATTTATTTATTTATTTTTATTTCAGAATCCGGTTCACACTTTCTGTGATCTTTTCTTATAATCTTCGTTATAATTAGGATCTTCGTGTTCTCCAGTAAATTTTAGACACCACTAATAATGAAATGTGTTACACACACACGTTCAAATGTTACAATGCTGATTTGCAGCATGCAAGCTAATCCATTTTGCATATCATGTATTTACATTTTGGTGTAATATCCTGGTGCATAAGAAAACATACTATTTTACTCTTCGCTATAACATTTGCACTGGCCTATAGAAAACTATAAGAAAAGCTATATATATATATTGTGTGTGTGTGTGGGGGGGGGGGGGGGGGGGGGGGGGGGGGGGTTGTTGGTTGGTTGGTTCTACTAACAATATCGCTTCGTAAAAGGATAGAACATTTTTCTGGATGTTACCTTAAATAAAGCCCGTATTCCGAATGAGTGATCAGAGGACCTGGCATTGTTAGTTAAAATGAGAGGAAAGCAAGTGACGTTGGAACCAAACAAAGGCAGTTCTGAATCAGTCCCGCTTGATTGACATTTGAGGGATGCCTGACCTCCGGGAATAGGATTCATTACAGAGAATAACCCGAATCATCAACCACGACTATAGAATTCCAGGCCCGTATCCCTTCAATTACATTTAACCGGAATTAGAGCAAGAACCAGCGTCAACTGTGAACCACGTTCACGAGAAGAACCACGATATCGGCACATTGTCTATTATCTGCACTGTAAAACCAAAAGTTTAGGAATTAAACAGAAATCTTATGCAACTGCTTAAAAATAAATCGTAGGTTTTATTTGAATTGTTTAGGAATACACTTTAGATACACAGCAAACACCACTCTACCGAAAACACACATTACAAGTATATATTGTCGGTAGAGTAACGTTAAAGAATTACAAATCTATAGAGTGACGTTTAATTCTTAAACTTTTCATTTGCATTGTCTATGTTATAAAAGTTGTTTTGTTTCAACTGACCACAATTCCATCTGCTGACCTCAATGCATTAAATATTATTTAAAATCCCAGCCCATTTATTTATGTATTTAAATAGGCTTCCCTAAATTGAGGGTTGCAAAACCAGTTATGGGACCAGACAAATCAGCAGAATTGGCCGCTCATCTTTTAGTTCCCTTTCCTTAGGCTACAGTTGAAACTACTTACATTTAAACTTGCTAGAGACCCCGTTGGCTAGGCAATTTGAATGGCTTTTACTACCTCTGTATTTTAACATTTATTTGTAAAGTGTGCTGGAATTATTGCTTAGGGTGCGAAATTCTGTTGCCTGCAGTATAGTGATTTTATAGACAAAAAAGGATGATGTCTGTTGTCTGTAAAAGCTGCAATGTATTAATGTATGTACAGAGTTTGTAATGGATGATTCTATCTATCTATCTATCTATCTATCTATCTATCTATCTATCTATCTATCTATCTATCTACCTATATAGAGTGTCTCCGTACGTTTTTCAGACACACGCATAAAAAACGTCGCAAATGCTTTCATTTATTGAAACCATAACAGATATGTATTTTCTAACCCAACATGATTAGCGGCAGAAATAGGAAATCAAACGCAGCTTTATACATTTAACAACCCCATAATAATCTGTTTCAAGTTTTATTTTTTATGTTAAGAGCACCATGCAGTTCCTCCTCTGTACATTTTACGAAATAAAATGCAACTACCTCATGATTATTAAAAACGCCATCGTGCATTTGGATAGTAATAACTGAAATCATCTTATTAAGGAAAATACAACACCGCATTTGTTACATTTTACTTTTTTTTAACCCACTAATTTTTGCACATACCTTTTCTAGAATGCAAAATGTCCAGTTATTTGACAGTTTTTGTAAATAACTAAATTAAAGCATTCGGGGAATTTTAAATGATTGAAACAGTCATTTCTAATCTAATTCTATCGTTTGCACATCGATTTGTGCCTCTACTGATTCAGATATAAGGCTTATATATATAGGCTTACGTTACACAAAACCGATTGATTAACAAATACATAACTGGAGACATTCATACTAATTGTATTATAATAATTTTGAATCATGCTAAAAATACTATCTTAAAAAATGGAGGCCAGTTACACACTTTTCGTAGCATATATGAATATAACAGCTTTCTCAAATAAGCGTGTAAATTACTTTCTCGATTTTGTTTAGAATGAGGCCCAGCCAGCTGTGACAAATTTGGTATAGGTTCCATATATTTGAATTTAAAATCCTGAAATAAAAATACATATTTATTTCATATGAATTTTTCAAAATCTGTTCACACACAGAGGATACAAAAAGTGTATACAAAATGTTGATGTTAAAACAGCTTCAATTACATACTTTGGCGTGTTAACAACAACAACAACAAAAAAACACATATACTGGCTCTGCATTCCAAATTACTTTTTCGAATCACAACATATCGTCTAAACTGAATTAATAGCACAGTGGTACTTGCGAACAGGCCTACTGTCCTGTGTCAGTTTGGATGTGCGAAATGTGCATTTATAAATGTATTGTGTAAGTGTAGCTCTTTTAGTTAAAACAAAGTAATACATGACATATAAATGAATAAAGTGTAATCGAAGGTATGCAGCTTTACAAATGCACAAGTCCAGCTGGTAAAGATGATTACAATGCCATTGCATTTGATGATTTTAATGTGTAAAAGAAAACATCAAGCTTAATCCAAGCCTAGGCCTACAGAATGTGTGTATAGGGTTTTCTTTTCGATTATATTTCGCACGGTGCAAAATCTAGTCCAGTTGTATGGAAAACACATAAGCGGCACCGATCAAGATCTCCGGCAATCATTTGACATACAGCAACCAACAGACAAGGACAATTATTATTTTTAAAAATAATGCTTTAAAACAGTGTAC
Source organism: Acipenser ruthenus (assembly GCF_902713425.1). Taxonomy (NCBI): domain Eukaryota; kingdom Metazoa; phylum Chordata; class Actinopteri; order Acipenseriformes; family Acipenseridae; genus Acipenser; species Acipenser ruthenus. Next base: position 97,970,548 of record NC_081192.1, on the reverse strand, counting down.
ATTATTTTTTGTATCATTCCAGATATGAAGCATTGAAACCTCTACATGTGCTGTTCTGTATTTAAATCTGCAGTAAGTCTCTTAGGACTACTCTAAGAAACAATTTAATTCTCAACATCAACCTTTAGACCTATTTAACATTCAAAACCGCAAACAACGCCGTTATTTATTTTTAATTTGTTCATCAGAATAAAACCCAGATCTTGCATTGCTTAAATATAAATCACAAAAAGGAAACACATAATAAAGTGACAGACCATGTAATGACGGCTATTTCATGAATGGAAAAGCAGCCTATACGTTTTGCCGATTCATAAATGTAAACAATATTGTGACTTTTTCATGTGTACCTGCAGTTTTAATAATACGTATTTCTAGTGAAACGTGGAAACAATTGTGTCAATAAATGCTGGTGCAACCAAGGCGACTGTAAAATACAATAATACATTCTTTCCATCTTAGACCCATTGTCACCTCTTTTTTTTACCGTTCGTGTGTATAGAGATGAAATAAGCCTTTGGTGCCCCCTTTTGGACATACGACGTTACCAAGAAATATCTTAAAGGCAAAGGTTGTAGACACGAAGAATAACTTTTAAGGTGGAACCAAAATAATTCGTAAAATTGATCACTAATTATATTAAACACATATGGCCCTATTCTCACTAGGTTAACGCACTGGAAGAAGGCTTACGCACCCCTGAAAGCTCTTCATGCAGCGTGTAAATAGCGCGTAAACCAAGCGAGAATAGGACCCTAAATAATTTTAGCCTAATATCTATCAATCTTCCGGACGTATGCTATAAAGCCTAGGCTATGCATTTTTATGCCGGGGTTGTAAAGCAGCTAGACATATAGGCCTATGGGATACATGTAAGGAATGTTTTTTTGAGCAGACATAGGTTGTGCTTATTATAATTGTTTGTTGATGACACAGATGCCTTCTCTTTTATTATTAACGGCTGCAAAGTTGAAACACGCACGCACGCAGCACGCACGCACGCACACACACACACACACATATATATATATATATATATAATTTTCAATAATCCTTCCTCTAATCCCAAAAGAAAAGGTAATTCTTGTTGTTTACTATATGCCACACTATTTTCATGTATTCATCTAATCATTTCACGTTTAATACTGTGGGAATCATTCATTCTAAATAATGTTTATTTATTGTATAAGATTCTACCTTGACACGCCTTTTATTTTACTAGCATATCTGAACAATAAGAATTATAACACTGGATGGAAATGCACTAAAAGTAAATCACTGCTCTTTGTTAAATAGCTGAAATACATTTAGTTAGCAGGATAAAGTGATATGTGCACACAATTGTAAACAAAAAAATCATACAATTTTGCACACTCGGTAATTGGTGAATATTAGAGATGTCTTGTTATTGCATAGTCTTTCCTGTTTATACTTGTTACATGTATCAGAAAACATAAGAATTAACCAACATGTGTCTTATTGAATTCAAGTGAAATGAACATCATTTCAGAACATCCATATAACTATTAAACACGCAATAGTGCTACTAAAATAAACGCAATACATTCCAGACAAACTGTTGACTAGAAGTCTAAATCATTTCGGAATACATTAAAACTTATTCATACTGGTGATGTTAAACTATGTGCTTATTTATTATTAATGTCATGTGCTGTGTATGAATGTTTTTTTTTTAAAATTATTATTTTAATTTATTAGTAAACCGTATTTTGGTTTATATTTACATTTTAATTGCAAACACTTATTATACATGTTCCTCAGTAGTCTATGATAATAAATAACCGCAACTATAAAACGCGACGACACTCCTGGGACATTTAATTGAAGTTTAATGTTTAACAGTATATTAGTTTAACCGCATTTTGAAATGTTAGATGATGCAATATTCGTGGCCATCAGACTTCGTAAAAGTAGACACAAATAAGAATAACTCCCATCACTCTCCATTCGATTAACTTTACCTTTGAAAAAGCTTTATTCACGCAATAAAATATTCACGCAATCAAAATAGTAAAGAACGAGTCCTGAGGGTAATTTAATTTGATCAACATAGCGACAATGAACCAAATAAAAAAAGATTACTCGGTTTATTTAATTAAGCTGTGTGAAAATTCTTACTCAGATAAATTAATTGAATTGGGCCTTTACTTAAAAAAGAAAAGTAGGCAAACTTGCATTTTCAGCCTGAACAACAAGTTGTCAAGCGGTAAGGATTTGAATGACTTCAAATGCATATACCGATAAAGAGTTAAATATGTCGCAAATGGCAAAACTAAACGTGGTTTGTATGGAATACAATCCCACATTCAGAATTACCCTAATATTTAATATTACATTTTAAATGAATTGGAACATAATTCATTTGTGAGAAGTAAATATTAATAACAAGTCCCTGCTAGTCATAATTGATGACCATATTAGCGTCATTAGGCAGCTGAAAAATAAGGTAGCTACTCTTTTAAAGTTTTAATTAGGTTTAAATGTTGCAATAAAATAAAATAAAATAAAATAAAATAGGGAGTCATAGGCGAACACCGTTTGAGTTTTACATTTAGTTAAAGTGCTCCGCTGTGCCCATTGTTTAAATAGTTAAAGACCTGAGTGTGGACACGCTTACTTCGTATTAAGTAATTACTATTTAGTTTGTACGGTTTTCAAAGTGCGTGTTTGGGTTTTTTTTATTTATCTATTTTACATTACAAACAGTATTTTACAATATAATATGTCAGGTGGCGACACACGACAGGACACATTGGTATTAACTCCAGTGGGGTTATATTAAGCATGCAGCATTCAATCTAAGGGGTTCAATTTTCACACAAGAATACAAACACATCTTCCTGTCTGGTTGAGGATTAGACTCTGGAAGTTTGCCACTGGAGAAAGTCAAGATCTTAACCTTACCAGCAGCTCTGGGACAGGATCTCAGTCATTACTCCCAGATACAGGGAGTAAACAGGCTCACACACCAGAACACAGAGCCATCAGAACAGCTGGTGCACATCTACTCACAAGCCTGGAAACTGCAGCTTGAATTGTATTACTCATTTGCTATGACCCACCTGTACAGGGCACCTCATAAATTACAAAAAATGACTCAAACAAATTGGAATGTAATTAGTTACACAATATTGAGCTTTATATTATAGCCAACCAAACCCAAACCCATTACCCTGACAATAATAAAATATGCAAACAGATAAATGGCATTGCGTCAGTGCACAGTACCAACAATGGACCATTCCTTGATTGGAAGAGGGGGCAGGGCACAAGTTATTGGAAATAGACATGCTACAGGGGAGAGGTTAAACTGCTTGCCAATTGACTATTTGATGCTAGACAAGCATTAGACGCAGTGCAGAGATTCTTTCCTTCCACGTCCGCTCCATAGACACTATACAGCAAGATGAACAACATTCTGTAGATACTGTAAGGAGAATAAACTAAAGGGTACAATCCAGGCTGATACCCACCCCAGAGGATTGGGGGGGGGGGGGGGGGGGGGGGCTCTTGCTGCTCTCACTTTGAGTGGGTGAAAAAGGTTTCTTGCAGCATCCTTTAGCTACTATATATTTAATAATATACAAGTACAGTAAATAGGATGATTTAAAGCAGAATAGTTATCTTATTGTGACATTATTTCCATCTGATACAAAGACATTTCAGATGGCTGTATCAATACCAGATTAGACACAGTCAAGTTTTACTAATCGTCCTGATTTACAATAAATCTGATCTCTATCCTCTTTAAAAGGTGGATTTTAATCCAGATAAATAAAAAACATAAATGCATGTTTAGCAGAAAATAAAATGTCTTAACAGTCAATTACATTGTCCAAGAGGCTGTCTTGTGTGACTCAACATCTGTATCCACTGTAGGTCAATTTTAATATCGTGAAGGAAAAGTTTTTATTTAATTTTATTTCTTTTTTGCCTCCTTCCCAGTGATGAAATGAAGGAATCAGCAAAATGTTTAAAGTACAAAGAACTACCCTCTACTGTAATACAGCGGAGATGTGTTTGCCAAATTACAAACCGTGGTTCAAAATATGCAGAAAATGCATTTTACTTTTGACAGAAGCATGCCAGACCTCAGCAAAGAAAAAAATCAATCAAACAGTTATTATAGCCAGGATCTCAAACAAGAGAACAAGCAAATGGACAAACAGCTGTAAATTAAAATGGACTCAAAGTTTACAGGTTCCATGAGCAATGAGACAGATAGTGTCTTTCACAACCTACTCTTCTGAACATGGGCATATGTTTTGAACTGTGGGTGTGCTGTGTGCATGTGTCATAATAACACATTGCCAGACATCAGTTCTGATTACAGTGGTACAGGAGAAGTTTAATTTGCATGTTTACTAAACTGATCTATCTACACATATAACTGCTCCGGTGAGTGCTGCTATTCTAGTGGGTCAGTAGAGGTTTCTGTCACAAGACATTGTATAGTCCATCGACAGAATATTTGTAATAATTTAATACAAGTCCAAGAGTCATAAATCACAAAGCATGTAACACAGCACTAATTTTGTACTGTTTTTTCAGAATGAAAATCAAACTGCTGATGTTACTAATCTACCAAAAAACAACTAAGATGCAGGTGGGAGCTCTTGAACTGAGCTCTTGAACTGAGCTCTTGAACTGAGCTCTTGAACTGAGCTCTTGAGTTACTTATTTGCAACTTTAAGATGAAAGTGTTGTTTTCTGGTGTTTCCTTGTCTATACTTTTTGAGACGTGGATTACCTCACATTTTGGGGTAAAACACTGTAGTGTATTGCAGAGCTGTTTGGAGGAGGCAAAGCAAATAGAAAAACATATCCCTCTGCCTGCGTGTTTTTCTTTGAAACTAATGTATGACTAATGCAGTGGGCTACTAATGGCTCATTCCATCCTTTTTTATTACGGCATATTATTATTCATTTCCCCCTTATTAGTGACTACATCTAACAAAACAAGGAAAGCACAATATAAAAATACTGTCGGCCTTATGAGGCTAATATGTTCTCTTTTGGTACACTTGGGTTTTATTTTAGATTATATATTGCATTATTTTTGCTCCAATCAGTTTTGACAAAACAACATGTTTGGTTTCTGTACCTTTCTTAAAAGTGTTTCAAAGAAGATGCTGCAGTCTTTGATAGAAAGATATTTTGACCAAAATCTAAACAGGAGATATCTGTTCTAGTCTAATTCCTGTTATTTGTTTATCATGTAAAATATAAATGACTCACACTATCATATACATTAATTGAGTTGTACTTTTAGTTTAGATGTAATACAACTGTCACTTTTTTATTTGTGTTATGAGGTATATAACAGAACATTAAATTAAGTTTTCCACCCAATAAGTGCTGCAACTACACTTATAAAAGCTTACCATAGTAACATAATAGCAAAGTGTAATAAAACACAGTGAAAGCATGGTTAAGCATAGCTAAGCATTGCAAAGCACAGATAGGTTTGGTAAAGCATATTAAAATACATGGCAAACCAGGTTAAACTAAGGTAAATACCTTGTACAGTATAACCAAGGGAAAAGCATGGTAAAGTGCAAAAATACTGTGGTACATTCTGATAAGGGTAAGTAGGTCCTTGTTAGTTTTATACTGTAACAATTATTGTATTGAAGTATCCCATTTGCTAATAAATACAGTGGCTCTCAAAAGTATTCACCCCCCTTGGACTTTTCCACATTTTATTGTGTTACAACATGGAATCAAAATGGATTTAATTAGGAGTTTTTGCCACTGATCAACACAAAACAAAGCCCATAATGTCAAAGTGAAAAATAAAATCTACAAATTGTTCTAAATTAATTACAAATACAAAACTGAAAATAATTGATTGCGTAAGTATTCACCCCCTTGAGTCAATATTTGGTAGAGGCACCTTTGGCAGCAATTAGAGCCATGAGTCTATTTGGATAAGTCTCTACCAGCTTTGCACATCTGGACACTACAATTTTTGCTCATTCATCTTTTGCAAAATTGCTCAAGCACCATCAAGTTGGATGGGGACCTTTGGTGAACAGCAATGTTTGACTCTTTCCACATATTCTCAATTGGATTGAGGTCTGGGCTTTGACTGGGCCACTCCAGGACATTTACCTTTTTGTTTTTAAGCCACCCCAGTGTGGCTTTGGCTGTATGGTTGGGGTCATTGTCCTGCTGAAAGATGAATCTTCTCCCAAGTCCCAGGTCTCTTGCAGACTTCAGCAGGTTTTCCTCCATTTCTCTGTACTTTGCTGCATCCATTTTGCCCTCTATCTTCACAAGCTTTCCAGGCCCTGACGCAGAGAAGCATCCCCATAGCATGATGCTGCCACCACCATGCTTCACGGTTGGGATGGTGTTCTCAGGATGTTGTGCAGTGTTAGGCTTGCGCCAAACATAGCGCTTAGCGTTGAGGCCAAAAAGCTCTATTTTGTTCTCATCAGACCATAGAATCTTCTTCCACTTGGGCTCAGAGTCTCCCACATGCCGTCTGGCAAACTCTAGCCGAGATTTGATGTGAGTTTTTTTCAACAATGGCTTTCTTTTTGCCATTCTCCCATAAAGGCCAGTTTTGTGAAGCACCCGGGCTATTGTTGCCGTATGCAGTGTCTCCCAGCTCAGCCATGGAAGACTGTAACTCCTTTAGAGTCGCCATAGGCCTCTTGGTGGCCTCCCTGACTAGTGCCCTTCTCGCCCGGATACTCAGTTTTTGAGGATGGCCTGTTCTAGACAGATTCACAGTTGTGCCATATTCTCTCCATTTCTTAATAATGGACTTTACTGTGCTCCGGGGGATATTCAATGCCTTGGAAATGTTCTTATATCCTACCCCTGATTGGTGCTTTTGAAGAACCTTATTCTGGATTTGCTTTGAATGTACTAACCAACTGTGGGACCTCCCAGAGACAGGTGTATTTAACCTGAAATCATGTGAAACACCTTAATTGCACACAGGTGGACTCCATTCAACTGATTATGTGACTTCTAAAGACAATTGGTTGCACCAGAGCTTATTTAGGTGTCATAGCAAAGGGGGTGAATACTTATGCAATCAATTATTTTCTGTTTTATATTTGTAATTAATTTAGAACAATTTGTAGATTTTATTTTTCACTTTGACATTATGGGCTTTGTTTTGTGTTGATCAGTGGCAAAAACTCCTAATTAAATCCATTTTGATTCCATGTTGTAACACAATAAAATGTGGAAAAGTCCAAGGGGGGTGAATACTTTTGAGAGCTACTGTATGTCTTGTAGATTGTATTTGTATTTCTGTTGAATGCGCTCCCTCTTATCTTGCTGTACAACTGCATATACTCATTTTATGATTTGGAATTTAGTTGAAAGAAATAGCAGTGACCCCCCTAAGCTTTTTCTTTGGAATGGACAGTTTTAGGCAGGAATGAATCTCTTGCTTTAAGAAGTGAAATTGCACCCTTTTTGACAACCATTTCTATAAAATCGTCTTGGTAAAATATATTAAGTTAACATCAAACACATTAACTTTATCTATTCTTGTGTCTGAACTTACTTCAGAATAAAATCCAATAAGCAAAGCATTATTAAAATTAATTGTTTTCATTAAAGTGGTCTGATATCAATGCAGAACCACTGAATTTTGGTTTGAGACACATGTACCTGGGAGTTGCAATGTTAGTGAAGAACCTATTCAACAGCTTGGCTAACTCACCAACGCTGGGAACAGTAGTCCCATTGTGGTGTGTGGGAACCAGAGCAAAAAGGGTAGAAAATGGCAGGCGGTTTCAGAATGCATGTAAAAAAAATCCTATTTTAGCATAAAGCAGCTAATTTATAGTTGAATGGGCAGTCCTTTCCCTAATTTAGAAACACATGGTTGTTTATCTAAAATTGTATTACAGGTTACTAACAACTAATAACGTAGTTCATAAGGCTTCTAACAATTAAAGTATTGGTATCTGCTACAGATGTTTACCTCAGGAGATAATTAAACCACAATCTGTATCTTTGAGGCTGGCTAACATAGTGGTGGAAGTGCAGAACCAACTGGCCATCCATGTGAAGATAAATAACATGCGAGACAGAAGGTCAGAGGTGCTTATGTGGAGGGTCACAAAGATGGTTGTGAGCTTAGGGGCAGAAAGAGTCAAATTAATCTTCCCTGGGGTGCCTCAGAGGAAGACAAAAAGGATTTAGTAGAATAAATATGCGACTGTTGAGTGGAGGGTTTATAGACAACTAGAATACCTGGGGAACGAGCAGCCCTTTCACAAAAGAGATGACTCACGCCTTAATTAGGCCAGTTTAAGCAACGAGTCAGTTTATGTAAGTAAAATATCTTACGCATTTAAATGCTGCAAAATCATTCTTAACTTTAAACATGTCAAAAACAAAACAAAAACAAAAAAAAACAACAGCAATGCAATGCATGTTATCTTGCCTTACCTTTAAAACACACTGCACAGTTTTCTAACCAGCTGATTCAGGACTGTAAATTAATCTAAAACAGCAATAGAGGCAGAAAAATATTACTTACAGAACATACTGGAACTTCAGCGCTGTTCAGTAAAATACAGCAGAAATACAAAGAGACAAATGAGACAAATGTTTTTTATTTTTTTTTTAATTGTGGAAATAAAAATATCTAATAAAATCAGTGAAACCTTCATAGTGTAACACCAGTAATGGATGGAGACAACAATACATCTGTTCAGTTTCAGCCAAAGCTGAAAAAACACCTGAAAGATATTTTTTAATGATGTTGCTATGGAGATCTGCAGCCCCTGGTTTCTGCACCCATTAGACTCTCCAGCTTTCAGGCAATATAGCTGATCATGTGACCTCACGGGTAACTCTTAACCTCCTCATAACAACTGCCTTAAAGTACTTGTAGCTACATAATAGTTCAGTAACACACATCCACTCGGCATCTAGCTCTGAAATGTGCAGTTTTAAAAAAATATCTGGTAGTATTACTGGTAGATCCAACCCCAATAGTGTAAAGCCTTTGCTATTAAACCATTTCCCTAACATTACTTTGTACCTCACAAGTATTTCACAATATATAGACCTACTGGACAAAATGTTGTTTTTTTTGCACTTTCTTAAAATAGGATTGATAGTTTAAGTCTTAAAAGCAGTACTCTAGAGCAGTCCAATAGTCACACATTCTGGCAGGGGAATATGTCAGAGCTGAGACTCTACATGCAATGCTTCAGTTACATCTGCAGTGTGGAGATAATTCTTGAGGTCACAACCACAGCCCTGCAGAGGTAGTGTGACGAAACTTCAAATTGGTACAGACAGTTCCTTAAATTAGAACAGGAAGGGATAAAAGGAGATCTGAAAATTATAAAGCTTCAAGTAATATTAAAGGCAAACGTTATACCATGAAAAACAAAATTTAGAATATGTAACCAATTAACAGTTTAATATCCAAGTGTGTGTGTTTTGTATTTTCTTTTGCTGGTTCTGCTTAGATGATTATTTAGCAACCTCCCTTTTCAACCACATGACTGCTTATAAAAACAAAACTTTTAATGCAAAGTGGTTTGAAATACGAAGAAATTCCATTTCTGCTCCCCCTGCAACCACTTGTAAGTTAGTAAACGGGAAACACTAAACAACACCGCAGTTACAGAACAGAAATGACAGGATCACACCTTTGTGGGAATTTCATTTTGCAAACCAGCTCACATCTTTACATACAAGCTTGATGAGCATGCAATTGTCATTATCTATGGAATTCAGGCCCAACAAGGTTAGATTACCCTCTGGTGGTCAAAAATGAACAATAAATCTTGACTGTGTTTGAGAGGCATCTCTTCCATAATATTTAGAGTATTTTCTTAACATAGAATTGGCATAAAACTGAAACCACAAAACCCCATGAAGGAGAGCAGTTACATCCTTGTGCAATACTTGGTTTAGGGTATATTAAAAGCACAAGGGTGTAACTGCCATTTCACATGTGATATCTGGATCTTGTAGGTAAGGCTGTAAACTGTGGGAATAGCCTGGTTTTCGTTCTGTTTCCACCACTACAAAGTTTGTCTCAATTTTTGTAACAGTTTTTCTCCTTGTCAGATTGTCTAAGCTGTAAATTTGGATTTAAAGCTTAAAAAAAGTTTTGGTGTATATTGAAAGAAAGACAGTGCAGGCAGATTTTTAAAATAGTATGATTCAAGCTTCCTGTAATAGTTTCCAGTTCCAATTGTTTTAACCCTTTTTGGATGTACTAAGTTTAATATTCTTGAAGACTGTTGTAAACAGGGCCCAAACTCTCAAATATGGCCCTGAATGAGTGCCTATTTTAGGTATCACAGGGCATGGGAAAGATGTATTACATTTATTTGTTTTGTTTTCTTGTTTGTTTGTTTTCCCCAGCCTCATGTTTTAAACTCTATAGACAGGTTATATATATATATATATATATATATATATATATATATATATATATAATCTTAAATCCTTCAAGGAATATCATTCTGAAAATTAGATTCTGAATGAATGTACTTTGGGATTCAATAACCCCAATGCAAAGCAACATAGGAATGGGTGGTAACCGTTGATCTGACATACAGTATGTGAACATTAGTACATAAACACAGGTGCACATAGCTGAAGCCTTGATCCTCTCTTTTTTAGTTAGAATTCAGCTATAGATGATCGGTCACATTATTAATCACATAGCAATGTAATGTAGTGTTGCACTGCTCTCAGCAAAGTACCTCTGTAACAGAAGAAAGATACATGAGAGCAACGCAGAAGTAATTAGCAACGGGTTCATGTGTAGGTATTTCAATTGGATTTGTTAATTTAGCTCGAAGCCTGAAGTCAGTCATTTAATAATTACAAATAATTATCTCAAACAAAATAATGTCTTCAGAATGATTAGTAATTATGTGACAAAGTACCACCGTAACATCTTTTAACATGTCATTGTGTGAAGTGGTTATGCTTGATGCAACAGTCTCTTCTTTTGTCTGGCTGTGGTGAGAGAATAATGATCTAAATACACACTTGGAAGAACGAGAGGTAATAAAACAGAGATGGCTGAAGGTCCTTGCAGGACAGCGCTCTCTTTAGTAAAAAGCTTTGCCTTGAACCAGCTGTCATTAATAACATGTTCTCCATTCGTAGTTCAGATACAATAAAGAAGAAATATTTTATAAAATGCCCAGCAGTTAGTCGTATATATTAGTAGTATTAGTATTTGAAAAGGTTGCTAAAACATTTTTTTTCATTTCACTTATTTGGAGACAATTTAAAAGAGTGTATTTTTTTTTTTACCTTAATTATTTAAGTCTAACACAGAGTGGGGTACAGTATTCACAGGATAATAGTGCTGGCCAAATGCTCTTTGAAGATTCAAGAATATCGAAATATTCTTTCATTTTAAATTAGCTAACAAAATCCATAATTAGTAGTATATTACAGAAATGAAATCTCTCAGGAGTAAACTTAACTTGGTACAGGATCAAATTACCTACTAAACAAAAGTGAGAAACACTCTTCTATATAATAGAAAGAGTGTGTTGAAAATGTACATATTTTATGAAGAAAATGTCTTCAAACCAATGTATTCTTTTTAATATAAATGTACTAAATAGTGTACAGCGCTTCCTATTTTTTTTTGTTCTCTGGTGGTTTTTAAAGCCACAATATGGATATTGTGTCTGATTGAATTTTGGCCAGTATATTGAACACTGTATGAAGAAGAACTGTTTCCTAGTGGTTTTGCAAGTGACAGAAGCTACACCAAAGTTACGTTTTTCTATACTGCATGAAAAATCTCACAAATATCAAGTGACTTGTGCAAACAGTGAACGAATGTCAATAATGTTTTAATGACAAGTCAATTTTTTTTGTGCTATTTGCACCATCCATCACTAGAAATAGAGACAATGACTACTAGTTTGTGATGGCCAAAACAAAAAAGCAAATAAAAAATAATTTTAAAAAAAATTCTGAACTCTCAAAAGCCTGGGCTGGCCCATGCTTGGTTGGCTTCACACACCAGGATGTGTTTTGCTAATCCTTCCTCCCACCTTCCTTTTTAATGACTTTTAATGCCAGCAGGTAGTCTCCCATAAAGACAGCTTCGACAAGCTATGAATTAACCCACAATAACAACCACTGACAGCTGCAAACAGCTGTTGTTTTCTATGGGGACTCTCCTTGCCTTTGTTGCAGCAGTTTTCATGGGGGCGTGGGAGGTTACTGTATTGGTCTGCTAAGTGATCTGGCATTAACTTCAACTTTTCTTACTACCTTGGGCTGCAAGGTCCTATCCTTTATCATGGTAGCAATGTGTAGGAAAGCATAGTTTTTGACCTATTGTTACATTGCATTTCCTTATAAATATTTGGTTGCTACTGTTTTGAGTTATGGTGTTATTAGTTTGCTAGCAAACAGTCTTTATATAAATGTACTATGTCATTTATGTGCTGGATTTGTTTTGGCGTGGTCATCATTGTTTTCCTAGGCTTTATCATTGTTTTCTGTTTAAAGTGTTTAACAGCTTGGTACCATTTTACTTGAATGGTAGAAAAGACTAACATTGGCTACATAATCAAGATTTTATAAACTTAGTTGTACCAAGAATTCAAACACATGCTTATACGGGAGATTCATCTATTTCCCTCAAAACTTTAAGATTGATTGAATAACCTCCTTTTCTCTGTTTTCTAAAATCATACTTGGGAACTATTTTAGAATCTCTGGCCTGGGTTAATCCATGTTTACAAATGGGCAAATGTGTCAATTAACCTTTTGCTGTGCTGCTGTTTTAAGTTGGAATGACGCATGCTTTATTGTGTGTAGTATTTTGTTTGTGATTGTAACAATGCCTTTGTTCTTCAGGACCCCTTTGTAAATGAGGTCTCTGTGGTTACGTCTCCAGGTTAAATAAATAAATAAATATATAAATACATAAATGAAACAGTTAAAGCTCAGACAGACATGGTAAATCCTGGCTGTGTATACTAAAGGATTGTGAAGTTTAATGTACATTCATAGTAGAGTGGAATGTGCCCAAAATGTAAAAAGCATTAGCTAATAAAAAGTATAAACTGGTGTCTGGAATGCCAGAGCTATTTAACAGGGGTGCAGGTAACGAAGGCTGATTGGGAGGCAGGTGTTGATTTGGACATAGTTGTGTGATGGTTGTTGTATGCCATTGACAGAGAGCAGTTCCGCCTGGCACTTTTGGAGGTCATGTCAATAAATATCCCCCTTTGCCAATTAACATGAATGCTCAAGTTTGAGTTTATATCCTGCACCCGGAGGTGCCTAACAATGTTGACTCAATGTTGAGGTCACTCCTGGAAAAAAAAAAAGTGAAGTTTGAAATTCAGTGATACTTTTAATGATACTAGCAGTGATTTTGTATGATCCCTGATATATTTTACATTCTTAATGGTAAGGCCATTTTTTTTAGTTACCTACTATAACAAGACACCTCAAACCTTTCAGATAGAGAGATTCAAATTCTTGCCATGAAAAAGCAGAGCTCAAGTGAGAACGAGAGCAGGATTTCCTAGCTGCAAGAGCACTAGGGAACTGAAAATACAATATAAGAAATATTACGAACAAGAGGAGGCCATTGGACCCACCAATGCTCGCCCAGTTCCTGTAGCCAATTAATCACAAAGCTTTACGTTCTTATATCGGTTATATCGGTTTCAAAACATTCAAACATTCGGATTCTATGAAACAACAATTTCATATGATATGCTTTAAACTCCGAAATATACCTAAACATATGTATGTTAACATATGCCGTGTGCAATCACGTTTGAACCTCAAGGGACTCAGAGGTCCCAGTCTGAGGTAGTGTATACATATATGTAAAGAAAATAAATAAATAAATGTCCTGTTCTCATGTGTACTCAATAAAGGAGTTTATTCTTCAGCTTGAAAAATAATTCAGGACTGAAAGGGTTAAATGAGTGCACAGTGTTTTTTTGGTTACCACTTTTGACCTATTTTAAAGTGATTTAAAGATTTTTTTTAAAATTATGTTCATATAGTTTATTTTTTAATCATGTCTCAATCCTAAAATTCTAGGTGATGCAAAACCATTGGCCATAGCTGTATAGTAATAGCTAGCATATCTTCACTTAAATGAGAATAGCACATGATTTTACAAATAAAATGTAATGATAATGTACTTTTTATAAATATTTTTAAAACAGTCAGTCAATGCCTGCTTTTGGGCTAGCGATGTGAACTAGCCATTAACTACATTGGCAACTGAAGATCATGCAATACGATTGACTAAAGTCTGTACTAGACCTGCTCTTAATCACAAACACTGTCTGTGAACATTGTGGATTTTACTAATTCTGTAATTTGATAGTGTCCCATATCCACAAGTTCCTTCTAACCCTGTTGCAGTTGACAAGCCGATGATAAATGATGCTTGTAATATGTGTTCAAAACAATGTCACTGACCATGCACAAGAAGGAGAAATATTTACATTCCTAACTTTCTTTATTAGATGTTCAAGGTAATGTAGATTAATGCGGTGACCCTCCGAAGCAGGGGTGTTTTACAACAAAGGATATGAGCTGAGCTTTCTGGGAAATGTTTACAATGTCTACTGCTTACCCTAACTTGGCAAAGAAATGATTTCTGTTGTAACCAACGCTAATGATCACACAAAAGAGACTGTTAAGCATTGGATGCTGATGGTCATGTCAGCATACTTCTAAAGATCTGTGAGCACCGCTCTTAATAACAAACTTAACTGCTTTAAAATGTATACTTTAAATCCATGTAACTATTTAATGTGGCTTTACAGTTACAGGTAGCATAGTTATTAGTTTAAATAGGCATGAACAGAACAACATAACCTTTACATATTGTAGGTAATATGAAACTAAACCTCCACTCCTCTGTATAAATGAATCCTTTCAAAATGTTTTTCTCCAAGTAAAAAACAAAACAAAAAAACAATGACTAAGACAGAAACATGTTAGATGGTAAAAATACAGTATTATTCTTCAATTTATATTCCTGTACTTATTTTTTCATGACTCTTTGGGACATAATTTCCAGGTGTTTATCCTGGTCTTAAATTAATTACAGACTGGAATAAACACTGTTTATATGCTGAATAATTTAATTTGCAATGCATTTCTGAGCACTGTGGATATTACCCCATTAAGCACCAAATAAAATGTTCTTTGAATAAATCAGAGCACAAGATGTATTTATGTAATCTGATACATTCTAAATCAATATGTATTCACCGAAAAAATGCCTTTGTTTTGGCTACAAACTGCTGCATCCTTTTTTAAGGCCAGTCAAGATAGACATGATTGTAATCAGACAAGTGACATTCCACACCAGCTCTGTAGCTCAACACCTAGAAAATATATCTTTATCATCACTGTGGAAGGGAAAACACAAAGAAATGTATAATTATTAGCCTTCAGTTTCTTATTTTATATTGCAACATCATAAAAGCACCTAAAGGGCTATATTTGCCGAATGAACAGTTACATTTAGACTTAACTTTTGTGGTTAACAGTAAGCTATCATAACAATATAGTTAAAGAGAAAATGAAATGGCCTGTCCTCAAATAGTTCCCGAGTGCCTATTAGTTGGCTCTAACTATAACAGAAATTGTTTTGCACAGTTTGAACAGCCAAAACCAAAACTGCGATCTCTTAAAATAACCCTAAACATACAGCTTTGTATCTTAATGCAGTATAGTCATAGTTTGTAGTGTAAGTATATGGATTTAGGGCAATTGACTTCTAGAATGAAGACAAGGGCAGAGTGGGATTCGGACTACTGTAGAGTGCATGGTGTTCACAGTATCTAATGAACAAAGCTTTACTGATTACCTTGCATCTTGTTAGGACACATGGAGGACCTGCAGTTTCAGTTTTTTAATTACCCAAGTCAGAATCTTGTTTATCTGTCAGGGATTAGGTATAACACCTGAAGAAAAATATTTAAAAGCTTAAAAATGTCTGTACTTATTGGTTAGCACATGCATGACAGCTGGCTGTCCTGGAAAGGAAAACCAAAAATTGAATATTAAATCAATAATACATATCCAGTTTGAGTCTTTTAGAAAGCCATTCTACTTGTAAACACTATCCTTCAACCGTTGTGAACAATATTTCTTTACATGCTGTTTCTATGACTTGATATATAACACAAACTTTCTGCAGTGAAGTGTAAAAGCATCATCCAATCGTTGAAGTCATATATACAAGACCTGAGTGACTGCTTCGATGAATATGAAATCAAATCAAAGGCACATGCTCCAGAGGCTGATTACAGTGAGAGCAATCGACGTGTGAAACAACAAGACCATTGCCTAACTCGCTTTGAAGGAGCTGCTAGTGACACTGCTCTTCAAGGAAGCCAAACGTTCAAAGTCAAAACACGCTTACCAATCATCGACTCATTTATTGATGGTTTAGCAAGACGAGGCGAAGCATACAAAGACATCAATGGTCGATTTGGTTTCTTTATGAAACTGAGGGCTATGAATACCAGGGAAACCACAGAGCAGTCTTTCTTTACTACAGTGACCTGGACAAAGCAGGCCTCATTTCGGAATGTCAACATTTCAATCATTACGCCTCAGCTGAAGCAGAAGAATCAATATCCACATCCAGCCTTTATTTGAAGATAAAGACTGACAAGCTGGATTCCACATTCCCTAACATTGAAATGCTTTGCGAATTTTCTTGTCTATGGTAACAAACTGCAGTGGTGAACGGTCATTCTCGAAATTGAAGCTGATAAAAAAAAAAAATGAGCTACATAGTCGTATGCTAGAGTCAAGATTGAATTATCTGTCTGATGAATACTGAGTCCAGTGTGCTTCAGGAAATTGACTTTTCAAATGTCATTCGTGACTTTTCTGCCACAAATCCAGAAAGCGATGTAAATCAGCAGAACACATGTAAAACTTTTTCTATTAGCACTGTGTTGTGTTTTGGTTTGCAATACAATTCTGAAGACAAGAATTACTATTTATTTCCTGCTGTAATATGGTAGGGGTCCCCAATTTAAACTATCCCTATTTTCAAAGTCATTAAGACGGCTCTGATCTCAGGCCATTTACAAACAAGGGCTTCAATGGCAAATTGGGAGACGCTCAGGAAAAAGAAAAATGGTCTTTTCTTCAGGCACAATCAGCAAGGTTGCAGGCACTGTCTGGTTATCCAGCTTTCCCTTCATCTGTATGTCAATCAGATATGCTTAGCTGGCTGTGTGCAAGCATGGCAGCACATAAACTGCAGCTGAAAATATTGAATTTTGGCAGCTGGAGCCGGGCTAACAAATGGAGGGCATAACATTCCAGTACAGCTGTGCAGAACATGTTTCCAAACCACTTGGCTGTAAGTTGCTGAATACGGATGCACGAGTCAGCTCAGATTTGAAAACAAAGCTTGATGTCTCAGGTTGTATCAAAGACTAGTCAGTTTGATTGAAAATAGGGATAGTTTATTAGTGAGGGGATATTTTGTCAGCTGTGAATCCACATCCTCTTTTCCAGATGTGGTTTGAATGCTCCTCTCTGATATGTGCAAATCATTGGAGGGTGTTTATAGTCAATGCATTACTCAAACAGGCACTTATAACACAATCACTTCCAGCTGCCTACCTCCATTCTTTGCAGCTTCAGTTGGACTTTAGGAGAAAGCAACCTCCCCCCCCCCCCACCCCCCACCCACAAACTTATAACGGAAATTGGGATTTATAAGAAAATGTGGGTTGATGGGAGTGGGATCGGAAATTGAGTGCTCTGCATAGAGCCATTATGTTAGGTCATAAACACATGTGTGTCGTTCTCATAAGGGTATGGAAATTATATTGTTTTTCTCTTTTGACATTTTATTAAATACTTATTCCAAAATGTTAAATGCATTCAATACAGATTTATCAAATCACACAAAAGAAACGACTTGGAGCTCATAGTAGTAACTGGAATAGTTCCCATACCAATGTAGCAGTATTGCAGTATTCCACAGTATGTTACATGTAGTAGTGGGTACAACACTGGTCTTGCAGGCACACATTTGCCCATGGGCACAGTTAACAGGATCACTGTGTCAGAATGATCCAATAATGTTGCTAAGCAGATGAATTTACTGAAAAAAAAAACAAAAAAAAAAACTATGGTGACTGTGGGCTGATCGAATGGCGATCTAAAGTAAATAGCTTTAAGAATCCATTTCAGTTCTGCATCCCTTGATTTAGTTTTGTGACAATACTGTAGGAATCCATTTTAACCACCAGAGGGAGCTCCTATTGTAGAAATGGAATAGTGTATCTAAGTGAGGATTTTACAAACAATAACAAAAACAACAGTTTTAGCCCAAATAAAATAATAATAATAATAATAAATCAAACAAAAGCATTATAAACAAGTCAGTTCACTGGCAACAGGAAAATATCCCATCCAGAGTGCATTTCTGAATTAGGGGAGTTCATCTGCTGAAAAGAGCCATTAAAACTCCATGTGTGCAATGAAGCCAGCCATGAATGAAACAGCAGGCATGACGGCACACTTACTACCTGTGCTTACAGTATAGTTCCTTAGGATGAACAACATTTTAAGACCAGAGAAATTGAATACCTTGCAATCAGGAGGTAGACTGTCGATCTGCTTAACACTATATATTGAGTAACCACAAAGGGTGGGCTTTAGCAATGAAAAGAGTCTCCCTGGCAGTCTGAAAGGCTGAGAACATTATCAAGAGCCCCGTTTCTATCTTTACTTTGTGTGTCTCAAGGCTGTGCTTCCTGGGAAGGAGCTTTCATTGCAAACTTCCTTTCGAAATGTCAATGCTAAATTGGGTCCAATTCATAGATCTAAATCTGTGCTAAGACTACCACCATTACTATCTGTTATTGATTACTGCAGTGTCATTATTTGCCAAATTGCTTCAAAGTCAGACCTTCAAAAGGCTGGATGCATTATGTGATACTGTCTGCCTTTACTGTGAATTTCCTCAAAACCAGTTCACATGAAGTGCTTAAGAGCTGACAATAGGGGTTGTTTCATTGGCTAACAATTATTTATAAATACAATATATTTGGGTCTGATAACTGTTTCTTAAGATTTTCTCAGGGTATGTCATTTGAACATTTATAGCTGTTTTCTAAGTAGAGTTTAGAAGGTCTTTTGTAATCAATCTCAGTTGAGACTCAGTACAATCATGTATTAAGTGGTTGGACAGGGTCAGGGATTTACAATATTTGCAACTTTTTTGCTGTCCTAAATCACCCTAATATTTCACAGTATAATCATCCAAGTCTAATGCAGTTTGTAATAAGGATTGAAGAGATACTCAGATACATCAGTGTGCACTTGTTGGAAGCTGTGCAACCAAAATATTTTTTTCTAGTCCATTAGTTTTATCAGCATTTTAAGAAAGCTGAAATACTTGGGAATGTACCAATAATCAAGAATAATACAAAATACAGGTGGTTTTGCTGTAGATTTGATTGCACCCTGGAGGTAACAATAGTCTTCCAGAGTGTTTTTGGCATCCAGCTCTCCATCTGGCTTGCTGACTGCTGTATAATACACTTTAGATCCCCGCCGTCATGTTTGTTTACATTGTCGAGTCAAATTTGTTTGAATATCAGAAAGTCAGTAGACAGTGACAGTGATGTTTTAATCACTACTTTAGTGTTTGCAGCATCTTTCTTTTGTGGTGTGTTTTTAATTAATCTTCTGTTAAGTCACAGAATTGCTGTTCAACAGCTTCTTCACATTCAGCCATTTTCTCTTGTTGAGAGGAGTGCAGGGGACGGGCGCTACGTTCCTTTGAAAAGGGGAGGGACTGACAGTGATGTGAACCAATCACATGTCAGAGGGAGACTATTGCCCGGTGGTGTAAGGATGTTAGGGCAATAGTTCAATCTATTTTTGCTCCTATGATGAGGTTTTGACCAATCACAGGCCAGAAATAACAACTACTGATTCATATATATATTAGTTTAGTTTAGAATTGTGATGGTGAAGGTGCGGTGCAGTACTGTGTGTAGTTTTGTATATTGTAAATAAATGCGCATGAGCGCGTAAACTGCAGCCTTCTGGTCTCTGAGTCTACTTGCTGACTCTGCCCTCACTAACAAAAAGTAATACATTTTAACCTTATTATATATATATATATATATATATATATATATATATATATATTTATATATATATATATATATATATTATTTATTTCTTAGCAGAGAGAGAGAGAGAGAGAGATATGGGAGACATTTTATTTTGAGGTGCATCATTCATTTTACCTGGCAATCAATGACATACTTCAATTAGCAATAGAGTTTAAAGATGGACTTGGCCATTACAATAAGAAGAGAGGTCTGTGTCAGCTGCTCCTGTGGGTCCCGCTTATAGTATTTCACTTAAATTTATGACTGGAAAATCCCCTCCGTCAGCAGCAAATTGAGAAAATATCCTGCTTCTTTATTGCTTATAACTTGGTCTCAGTCAGTGGCAGCTGGTGGGCAGAAAAAATAAGGAGGCAGAAAAAGGGACTTGGGGATCCCATTAAGCCCCCATCAACAGTAGAATCTTACTATTGTATTCTGACTGACAACACTTTTCATATTATTATTATTATTATTATTATTATTATTATTATTATTATTATTATTAGTAGTAGTAGTAGTAGTACATTATTTATTTGGCAGACACCTTTATCCAAGGTGACTTACAGGTGTTACAGGGCAGTACTGTACAGGGTTACAATGCAGAATTAATATTTAAATACAGTATAGTTTACAGTAAGTGCAAATAATACCAATAAAATACAGTATGAGCTAGGAAGCAACAAGTTAAGATTACAACAAGTTATATCTACAATGACATATTAGTAGTGCAATAGTGCAAGGATAGTGCATCAGCTGAGGATCCAGTAACGTGGTGCTGAGGTCTGACAAGTCCAGTGCACTGTAGCAGGAAGGGTAGATGAAGAGATCTACAAAGTACAGTCTAAACAGGCTTTACCCCAATTTGGCTGTTAAACGCATTTTCTCCACTAGCAAGCAGGGAGAAAAAAAACAGAAGCCCATAGTTTATTATATAACATACTTAACTGTTACACACTGCAGCCAGTGTATGTTTAAAAATGCACGGTATTATTATTTATTTCTTAGCAGACGCCCTTATCCAAGGCGACTTACAGTCATAAACAAAAATACATTTCAAGAATCACAGTACAAGTAATAATACAATTAAGAGCAAGATAAATACAGTGACTTTGGTTCTAGCAAGTACAAGTATGACAAAATACGATTCAATAATACAGCAGTGTTAGTGATAGTTACGGAGGCTGTGTGGTCCAGTGGTTAATGAAAAGGGCTTGTAACCAGGAGGTCCCCGGTTCAAATCCCACCTCAGCTACTGACTCATTGTGTGACCCTGAGCAAGTCACTTAACCTCCTTGTGCTCCGTCTTTCGGGTGAGACGTAGCTGATGCATAGTTCACACACCCTAGTCTCTGTAAGTCGCCTTGGATAAAGGCGTCTGCTAAATAAACAAATAATAATAATAAATATATAGCATTTAGATTTCAAGACCACGTCACTAACATACTTTGCATACAATATTTTCTGAACAAAGTTGTTAAGGCAGGAGAAAAGCAGAAAAAAATCAAGCACATCCTATTGACTTAATTGGCTAAATTTAAATAAATAACCAACAAAATAATGATAAACCGTACAGGTGAAAAGAGCGAACAAATACTGCTAGGGAAGGGCTAAAATAATATAAATACAACTTCCAACAAACACTAACAGAGACAAAAACAAAACCAACAACTAGATTTGTTCCCAGAGAAAGGCAGTGGTATCACAATATGAAACATATATCTCTCTTTACTGACGCTACCGTTGTCACAATGCAATGGGCATACAGGCACGCAATGACTTCTGGGAATAGTAGTTTATCTCATAGATGCTGAAAGGTGTTTCCAATCTGTTTGAAATGCAGAGGAAAACTACAACTCCCATAATCCACATGTCAACAACATTGGCTTTGATTAACTTTAGTTTAACAGGGACTAAACAGTCATAGGATTTTCTATGCTATCGAGCGCTATTTTTTGTCTACCATCCCAGGTGTTTTTTTTAAATTTTCCTATCTTTATGATGGATTTTTTTTCCTGGTCAAAATCTCGTTCCACTTCACTCATAATCGCGCACACTTCTAAAGCAGTGCTTCAGTAGGGGGCGGGAGGGTTTGAGTTGCTCCTCCAATTAAAACCAGGGATTCAGGGTACGTCATCTACCATTGCTAGTACTATACTGTGTGTGGTTATACTTACAGCAGATAGTAGTTTGTAACGGAGGCTTGTCTCCTCTGATGAAAAAAACTCTCTGGACCCCTCCAATTAAAACCCATACTCTGATCACATGATCTGCGACTGCTAGTACTGTGGTTAATAGCAGATAAGAGTTTATAACAGAGACTTGCCTCCTCTGAGGAGCCAGGGGCTCTGAGAGGAATCGCTCTCGCAGTGAGGTCACAAGTGAAATTTGGTGTTTCCCGCATGCATCGC
Source organism: Acipenser ruthenus (assembly GCF_902713425.1). Classification (NCBI taxonomy): domain Eukaryota; kingdom Metazoa; phylum Chordata; class Actinopteri; order Acipenseriformes; family Acipenseridae; genus Acipenser; species Acipenser ruthenus. Next base: position 97,947,987 of record NC_081192.1, on the reverse strand, counting down.
AGATCTTTCAGGGGCTGTGATCTTGCAGGTTTTCAGCTGAAATCTGCGAGTGCTTGGAAGCAACCGCAAGTGTCTTTTTTCATCGCAAAACCAGAGTTGATTTTACTTGACCGTCGTCATTACAGTAGGGAGATTAGAAGGGAGAGGGTGTTTAGGTATCGATTGACCCCCCCTTGATCTATACACCGATGCCGAATTGATAGAGAAGTATAGGCTGCCTAAACAGGAAATTACAAGTCTATGCAATTTGCTGGAACAAAATTTAAGGTACGAAACCAGACAAAGTATGTCACTTTCTTTGTCACTGCAAGTGCTAACTACATTACGGTTTTATGCCAGTGGCAGTTTTCAGGAGATGGTGGGGGATTATCATGGCATAAGTAAAGCTACCATATCAAGGTGCATAACTAAAGTGTCTAGTGCTTTCTGTGACCATGTCACACATTAAATTCCCTACAGCAGGTGAAAGGAGGGAGGTGAGTAATGACTTTTATGACTTATGTGGCTCGCCGAAAGTACTGGGGGCAGTAGATGGCAACCAAATACCTCTCCCATCTCCTGCCGAAGATGAACACTTGTATGTCTGCAGGAAAGAATTTCATTCTATAAACGTTCAAGTAATCTCGGATGCCAAGATGAATGTGTTGGATGCTGTTATTCGGTACCCTGGCAGCACACACAACAGCTTCATCTGGGCGAACTCCAGCACAGCTGTAACATTTGCCAGTGGTGACATAAGTGGTGGATGCAGGGGCGAAGCTTTCGTTTCAAAAGTGGGGGGGACATTCCCTGAAACTGGGGTACAAAGAGCATAGTGTCAAAAAAAAAAAAAAAAAAGGGTTCTTTTCTGTGTTTCTTTTTTCACTTTTATCTTATATTAATGCAAAACATTCACTGAATAGCAGTTATATCAACATTTACAATCTTTTAAAACTTTCAAAGATCTAGTTGCATACTTTCAACAGAACCAGTTTGTCATATTACACTTTGCACAATATTTAGGTATCAATACAACTTATGAAATAGTAATAACACTTACATCAGTAATACTTAGGGTAACTCAAGGAAAACAAAATAAATCAAATTGATGATTTAATGATTGATACAGTATAAACTTTAGTTGAAAATGTTATCCAGTTAAAATGCCTTTGAAAAAAAGCAGGAATTTAACTGTGTTACTGTTAGTCTTTGAATAAAAATAAGCATTGTGTAAAATAAGTTTAATATATTATCTGTACCTCCCTGTTTTGGTATATATCTTGGCTGTTGCAGCAGGTCAAATTTCTATTTATTAATTCCTAATTTCCTACAACTTATACAAATATTAATTTTGTGACCTGGATTTGCACAGTATGGCAATATCAAGAATGGTCCCCTTGTAATGAAAATTCCTGTTTTTGTATACAAATACAATAACCATAACCATCACTGTAAAAAAAAACAAAACAAAAAAAACATTTAGAAGCATAACTGTACTTGCGTTTAGAAGAAAACACATTACAATGCAATTCTAACAAGGCCTCTCTTTTTCTTTCGTCGTAGCTTAACCTACTGTATAGTTAACTTTCAAATTGTCCTTGCCAACCAGCAGATAACAAGGACTCCCTTGTTTTTCTAAAGAAAAGATCTGAAAATATTCCTGCGCCGGTCATTTGTAGCAATAAATTGCTGGCAGTGTTTTCCTTTCCAAATGATCAAGTTGTCCTTGATGAATGTGGCAAACGGCTACATTGTAATTCTATGAAACAAAGTCGCCTAAACAAAGCCAGGTCTTCAGCCATCTAAGAGCACTGAAGCTCCTCTCAGCTTCAGCAGAGGAGGCAGGGACAGCTAACAGTAACCTCACAAGGGCCTCAACCTGATCAAAAAGGCCACGGACCTTAGGCTGTGTATTTTGAGATGAGCATGGCTAACTGCACATGTAATGACTTCCTGGTCAACTCTGGGTATTGGTCCACGACATTGTCAGTCTCTCCAGTGAGGAGAACTTTCTCCAGTTTTTCAAGAGTCTGCAGGGCTCTCTGGTCAAAACGCTCTCCAAACTGCACACCTACAGTGTTTAGCAGCTTGTAGTACTCAGCTCTGTAGTACTCCAAAATGAGATGTTGGTGCATGTGCAACAGCCTCACCAGTAAAGCACTTGGGTGGTTTTCTCATGTGTGGCATTTGAATTGGCTGGATATTCAAGGAGTTGGTTTGCTAAAGCTTTCCTCTGTTCTTTTTTCTTGAAGAGAGTTTTTGACACACTCCACTGCAGCAAGAATTCCAGCAATGGTTTGTGTTCTATTTTGTAAAGAGATGTTCTTGCACTCCAATTCCTCCATCACTTCAGTGGCTAGGATTAGTCCTAGGACTGTTTTCCCCTTCTGAAATCTTTCCAGAAGTCCATTTGCTTTAGTTGCTGAATCTGATGAACTAGATGAAGATATCTCTTCCAGACTAAGCAACACTGGCTCGTACTGGTTAAGCACTGACCGAATGGCTAGGGTACGAACAGTCCACCTTGTGGGGCACAGCGGTTTCAAAGTAGTGTAGGATCCACTCTCAGACTTTGCTATTCCCCCGAAGATTACCTTGAATTTCCCAGATTGTCCAAACAAGCGTCCCAACTTGTGAACCCACTGCAAAGAATCCTGAATCACAGGAGAGGCTGTACAAGCTGCCTGAGTAATGAGATTTACACAGCGAGCACCACAATGGACATACAATGGCTGTTCTTTTCTAAGAAAATCCTGTGCACCAGAGTATTGGGCCGACATATTTGCAGCACCATCGTATGTGCCCATGAAGACCAGAAAGGGGTAGATTGAGGTGCAGTAAGACATCATTGGCAACCTTGGATATTCTTTCTCCTGTTGCTGAAGACATTTCACAGACACCTACAAATTCTTCATGTGGCATCAGATCCTGATTCAGTGCCAGATATATCTTGTGTTCCACCAATGATCACTGAATGGCAGATAACTGATTTGCTTTGCAATATCTCTCACAATGGAGTTGCCCATTAAACTCAGGATCTTATTTTGAATTTTAGGGCTGGTATAATCCTGATTACGTGTCAACCACATACAGAGTTTGGGATCATCCTCCGACCACAACTTCAGCAGCTGGCTTAGATTCCCCTCCTTTTCCTCATGACCTATAAAAGCCGAACCTTGCCGTGCCAAAAACTGCACTGTGCTTACAATCTTCAGCATGCAAGATCTTGCCTCTTGTTACTGTGACACCAAAGCACTAGAGAGCTGGGTGTCTACTGGTCTTGCCTCCTGAGCATGAGTTGTCACCGCTACCTTATGTCCTAACCACAATTATCTAGCACATTTAATACTTCTAGGATGGTAATGGTCTGATACTTATGGCTGTGATTACAAGTTTATCTTATCAAAAACAATTCAATCAACACTTACACTGCACTGCTTTGCTTGGAAAAAATGCTTATGTCCATTTTTTTCCTCTTTGCTGCCTTTGACATTGTTGGTAACTTCTGTAAACCAAAAATACACATTTAATTTCTAAGACGGCTAACTTTTGGTCCACTTAACACTATTTTGGTGGCCCAGTACTAATGTTTTGATATATATATATATATATATATATATATATATATATATATATATATATATATATATATAACATAACCATTTATTTATACATTTCTGCTTTCATAATCTGTAATTTAGAAATATTAACCACGGTTTCCACGTTGAATCTCATTAAGATTTAATAAAGCACAGTAGGAGAGGTAAGTTTAAAATAAAGCACATGGGGGAAAAAAGGATATTTAATTATATCGAGTAAATTTATTAAACAAGAATAACACCGTGTAACAATTTTTTTTTTTTTTTTTGGTTCCTGGGTAGTAAGTGTTATTTCCTAATTGCTTATGCCTCAAAAGTATAGAAAATGGCTATTATTCCCCACAAACTTTGCTTTTGTGACCAGGACAGCGATACTTTGAAATTTACCTGTTTTCCAGAACATTCCAGATAGATTCAGTGCTGAGTAAACTTGGAGTAACTTCTAGAACTTTCCAGTAATATAAATAGTAGTATAAATACAGGGGCCTTAAGCCCACCAGTTCAGTTTAGTTCCAGCTGCCTAAGTGGATACATATCTGCATTTTTCTGAGATGGCATCAAGGTCATAGGAGACTTCAAAATGGTGGCATTCCTGATGGGTCTCCAAGGCGGTTTTACCAAGTTTACCAAGTTTCCCTTGCCTTTGGGACAGCAGGGACACCAAGGCGCACTACCACAGGTGGGACTGGCCACAGCGGACCAAGTTCTCTGTGGGGAGGAACAACGTCAAGTGGGAGCCACTGGTGGACCCCCGGAAGGTGCTGATGCCACCACTGCACATCAAATTGGGCCTTATGAAACAATTTGTCAGAGCTTTAGATAAGGAGTCGGCAGCCTTCAGGTACCTTCAAGACGTCTTCCCTAAGCTGTCTGAGGCAAAGGTCAAAGCCGGTGTCTTCATCGGACCACAGATAAAGAAGATCCTGGAGTGCAATGAATTCCCCAAGAAGCTCACTAGTAAGGAGAAAGCGGCTTGGAACAGCTTTGTCGCAGTGGTTTGGGGCTTCCTGGGCAATCACAAGGACGAAAACTATGTGGAGCTGGTTGAGACTCTGGTGAAGAACTACGGCACAATGGGCTGTAGGATGTCCCTCAAAGTCCATATCCTTGATGCTCATCTTGATAAATTCAAGGAGAACATGGGAGCGTACTCGGAGGAGCAAGGCGAGCGCTTCCACCAGGATATAATGGACTTTGAACGCCGCTACCAAGGACAGTATAACGAGAACATGAGGAGACTACATTTGGGGGCTGATTCGTGAAGGTGATTTACAGTATAATCGTAAATCTCGAAAAACTACACACTTCTAAATCTGTTGTAGTCATTTTTGTATTACTTTAGTATAAATACATGTTAATTTGGATTCATATGTTGTTTTTTTCTGACTTTATGTGAACGAAAAGACACAAATTCGCCCGTTTTCTCATTGGAAATAGGTAAATTTCAAAATATCACTGTCCTGGTCACAAAAGTTTGTGGGGAATAATACCCATTTTCTATACTTTTGAGGCATAAGCAATTAGGAAATAACACTTACTACCCAGGAACAAAAATTGTGTTACATAGTGTAATTATACATGTAGCTAAAAATAAATAAATAATAATAACCAAAAAACACATTGCACCTAAACCTACACTTTTTGTACAGAAACGAAAAAAAAAAAAAAATCACATAAAGAGTTTTCTAATCAGTTTTAAAATTCGTTGATTTACACTAACAGTACAGGCAACCACTTTTTACAATTAGATCCCCTTGTCCACACATATATTATTTAAGATTTAAAGCAGTAAAATCATGGACATAATTGATAACTGTAATTCAAAACCATACATTTAGCTCGCCTGACGGACAACTCTTCTCCATCCTTAGCTGCCAGTTACCAATTGCCTGTTTCAAACAACCCACGCAAGCTGCGCCAAGACAGAACCAGCTGCAATGTTACATGAATTTCCGCATGGTCCTAGTGTAGACTGTTCGTGGTAACTGGTTTTACTTAAGAAATAATTGAGAGGAAAATCGTTAAGCCGAAAAATAAGATACACTCGTCTTTCAAAAAGTGTGTGTGTGTGTGTGTGTGTGTGTGTGTGTGTGTGTGTGTGTGTGTGTCTGTTTACGGAATGTTTATTATTATTATTATTATTATTATTATTATTATTATTATTATTATTATTAATAAAAAAAAAATCATATAACTAAAAAGTGCAAATAAATAGTCCAAAAATTACAAATTAAAAATATCTTGGTCAGAAACCTTTTGTTTAGAGAAAGGCCGTGATGGCGCTGTCTTTTCTGAAGTTAATTGTTCCAATGCCGATGTTGTCAGACTTCTGTAGACTCCGGGCTGCTGAGGGGTCCCTCGTTGGTTAGATCCAAAGGGGAAACTGTCTAAATATATATATATATATATATATATATATATATATATATATATATATATATATATATTCTTTTTGTTTTTCAGAGGTGATTGAACTACAGTATACAAAAATATAGATTGATAGAAAAAAAAGTTGATATACGCAAAGTTTTTAAGTAATAAAAGACCAAAGAAGGGCTTTTGCCTGAAACATCCTGTATATATATATATATATATATATATATATATATATATATATATATATATAGTAGCGATCTTACCATGATGTTTTATTGTAATGCAGTAGTGTGGATTAGTGGTTAGGGTTCTGGACTCCTGACTGGAGGGGTTTCAATCCCAGGTGGGGGATACTGCTGCTGTACCCTTGAGCAAGGTACTTTACCTAGGTTGCTCCAGTAAAAACCCAACTGTATAAATTGGTAATTGTATGTAAAAATAATGTGTAAACAAATAATGTAATTGCATGTAAAAATAATGTGACATCTTGTAACAACTGTAAGTCGCCCTGGATAAGGGCGTCTGCTAAGAAATAAATAAATAATAATAATAATTAGAAAGAACGTGTGCTCAGGAATGTTCATTGTTTGTTTCATCTCAATGACATTACAGGCTCCCACAGTGTAACTGCAGGTGTGCAGACGTGCTACAGGGCTCACTCGATATGTCTGGATTTAATAATTCAACACATTTCACTGTTTGGTCATATTGACAGTAAATTACACAACTACTATGCTTACTTTATAACCTTATGATCAGATTGATCTGAATTTCTTGCAAATACCAAAAAACTATTGCCAAAAAAACACCACAGGGAAATGATAATGTAGACGTTATCACTGAGCTCTCTATGTTTAGCTTAGCAGCTTTATAGGATATGCACGAATTATTCATATCTATTTACTTACTATTTAGATGAAATAAACAGTAAGGATTTGGCTTGTTTTCTTTTAGTCTTAGGAGTGGGATCATTTGCTCAGCTAGTCGTTTTAGTTGTGCTTTCTGCAGGCTTTTGTTTTGTAATTTTCTTTTGGTAGAGTATAAAGAACTTGTTTAATAAGCCATAAACTGAGGTGTCAGAAATATATGAGATGCAAATCCAAACCCAATTGTGAAATCATTCAAGAGTGGCCCTGCAGCTCCCAAAATGCCATTTTTATTTAAACGCTTTTCCTTTATGAGGCACTTAATCATTGTAGTTTCACATTAGCAGCTGACTGTCTGCGAAGGAGCCAAGAATTGAAAAAAGAGAAAAACGCTAATGTTTATTGGAAATGGGCAGCATTTGGAGAGCAGAAGATAAACAAAACAAACAAATGTTGGACTATCATTTGAATAGTAGTTATGACAGACAATGTGTTTTTACTATCTTTAATAACAATGAAATTGAACTCAGTATCCTTTTTATTTGTATTTCTTTATTTTAATTTAGTGCCTGTGGTAAGGTAGCATCACGCTCAAGGCTTGGCCAATGGCAGGAAAGCAGACAGACTCGAAATACTGTCGTTCAGAACACTGCTATTACCACCAAAACCAAAACAAACACAGGAACAAATCAAAAAGCTTAAACAAATAAATCATTTAAACCAAACTCTATGAAACACTACAAAACACAACCAAGCTTTGGCTATTGCAGTTGTATCTCTTACTCACTGTTCAGGCTGGGAAATTCCTTCACTGAACCTCTCCTCTCCCCAAACAAAACATTTCTTTACATCATTCAATCACCCGCTGCACATTTCACACAAGTAAACACAATTATTAATTCAAATAAACATAATACAGTTGTGGATGTAGCTGGTGGAATTGTACACATTTATATGGAAGGATATGGGAAGGAATGAAAACAAGTACCGGAAACAAAACAGGTTAATACAATAAATCACCAAAATAAAGACTATTTACAAGTGACTGTTCTTCACTCATCACAGTGCCCAACTATCTTACCTCAATTTTTCTACCCAATTGAGTTATTCTCACCACAGTAACTCCCTACAACAGCTCAGAAGAACTAATGGTCAGTGGACGTCCTCTGTTCCCAATGTCTTTTTGCACCCAGGAGCTCTACAGCGGATGTCGACTAGATGCAGTACCAACCCCTGGAGGATCTTGATCTTACCAGGAGCCAGTAGGGGCCACTGTAGCATGGTGAGGTGACTCAGTGCTTCGTGATTTTGCCTCCCTAACCCGTGGGAGCACCAGAGCCAATGAGGTGATCCCTTTAGAATCCTCAGCGATGATCAGATTTGCACAACCAGGACTCCAACCTGCGGTCTCCTGACTGTATGGCTGTATGACCTCACATGGCCATGCCACTCAGGTACCTCCTTTATCCTCAGCTTTGTAATCGATTTATTGGGTTGGATTTGCGAAGCTTTTTCCAAAGTTTATATGACGTGTGTGAGTTTTAGTCATGTTTTGCTTGTGTTAAGGTGTTTAGCCTGGATGACATCAGGTTGGTTGAAACTGTCTGTCTCATTATTCCTAGTTGAGTTACCATAAAGGTAGGATCAACCAAGAGATCAGTAGTGTCACAGCCAGCATTGCCTATTGCACAGTATCAATCTAGCGATCCAGTTTCCTTCTTTAATATTTATTTTCCATTGCTGGCAAAACAGCAGCTGTGAATACAGACTTGGTATTGGCAAATCTGCAGAGCTTTTTGTCTGTATACCAAACACTATTTTAAAACAAAAAACAGCCTTTAAGTAACCCATAAAATACAGTTAAGCTATAAACTAATAGAGAGATTCTCAGTTTCCACCAGGGGGAGCCAATGTGCGGGTGGTGTTAACTAACTGCTGCAGCAAATACAATAAATTCCACAGATCTTGTAGGAGGAGATTATGTGCAGGATTGAGAGTTAAGAGCCCGCGACTGTGCCATATATCAAAGTTTAAACGGTTTATCAACTTACAAAATAAACATTATTTAGACTTTTTATTGCAAACACATTTAGCAAGGGAATACAAGAACAAGAAAAAAATGAAAGGCTGCACGCTTCATTAACCCTGTCACGTTTGTACCAAGACATTTACATGTAAATCAGAGAATCAGAGTTTCTAGGCATGAGGAATTTTGAAAGATTTTCCATTACTTCATTAACCCCCTAACTTGTTCTCCCCTTTATACAACAGAGGCAGTAGCTGGTCTGAACTGAGAAACAACTCAGTTTGTAGTTTTAACCTCAACTTTTGTTTGTTTCCCAATTTCCTCTTCCACAGTTTTTATTTGACTATCGCCTCCAAGTCAAATATCAAGGAAAATTGTTGTTACCAGAAAACTAATATCTTGAAATCTGAACTTTTCGGCAGACTTGAACTCATGTAACCACACTAGCACTGAATCAGTTCATTATTCACCATCCCCCCCCCCCCTCCCCCCCCCCCCTTCCATACCCACCCATTCATTATATAGGTCTAAATGTGCCGTTTTAAAATAAACACATATAGTAGCAAACAGGTATTGTCATTTCAAAGCATATATTGTACTACAAGGTTAAAGAAATCTCTTTTGCTTTTCCTGGGTCATTTCACCTGGACAGTGCACAATGGGTAAGGCTTATAGAATTGTTTTGTTCGCTTTGTCACTTTGTCTCGCAATCATTTCTGGTTTTGGAAGCTGAATTAATTGCTGGTTTGAAGAGTCAGGGTGCTCTCTGTGCTCAGTACATGCGTATTTGAGTGAGCTCCTGGTTCCCTACAGTATGTCCCTGGCAGCAGTCAGCAAACAATCTTTCTGCAGTCCTCAGATTTAATAAGCAGAGCAGCAGTGTAGGGCTCAGCTGCTGACTCGAATTCTCTCCCCTGGATCATTAGGAGCGCAGAGACAGTCGATATTTTAAAGACGAGGCTGAAGACTAATGAGCTTATTTCAACTATGTATTCCCATGTATACCTGTGCACTTACCAGCACCTCACAAACTATTTCCAGAAACAACACTGTTTTCAGAATTACAGAGATGTTTATTGCACAATAAAAACCACAAAATGTTGCAAACAAGACGTGTGGATAAATGCAGCCTGTTCAAACACTGCAAGCAAGACTGATGAGAAGAGAAGCTTATAATTATACATTTGTCTCAAAAATAAGAAAAAGTTAGTCTGGAGCTAGGTTATATTTAAAAAAAAAATCATGCAAATATGAAGTTGTCAGCAAATATTACATGTTAACAAATAGTGAACAGCCAGCTTTTCCATCTTCTGAGAGTAGGTTACAGTATATGAACCCGGTACTGTCCCGTCACCCCTATCTTTCAGTGCAGGTTTTTGTTTAAATTTAGTTCTGCTATTTTTATTTTACTGTAGAGTGTGCAGAGATGCTTGTGCAGGAAGGTGGTATATAAGTGGTATGGTATGCATTCCAAAGCTGTACACTTAGTCACACGCATAGCAATTAATAATAATATCTAAGGGAAATCACCACTTCACCCACTTCACGATTGACAATGTTGAGTAGAGGCGTGAGTGACAGGGTCATTGTGTCTGGATCTGGAGTCTGCTACACGTCTTATCAAGCGAGAAGCTGATGCTCCAGACTAATAGTAAATTTGGCTTCCAGGATGCATAAATTGGAAGGTAATATGCGATCGGCTGGCTGACGGGGTGAGAGGTGATGTTAGTAAGTGCTATGGGGGCACTGCCACTTTCTATAACACAATGGCTGCCTTTACATTATTATGAATATGCTTTTTAAATGGTTTGTTTCAGCCATGTGTACTATATGAGTTTAAATAGGAAACATCATGAGATGTTCTTGTTGAAAAAAACTGGTGCAAGATCAGTGTGAGTGGTATTCTGCTGACTAAACACACGAGGATGCAAGCCTGCTGACTCTGCAACAGAAGGTCAATGTGAGTTTAAATCCAGTGCAGCTCATCAGGTAGGGATGTGAAATGGCGAAGTTACCAGACCTTGAGTGTGTGTGGCAGCAGGGCCTTCTCAACACTGACTGTTTTAGAGGCTGTCCTCTAAAGAAGGGAAGAGATGGGAGACAAACACTGCTCCTGTTTTTATGTACACTACTAACCATAAACTTTCCGAATACTGATGTGTTTTTTTTCTTCAGTTTCCAATCTGATACCTCATTTAGTCTACTGAAACAGCAGCTTTGCTGTAACAAGCAATTTCAGTCAAGCTGCTGTTAATTTATTCCATGTGTATTCTTAATCATATTTGTAATGTATTTGTCATGTGTAATAAAGTCACCATTTAGCTTTGGGGCAGTCAGTCTGAGAAAGCCCAGGTGGATATTTGTGAGTGAGACCAGTATATAAATGACCACTAGGGGCGCACAGTTTACTGCCCAGTCTTCCCACCAACAAAAACACCTTTAACTGCCCTAGACTGTAAAGAATATCAAACAATATCTGACAGTAGAAACACTACAAACATTCCAAATAGCTTGATTTTTGTACTTTTATCATTCAAAATAAAGGTGTTGCCTGAAATTTTAGGAAACACTAAATTCTGAACAATATTGTAAATCACTCAATAACTCAAGAAGAGCTAAAAAAAATAATACTTTGTAAAGTACACCATTTGATTTAGCAATTTCTAGCCTAAATTTAATTTCTTGTGAACACCTTAGTTATGCTATATTTGGAATGTTGTGTACTTAAGATAATTGACCAAACAGTTGCAATATCTTTTCTTGTCCTAATGTATTAATTTTGATGTTAAGGAAAGTTCAATCTCATACACCTGTAAATTAAAAACAAAATACATACATACATACATGACGTAGTATCGTATGCCAGAACATGGGTGTAAAAGTCCAAAATCTAAAAAGTGAATTACCAATTTAATCAATTTTGTAACTTTAGACTTTCATTTTGGACATTGATTACTGGCAATAGAATTTCCATTTCCCAGACATCACTGGCATGGATATGATATCAGGTTAATTAAATTATATTCAAATATCAATCAATCTCAAATACCAGCTCTGGGATCAGAAGCGCTGCAGTAATAAAAGATAAGGGCAAATGGGAGCAGTCAAAAGGGCAGAATAAATCACAAAACTGATTGTCTACATATATTCCAAACGAAATGACATTTGGATACCATGCTGTAAATTGTAAAAAAACAATTATAAGGATGTTCATTAAATACTTGAGAGATTTCAATTTTTTTTTTTTTTTTTTAAATAATAATAATTTAGTGTGCCCAATTATTTTATTTCTGATTTTCTCCCCAATTTGAAACGTCTAATCATCGCCACAGCAATTCCCCACACGGCTCAGCAGAACTGAAGGTTCAGTGGGCTTCCTCTGATCCCACTATGAGCCAGCTTCATTTTTCACCCAGGAACTTGAGAGCAGATGTCAGCGAGCTACTGACTTCGAGGACAAAGGCCAGCCCTGCAGGTGTCTGCTTTTGAGCTCACTTGGTGCCTGGCCAGCAGGGTTCGCTGTAGCGCAATAAGGAGAAACAGTGCCTGCTGGTTTTGCCTCCCTAACCCAGGGGAGCGCCAGAGCCAATCCGACGCTCCCTTCGGAATTCCCAGTGAAGACCGGGGACTTCGTGAACCTGCGGGGCTGTGTTCGGTGACCCCCTTATAATGCAATATGAAGAGTAAAATGCATATTAGGCATGATGAATGAAGGCCAGTTAGTTTAGTTCATTTAAAAGGAGTCTGTGTGGTCCAGTGGTTAAAGAAAAGGGCTTATAACTAGGAGGTCCCCGGTTCAAATCCCACCTCAGCCACTGACTCATTGTGTGACCCTGAGCAAGTCACTTAACCTCCTTGTGCTCTGTCTTTCGGGTGAGATGTATTTGTAGGTGACTCTGCAGCTGATGCATAGTTCACACACCCTAGTCTCTGTAAGTCGCCTAAAGGCGTCTGCTAAATAATAAATAATAATAATAAAAGAAATGCAATAACTATTAGTTCATACAGGGTTTACACACTTTATTAGGAACTCCACTCAGGACGTGGTTGGTCCCCCCATTCAAATTAAAATCATGTACATCTGCAGCAGGGCAAGGTATAAAATCCACAAGCTCTTGAGTTAGGTACATGTCTTATGCTGATGTCAGTATTATTAACCAATCAGCTGCTAGGAGGAGATCCATTACAATAGAACCAAGGACGTTGAAATGAAAGTGACGCCCAGCTCATTCCACAGATCCTCAATTGCACTGAGGTGACTGGTGATCTGGGATGTGAATATGATATAAGCAGGCAAAACACCAAAGGGATCCCTTGAATTTTTTTTATAACAATCCTGGCTATAACAATATATAAAAAAGGATTCAAAACCCCTGTTTTGTTGGTTTGAAGTCAACCCCCGTGACAATTAAACAACACTTAGTGATCCCACAAGTTGAGCTAAGGTATCACAGACTCTTTGCTGTACATTTATATATCATAAATCAGCCTTGGTGCTTCATATTTGTATAATCCAGGATATATAATAGTTTCTTTAGGTATTCAAAAATATTATGGATTTTCATATTATTGTACTGCCAATGGCTTTCAGTCTGACCATGAAAACTAGCAAAGCTCTCTAAAGACTGTAAATAAATAAATACACAACAGCTGCATTCTCAAGTGCTCTGTCTATACAGTATCCTTCATCTTTAGTGTGGTGAAGCACTGAATTGTCTGTCAGTAGAGTATCCTTCACCTTTAGTGAGGTGAAGCACTGAATTGTCTGTCAGTAGTTCTGCAGTGGTGTGCAGCAGAAAGACTCAGACTGTCCTCCATTTATTAGGAAACAAATCCCCAAATAGTATGGGCGTGTCTTCTCAAAAGCACTTGTTTGTTGCAAGAAACACCTGTGCCCACTATTAAGGCAGAGAAGTTTCACTTATTTTATATTTTTACTGTCCCCCCCTTGGCATCTGGCACTGGTCTGGATTTTTGACACATTTATGACACATTTTGTAATTGTTCCACTAACTCTATTTCTATACCGTTACTGTTTCTTAAACGCTGCGTGGGAAAGTCCTGGCTGCCACTAACAAATGTACCTTCCTGACGGGGATGTAGGTATGCTACTGAAATACTTGTTATTTTATGATACTGCAACAGTACCAAACGAAACCAGTTACATAGATTCTAAGTAGCTCTCATTCGTTTTTTTTTTTTGCATGTATACAGCCTCTGCTTGTTGTATTTAAATAGTTTTGCTTTTACATTTCGCTGAAAAGTGTAGTAATGCAATGATAAAGTAAAGCAGCATTTGTCGGATAAACTTGTACAGAGGTAACAGTTTTAAATATATAATATATAATATAATTAACAAATAATAAAAGTAATGAAACAATGTAGGCTATAGTTATTTCTTCCTAATACTGCAATGTCAAAAAAACCCAAAACATTTCGTTTTGTTACTTGGTATTTGTATTATTATAGATTGATTTATTTGTCTGTGGTTTTGAAGGGGTTTGTTTTTTCTACATGCTGCGTGCATGCAGTTTTTGTTCAGAATGTATAAAACAATCTTCACTGTGCTGAATACAGATTCAAGTACCTATTTTCATCCGGACACTATTTTACTACAAACAGTATTTCTTGTTGCTTTGATATGAAATAGCGTCCGCCCTCCATTGAGCGTGCGCAGCGGACAGTATTTCATGGGCACTATTTCACGAGACACCTGTTTGCAGTGTTGAAAGAGTTAAGTAGCTCCGGCACCTTGCCCTTACCTAGTTGCCTCTCTTAACGTGCTGTTTTTTTTTTTGTTGCTCCGAGCAGTCCGACCAATGCAACACTGGGGGTTTGGCTTGTTGCTGTGGCGTAGTTCAGTTTTGCTGTTTGGTGGAGAGGTGAGTCACTCCACGATACAAGCTTGAGTGTTATGTAGCTTGGTTGTGCTGCGGCATCCTGAGACCTTCAACAGCAGCCGCTGCAGCTGCTGAAGAGAAATTATTCAGTATTACCTTGTGAAGGGAAGAAGTACTTAAGAAAAGAAAAAAAAGACCTGTAAAAGCACTGTATTAATTTCTTCTGATAAAATAACAGAAAATGAACCCTCAGTGTGCACGCTGTGGGAAGATTGTCTACCCGACTGAAAAAGTGAACTGTCTGGATAAGGTAAAATATATACTTTTGTATTTATCTATTTTATTTTTTTCAATACCATACTCGTATTGTAATGTCATTGACCACTTTGTGTTAAACATTGATTTTTTTATTAGAACGTATTTGAGTGTCACAGCAATCACAAAAGGTAGCATGTCACTTGTCACAGTTAAAAGATTTTAAATTCTAAACAAGCTTTTGGTTTTCTAGCAGCCTACGGGTGCTGAATGAGTAGCGGCATATCGTTTAGCGTTCCATATACATTATTAAACATAATGAGTGCCACTATGCTGTGCTTTTAATGAGAAAAGTATAGGTGATGTTATCACAAGTGAACAGTACATTGGGAGCGCGCAAATCAAGGTACAGGTACCTGTTTGATAAATAAAAACCGTGACGCAGTGCACAGCTCCGTTCATCAATCCATTGTATTCATGTCTGCATAAAAACAAAAATGTTTGTCATGCCTCTCTTACAGCCTACAGTTATCTAAGTTGTACCAAGCACATATACTTAGTTTATGTATTACCTAAAACAATATGCTGTTCTTCAGCTATTGCATTCAGATTTGGAGTGCACTATTGAAATGCTAATGATAAACGTTATGTAATGAAATTTGCATTATTAATGCTTCCAAGTGGCCCTCTAGCATTCATTTAAAGATAACAATATGAACTATTGAATTAAATAGTAATACATAATATGTTGCTCTTTATCCCAAAACGTTCTTTTTCTTTTTCTTTTTTGTCAAAGGTAGATTGTTCAAATTGTAATAACTTTTAAACGGGTGAATCTTCTTTTTAAACATTTCATTTCTCGTCTGTTTTACAGTACTGGCATAAAGGATGTTTTCACTGCGAGGTCTGCAAAATGACTCTAAACATGAACAATTACAAAGGATATGACAAGACACCGTACTGCAACTCGTAAGTACATGAGCAAAGGCACATACATATAGGGAGGAATTTCACAGGACAATTCATCTGCTCCTAAGTTTAACAGAGTTGTTCATTGCTTGTTTTATACCATGCAAATGGTTTTTATTTCGTTCTGAAAACTTGCCTTTGCCCTCACACTTGTTGCTATGTAAACACACCTGCATAGGGTCCCAGAAAACTGGTATTGACCAATTTTTAAGCCTACATTTTTTTTTGTCCTGGTTGGAAATGTAGATTTGTTAGACCGTCCCGATTTTGCTATTCTATTAAAGTACAAAACTGCAGCAACGTGCTCAGCAAGTTAACAGCAGAGTCGTTTATTCGGTTGTGCTAGCGCCGTTCAAAAATAAGTAATATTCTGTTTGCGTTCCTGGCCCCTGTTTTAGTTTTTATTTTATTTGATCTTGGTAGTGCCATTATGTCTGATTCAGTGGGCGAGTCAGTAAAATACTACATTAATCCCTGGTACAGACATAGGGCGTGGGGGGTGTGGGGATAGCCAGTTACGTGGTATAATGCCAGGGTGTGCTCAATTTACTCTTCGGTTTTATACCAATGAGTAAAATGACAGCTTTGCCCTCCTTCATATTTCATAAGTTTTAATTCCGTTATTAAATCATGCATTCACCAGTCAATTCATGCTTTTAGTTTTAGTTGTTGCTCTAACGCAGGGCTTCTCAAACTAGGTCCTGGGGACCCACTGTGTCTGCTGGTTTTCATTCCAACCAAGCTCTCAATTACTTAACTAGACCCTTAATTGAACTGATCATTTGCTTAATTAGACCTTTTTTACTTGTTTTCAGCTCTTAAAAAGTTGAATATTTCAAGTTAGCAATAACATTTGATAAGTAACTTGAACTGCAACTGTTTAAGAGCTGAAAACAAGTAAAAATGTCTAAGCAAATTATTAGTTCAATTAAGGGTCTAGTTAAGTTATTATTATTATTTGTTTATTTAGCAGACGCCTTTATCCAAGGCGACTTACAGAGACTAGGGTATGTGAACTATGCATCAGCTGCAGAGTCACTTACAATTACATCTCACCCGAAAGACGGAGCACAAGGAGATTAAGTGACTTGCTCAGGGTCACACAATGAGTCAGTGGGATTTGAACCGGGGACCTCCTGGTTACAAGCCCTTGTCTTTAACCACTGGACCACACAGCCACACAGTTAAGTAATTAAGAGCTTGGTTGGAATGAAAAACATCAGACACAGGGGATCCCCAAGACCGAGTTTGTTTCATTATTTACTTTAGGGGTTACATTAAACATTTTAGTTGCTAGCAGGTTTACATCATCTAATGTTTGCCATTTCTCTTCAGCTAAGGCATCAATCATTGCCTGCAAGTAGCTCTCACTATTACCAAGTATTTATTTCTGTTGTAAAGTGCTGGTTCTGTTTAGTTTGACTTGTATCTTAACCATTCCATGTTGACAAACCTGACCCAAGCATGCCACCGCCATCTCCAAACAATCTCCTCTTCTTTTTTTTCCTGAATTTAAATGGTCAGTATTATCCTTAAAGTATGAATCTATTTGTGAAATAACCTTTGCTGCTGTAGTTTTACCACATTATTTATCATGAGTCAAGTCCCATGGCGAAAAGTTCAGATTTAGCAGGCGATGGTCATATTTAACAAAAGTCAATTTTCAGGTCCCGACAGGAAGAGGCAGAGGCTCTGACCAGGTGCCCTAGCAACATAAGCAGGGTGCTGAAATGAGACTCAGTCAAGATAGTTAGTTTACAAATGACACAATTTCAATTATTCAAGTGGGACTATAGTGTTTGCCCTTATTCCTCAATCTGTGTATTCATATTTTAATAATAGTACAATTATGGCTGTAATATACTCTGTAATTATACAGTGCCTTGCAAAAGTATTCAGACCCCTGACCAATTCTCTCATATTACTGAATTACAAATGGTACATTGAAATTTCCTTTCCTTTCCGCAAACCTAACACTACCCATGCCTCAAGACACACCATCCCTACAGTGAAGTATGGTGGTGGCAGGCATCATGCTGTGGGGATGCTTCTCATCAGCAGGAACTGGGCATCTTGTTAAAACTGAAGGAAGAATGGATGGAGCAAAATACAGGGAAATACTGCAAGAGAACCTTGGGAGGAAATTCACCTTTCAGCAGGACAATGATCCCAAGCACAAGGCCAAAGCAACATTGGAGTGGCTCAAGAACAAAAAGGTGAATGTCCTACAGTGGCCCAGTCAAAGTCCTGATCTCAATCCCATTGAGAATCTGTGGCACTATTTGAAAATTGTGGTCCACAAGCGTCGTCCAACCAACCTGAACAACCTGGAGCAAATCTGCCAAGAAGAATGGGCCAAAATCACTCCGACACTGTGTGCAAAGCTGGTACATACTTACCCCAAAAGACTTAAAGCTGTTATTGCAGCGAAAGGTGGCTCTACGAAATTTTAATGTGTGGGGGTTGAATACTGTTGAATAAAGATATTTCAGTTTTTTATTTTTCTTAAAAATATTTCCCAACATAAAACCAATGTCACCTTACAGTAATTGATTTTGAGTTTCAGTGTTTTAAAATAAAATATCAAACAGAAGGAAATTTCAATGTACCATTTGTAATTCAGTAATATAAGCGAATTGGTCAGGGGTCTGAATACTTTTGCAAGGCACTATATATTGCATATTTAGCAAATGCCTTTATCCAAGGCAACTTGCAGAGACTAGGGTGTGTGAACTATGCATCAGCTGCAGAGTCACTTACAACAACGTCTCACCCGAAAGACGGATCACAAGGTCTCACAGTGAGTGAGCCGGGATTTGAACTGAGGACCTCCTGGTTACAAGCCCTTTTCTGTGTGTGTGTGTGTGTGTGCGTGCGTGCGTGCGTGCGTGTACACACATCTTGAATTTCATTTTTGTGTGCTGGGGTGATTACCCCCTATGCTGCAGCCAGTGGGGGGAGTTCCACAATTTTAGGGTCAATGGCAAAAAAAAGGCACTTTTGCATATATATAATTACTGAATCATCATTCACACTGGTATTGCTTTAAAATAAGCTGCTTTCAGGAGGCCTAACAGTTGTTCATCACTGTGAGACAGAGCACTCTCCATTGCTTTTGTCATTGCCTAACGTGAAGTTTTAGCTGCAGCAGAAGAAAAAGGTGCTTTTCTTTTTAACCAGCGCTCCATTTCTTTTTTTTAACTCTACACCCAGCCCTATTTCTGCGTTTTTCACTGTTTTCATTTATGCACATTTAACTACTCGATAGTTTGTACTGCATGCATGTAGCATATCAAATGAAAAGCTGCAGGATCAGGCATACTATACGTGGTAGAATTGAGAATATATGTAAAAAAAATAATGTTTGGTCACTGCTGTATATATATTGTAATCATAGATGGCTAAAAAAAAACAACAATGCACCATTGAACCTCAATATGAAATGAGGGGGGGGGGGGGGGGAAGCTGAGCTTCTAAGCTTTCCAACGATACCGCCCCTTTCAGTCTAGCTGCTTCAATGACGGAGCAATAGACTCATAATGAAACTGTGAACTCTATCTCATGATGAGAGGCTTAACTTCAGGCTAAAATACAGTAGCTTGGTGTCTTAAAATATCTCTGCAGTATTTTCCCACACTGAAAGATATGTGGGAGCAACTTGGAAAAAGCGTGATTCCTGCAAATTCAAGCCCTGAAATACATACCACAGGAAGTGTTCAGGTAGCCATAGCTGTTGTGTTCATGCCAGCATTATAGTCCTACTGTGCCATTCCTGCCATGCACAGTGGGTGTGGGTGTTGTTTCATCCAAGAAATAAAGATGGCTGCTAGTAAGCTTCTCTGTGTCTGAGTCCGTATGTGCAACCCCCAGGTTTTTACAAGCTCTGATTTCATTAAGAAGTCTGAAAACCCGAATCATTAAACTGTTAAGAGTTTTTTTTTTTTTAATGTTAACAATTCACATCTAGCACAAAAGCTTTGAACAATAAACAGAAATATTAGGAGATGGTGGCTACATATAATAAAAGGGGATCTGTTGAATAGACCCTGTTGATTTCTCCTATTTAGATTAAATAAAGAATTGACTGTACAACAGACTTGGTTTGTAATTTAGAATGTCCAGCCATAGGAACTGGAATTAGAGATATCTCAAATTGCATTTTAAGATATCTTGAAATATTTAGAGATACCAAAAAATGAAATAAAGATATCTCAAATTGATTTACAGATATCTTTAAGTAATGTGTTGCTAGCACGGTGTGCCAAACTGTCATTTAGAGATATTTCATTTAGAGCAGTGGTTTTCAAACTTTTTTGTGGGTCCTGTACCCCTTTCCAAATAATGTAGTCCACTGCATACCCCCATCTGAGATAGGGTCATAATATACCTATGAAAACAGGAAAAAAAAGGTCTTTTCTAATTACTAGATTAAGTACTTATTGATGTTAATTGAAAATAATCAAAAAATGCTTACCTATCAATGTGATTGATGTGCCTACTTTTTATCACACATTTCAGTAATGGCATAGTAAATTGGAGAGAGCTTCAGTCGCAAGTCGTTTCGCCGTTGAATCTCTGATGGTAATTGGTCTTGATTGCCATAAGAGCAGAGAATCCAATCTCGTAAAGATATGTTGTGGAGAAGAGCATCATAAACTTGACAGCTCATTTTGTCAGATCTGGGTGCTCCTCCATCCTTTGCTCCCAGAAAGGTTTGCATGCAAACTCTTAAGTTAAGCTATCGAAAAGGTTCTCCTGCTCACGCACTGACAGATGAGGCATTGGGAGAGATTCAGACACCTCAAATGGATTGCGTATCCAGGTGTTTGCATTGTCCATGGGAAAGTATTTTCGAAGTTGCTGGCTAAGTTGCTCCATGATGTCAGCTTTGACACTCTCATCTAACTGGATGTTATCATTTGTTTCAACAAATTCTTGCAGTTTTGGAAAGCAGTCAATCCTATTTCCTTTAAGCAGTAAGCCCAGAATTGTAGTTTCTTAATCATTTTGTTTTGTGTATTGAAAATAGTGGTGCTTAATCCCTGAAAGACTAAATTGAGCTTGTTTAGGTGAGAAAAAATGTCAAGTGCCAAGTAGGCTAATCGCAAAAGGAGAGGCTAGAATTCAGCTAAGTTCATTAAATGAAAAACTACTGTTAAAAACTAACAAAATAAAATACAACTAGTTAATGGTGGTGCAAATGCACCAACTAAAAATGCTATGTAAAATTATTTAAAAATCCAGACTCCAATAAGTATGCCAAAACATGAGTCCAAAAACAGGTTATGCTTCTGAAAAAAACTAAGGCTCCAATTTAAAACAAAACTGGAAAGCAGTTCTCAACAAAAGTCATGCATTTCTTCCGATGAATGCAGAAGTGTAGACAGAAAACAGGTGGGGGCAGTTTGCATAAAAACGTTTTCAAAAGTTACAAATATAGGCTTTTTTTAATTGAATTGTTTTTTTTTTTTTATCAGTGAGCAGGGACATTGTAAAATGCTATGTGTGTTTTGTGCAATATCGAATCTAGCCACTTGTTTTTGAAGTGAATATTTCCAAAAGCTAATTTGTTGAAAGTAGAAAGGGGATATTTATATCAGGCAGTCAAAAATGACTTTTAGCAAAATGCTTACATGCGTTTAGTGCAGTAGTCTGTTCGTGTTAATCAGCTGTAAGACAATTAAAGTTTGTTGATGGACACTTTTACCAATCCTGGAATTTCTGAATTTATTTGTTTTTTTAATCCTACAATTCCATTTTTGTAATAAACTCACACGACAAAGGAGCTCTTCAATGATTTAATTAATAATGAAGAAACACATACAAGCATTGCAAGTAAAGATAACAGTCGTGTTGCTCTAGGTCCAGCGCTGAACAAGTGGGTGATTTCACTGTCAAAGCAGGGCAGCGTAGCTGCCTGCTCAACTCAATAATACTGTTAAAAAAAACATAAACATAGATAAAACACTGAAATGATTAAACTACTGACACTGAACATTTAAACTTCAGAAAGTAATCTTACCTAGAAATACTACACATTTTTAAAAGAAGCAACAGCATACAATGACAATCTTTGAGGTGTTTTTTTTTTTTTTTTTTTTTAGCTCACAGACCGCCCTGCAATTTAAATATGTAAATTAACCACGTGTGCGCGCTCAACGCTCACTCACTGTCAGCACCTGGCTGTATGTTTATAGAGTTAACCTCGCCCAACACAAAGAAAACGTATGGCAGCGGTTTTATTTGAAAGGAGATTCAACATTGTTGATTCAATTTCTAAGTCGCAAAGTACTACAATGTGGTAAAAAAAAAGCGTTGTTGAGATCTCTAAATAACTTCCTATTCATTTAGAGATGTCTCTAAATCATTTAGAGAAATCTCGAAATGAACAGGAAGTCATTTCAAGATATCTCTAAATGATTTAGAGATATTTTGAAAATGATTTAATGATATCTCAATAACATTTTGAGATATCCGAAAATTATTTAAAGATATCTGAAAATGCATTTTGGATATCTAATTTAAAGCTCCATTCAAAGGTATCTGTAAATCATTTTTAGGTATCTTAAAATTATCTAGAGATCTTCAAATATGTTGAAATATCTAGAAATGATTTAGATATCTTAATGTTTATAGATATCTATACATTTATTTTGAGACATCTCTACATGATAATTTGGTTCGCCATAGTGTGCTTCAATGCTTCTGCTAGCATATTTGTCCTATGAAACCTGCCGTGAGAAATAGCAGCCAAGTACAGATGTCCTTGAAATCCCAGCTGTCATTTGGGATGGGCAGTTTTCTGTAGAAACTGTATTCTGTCTATATATATACATATATATATATATATATATATATATATATATATATATATATAAATGATATATTTCTAATGTTGCATACTGTATGTAAAATGCTTATAATATCAACTATATGAGTTGTTTTATACAAACAAATCTGAAACATGTATTACTTTCTATGCATCGATAATGCAACATATAATAAGGACAGGACCCATTTTTTTGGAATGAGACGTTTTATACTGATAAAGGCACTAGCTGAAATGTTTGTAAACTTCTTGTGAATTATGTTCATGATGGAATATTACTGCATGGTGGAACTCAGTCCACTAAATCAATGTTTTTTTTTTTATTATTTTTATTTTTATTTTAGAATCTCCAATTATTATTTTTTTTTATTTTTCTCCCAATTTGGAATGCCCAATTATTATTTTTCTCCTTCACCGCGGCAATTCCCCAGACAGCTGAGGGACCCGAGACTCAGTGAGTGTCCTCCAATCCCATGAGCCAGTCGGCGTTTTTTTACACCCAGGAACCTTAGAGCTGCAGGCTACCGGCCTCTGGAGGACAAGGACCAGCCCAGCAAATCTCTGCCCCCAAGCTGGCCTGCAGGGGTCGCCGCAGAGCGGTGAGAAATAGTCTAAGCCGGATCCCACCTCCCCAACCCCAAAGCCAATGTGGCTTCCCCCGTAGCCCCCAGTGAAGAATGGCTGCCTTGCACAACCAGAATTCGAGCTTACCATCTCTGGTTGTATGGTTCACCCTGCACGCCGCATGACATTGCTTTTACCAGGTGAGCCATTCGGGGACCCCCTACTCATTCAATGTTTGTTTTCCAGATTTAATGTAAATCACATATCTTTTCCTAGATTTAATCACAAAAAGTCCAGGTTTAGCTAAATACATAAATGTTAACAAACACATTCTTTATAAATTTTGAAAATTGTACTTTCAGATATAGTTTATAAACGTTGAAAACGTGTATCGTAAATTCAACATCTATAAATATTTTCTTGGCGAGTTAACATTTAGCGAACATTTCTAATAAATACAGACGTGCTCAAATTTGTTGGTACCCTTACAGCTCATTAAAATAATGCTTCATTCCTCCTGAAAAGTGATGAAATTAAAAGCTATTTTATCATGTATACTTGCATGCCTTTGGTATGTCATAGAATAAAGCAAAGGAGCTGTGAAAAGAGATGAATTATTGATTATTCTACAAAGATTTTCTAAAATGGCCTGGACACATTTGTTGGTACCCCTTAGAAAAGATAATAAATAATTGGATTATAGCGATATTTCAAACTAATTAGTTTCTTTAGTTAGTATCACACATGTCTCCAATCTTGTAATCAGTCATTCAGCCTATTTAAATGGAGAAAAGTAGTCACTGTGCTGTTTGGTATCATTGTGTGCACCACACTGAACATGGACCAGAGAAAGCAAAGGAGAGAGTTGTCTGAGGAGATCAGAAAGAAAATAATAGACAAGTATGGTAAAGGTAAAGGCTACAAGACCATCTCCAAGCAGCTTGATCTTCCTGTGACAACAGTTGCAAATATTATTAAGACGTTTAAGGCCCATGGAACTGTAGCCAACCTCCCTGGGTGCGGCCGCAAGAGGAAAATCGACCCCAGATTGAACAGAAGGATAGTGCGAATGGTCTCCCTACACCCCCACTCGACCTCTCCGCTCCACCTGCACTAGAAGACTGGTTCTACCTCCGCTACGCTCCCCTGCCTCCCGAGCCCGCTCCTTCTCCACCCTTGCTCCGCTGTGGTGGAACGACCTTCCTACAGATGTCAGGACTGCCCAGTCCCTGACCACATTCCGGCGCCTCCTTAAGACTCACCTCTTCAAACAGCACCTGTAGAACTCCTCTGTTGTATCCTGGGACACTATCACCCTTCATTTAAATATGCTTTATTTTGCTCTTATCTGCCCCCTATTTTACTGCATTTAATCCTGTACTTCAGAATATTGTAATCTGCCAAGTGTTTAACCTGTAGTATTTTGTACTTAATCATATCCTGATGTAACTATCACTATTTAATCATATCCTGATGTCACTTTCACTATTATCTGCTGTATTATTGAATTGTGGTTTGTCACACTTGAAAAAATTATTGTATTTCTTGCTCTTATTGTATGAATTGTATTGTAACACTTGAATGTATTTGCTTGCGATTGTAAGTCGCCCTGGATAAGGGCGTCTGCTAAGAAATAAATAATAATAATAATAATAATAATAATAATAATAATAATAATAATAATAATAATAATAATAATAATAATAATAGAAAAAGAACCAAGGATAACTGCCAAAGAGATACAAGCTGAACTCCAAGGTGAAGGTACGTCAGTTTCTGATCGCATCATCCGTCGCTTTTTGAGCGAAAGTGGGCTCCTTGGAAGAAGACCCAGGAGGACTCCACTTTTGAAAGAAAAACATAAAAAAGCCAGACTGGAATTTGCTAAAATGCATATTGACAAGCCACAATCCTTCTGGGAGAATGTCCTTTGGACAGATGAGTCAAAACTGGAGCTTTTTGGCAAGTCACATCAGCTCTATGTTCACAGACGAAAAAAGCTTTCAAAGAAAAGAACACCATACCTACAGTGAAACATGGAGGAGGCTTGGTTATGTTTTGGGGCTGCATTGCTGCGCCTGGCACAGGGTGCCTTGAATCTGTGCAGGGCACAATGAAATCTCAAGACTATCAAGGCATTCTGGAGCGAAACGTATTGCCCAGTGTCAGAAAGCTCTGTCTCAGTCGCAGGTCATGGGTCCTCCAACAGGATAATGACCCAAAACACACAGCTAAAAACACCCAAGAATGGATAAGAACAAAACATTGGACTATTCTGAAGTGGCCTTCTATGAGTCCTGATCTGAATCCTATTGAACATCTATGGAAAGAGCTGAAACTTGCAGTCTGGAGAAGGCACCCATCAAACCTGAGACAGCTGGAGCAGTTTGCTCAGGAAGAGTGGGCCAAACTACCTGTTAACAGGTGCAGAAGTCTCATTGAGAGCTACAGAAAACGTTTGATTGCAGTGATTGCCTCTAAAGGTTGTGCAACAAAATATTAGGTTAGCGGTCCCATCATTTTTGTCCATGCCATTTTCATTTGTTTTATTATTTACAATATTATGTTGAATAAAAAATCAAAAGCAAAGTCTGATTTCTATTAAATATGGAATAAACAATGGTGGATGCCAATTACTTTTGTCAGTTTCAAGTTATTTCAGAGAAAATTGTGCATTCTTCGTTTTTTGTGGAGGGGTACCAACAAATTTGAGCATGTCTTTAAATCCATGAACAAAAATATATGCTACTTAAATCTTTTTTTTTTACACTTGGCGATTCAACGTTTACCTAACAGATAAATCTTAAAAACATTATCGTTCAGCAGTTAAATCTGAAAAAATAAATCAGGGTTTTCACAAAATATTTATTTTGTCAGCTAAATCTGAAGCTAAATAAGCCCCTGCCCATTGAATCATTTGATTTGGCATTGTGTGCTGCAGATTACACTCCGAGAGCCAATGTCTCCGCTTCTCCGCCTCCTCTGCATACTACAATGCCAAAAAAATGTACACAACTTTTAAGACTGTGTTTGGTATTACGCTAAATCAGAACTTGTGTTTGGTTAAATCTAGGAAAAAATACACGATTTACATTAAATCCGGGAAAAACAATTAAATATTAGTGCTTTTCGCCTCACTGACCATCATCACTTTGAATGTAATTCCTCTGGTTCTGTAAGCCCTAAAGTGATTATCAACGGCTAATTTGTGAGGTAATAACTTGGACTAATTAGCTGTCATTTATGTATTTATTAAAGAATTTCTTTCCTTTAAAAAAAAATAAAAATAATAATAATATTTTTACAGAATTGCATCTTTAGTCATAGTCGTGCCCCCCCCATTGATACGCTGATAATATTATAATCCCTAAACCATTGAAACGTTGATAATATTATAATCTAATATAATAATTGGGAAGTAAAAGAACAATGAGTCTAAATTGAAAGTGTCACACAGATAGAATACGTGTTCTACAGTGTACATTATATAGGCCTAGCTTGACTTCTGTTTAGTTTTACATGGAACACCTGAGTCAGAATAACATTAGAAAGGCTTTCATTCATTACCTAGGCGCATGCCACAGCACTATTATACTCGGACTTTTTAAATTTATATTCTGTTTGTCTGTAGTTGTAGTCCACTGCAAGGTAATGCTGTTAAGTGTTTTTTGGGGGGGGCTTGAGAATCCATGTGAAGCATTTCATCAGTAACCAGTTGTTTTACAAGGTGTCATTATTTAGTCATGAGTACAAGGGGATGGCTTACCTGTCCAGTCCGATTGTTGTGTAATAAAATGTAAATTATACATTTCAGCTATTTAACCCGTATGTATGTCTTTCTGTCTGTCACACTTTACATTGTGAGCATGACAAAATACTGTTTTTGAGATCCCTTTTGGACTATCTTAATTCTCTAAACCCTACAGCAAAGTCTAAGGAAAATTACAGACATTTTTCTAAAGCTTTTTAAGATTTTTTTTTTTTCAAATAATCCTTTGGGTGTGCATTTTAGTGAAAAGAGGGTGTGTTAATGTCACCTGTTTTAAAGGGTGCGGATGGGTGTCTCAAATATTTTAATGGGACAACATCAGAAGCATAATATATTATTACCACATGCATATGGTTCTTGGAGCTCTTTAGTGACTATTACTTTATTTTGCAGTGCAGTTTCTACATACTTACAGTTATTCCCCAAGTCTTTCCCTTTAACAACTTCAATGAAACTGCCAGCTGCCTGTGAGGTGCTCACAATAGACGTGCCCACCTGAAATGTTAGTGCTGTAATAGAGAAGGTTCTGGAATGCTCTTCCTCATAAGAAAAGCCTGGAGGCTTTGTTTACATTTAGCTATACAAATTTAGTGCAGGCCATATGTAAAATGATTGGAGACGATGTGGAAATGAAATGAACTTTCAAAAGGCAGCAGTCTAAAAAAAAAAAAAAAAAAATAAAATAAAAAAACAATTAGAATGAAGTTTTAAGCTACTTACTCTTTAAGCACAGATTTTCACTGCCAGGACTATATTTAAGATAAAAAACCTCTTTCTTTGCTCTCCAACTCAGATGTTTTGCGGCTTGATGCGTCAAGGTTATGTAGGTTTGTAAGCAGTGGAAGTGAATGTTTGAGTTTGGTTGATAGCGTCATTAATTTTTAACATGAGTAAAATACACTGCAATTAGGAAGCATTTTTTAACCTGCACAGTATCAGCCCTGTTTGAATGTCATGGTTCTGTCGGGCAGAAAATATAAATAGTTTTCTAGCGTTAGATGTGGTTTAAATTCAGTCCAACATGAAAGGAACATACAGTAGTCCCTGTCCCTAAGTATGGTTTCTGGGGCTACATGCGCGCTTTGTCCTTTTTAAATTCTAGTGTGCTGCTGTTGAGGTAGAGCATAAAGTGATTTGTAGTGGGGTTGTTTAAGTGGTGATCGGTTACAGTTCAGTTATGGTCTGCATACGTTTAGATCCAAGCTAATATGATAAAAATCCTCAATAGTAGTAAAGGGGAACACTTTTCACCGCAATGCTTAAGATTTTCAACATAGTGATTTAATATGATTTGTTTTTATTGTTGTTTTAAACTGATGCCAGACTTTTTAAAAAAATAATCCCTTTAAGATTCTCCTTGCTACACCTGTGTAGTTATGTAGCCCCTATCAGACAGCATTTTAGAGTGCACAATGCGTGTCCTAGACAGCTTTTTTTCATGATAAAGTTTATAATGAAAGAAAGTTAAATGTAGCTGCTGTTATGTGTTCCCTGCAGAAATGCTGCCTAAATGAATTATGTCTTTTAGAGTGGGGTTTCAAAGTATCCCCTACATGTCTTTAAAACTGTTCTTATAACTGTTTGCAACAAAAATTACAATTACAATTAATTTTCCCCAGAAATGAATAGCTACTTGTACAGGTATGGCTAAAGGTTTTGCATCATCCTATAGAATTAACACATTTTCCTTCATAAAGTCGAATTAAACCTGCTGAATAACGCTTTGTAGTTTTCCATATACTTGACAAAAACTGACAGATAAAAAAAATGACATTTTGAAATCTTTTTTTTCCCTTTTTTTTTAAATTTAGGTGTTGCCAATTATTTTTTTTTATTATTTTCTCCCAATTTAGAATGGCCAATTATTTTTTTTTTACGCTCAGCTCACCACTACCGCCCCTGCGCTGACTCGGGAGGGCGAAGACGAACACACACTGTCCTCCGAAGCGTGTGCCGTCAGCCGACCGCTTTTTTTCATACTGCGGACTCACCATGCAGCCACCCAAGAGCTACAGTGTCGGAGGACAACGCAGTTCTCGGGCAGCTTACAGGCAAGCCCGCAGGTGTCCGGCCAGACTACCGGGGTTGCTGGTGCGCGGTGAGCCGAGGACACCCTGGCCAACCTAACCCCCCTTCCCCCCAGGCGACGTTCTGCCAATTGTGCGCCGCCCCCCTGGGAGCTCCCGTCCACGGTCGGCTGTGGAATAGCCTGGACTCGAACTGGCGACGTCCAGGCTATACAGCGCATCCTGCACTCCATGCGGAGCGCCTTTATGGGATGCACCACTCGGGAGCCCAAAATTTTGAAATCTTATGGCTTCCGGTAGACTTTTATAATATCATTTTGTAGTTTCTTTAATTAAATTATGTTCATATAGCTTTCTATTTTTAATTATGTCTCAGTCCTAAAATTCTAGGTGATGTAAACATGTTGGCTGTTGTGTGTTGTTGTGTGTCCAGCACAAGACAAAATAAAATGTTACGTAGAGTGAATTACAGTTAATTCTAGAACTAAATACTGCAGCCTCTTAATCTCCATTTATTACAAATGCTGATATTTAATTTTGTTAGGAAACAAAAAGTTGACTTAATTTAAGGTAACAGGCATGAAGGCTGTTGGCCAGACAGTAGCATTACTTGCTTTTTAAATACAGGTTAAGACCATTAAGAAATGGGTAGTGAGTTGTTTTAGTAAAGTGAAGGGCACAGCCGTGAAGGCCCACTCAATATGCCCCTGTTGCGAGGAGAAGTGATGTGTGGTGGCAGTCAAGCCATGAGTGGAATGACTTTTGCAGGATTTAGCACAGTCCACAGTGGGCTTTTCTCATGAAACTGCTGCACTGTTCAGCACCATTTGGCACGACTGGAGGCTGTTTCTCAAAGAGAGCTCTTAATTAGTAAGTGGGGCCACTGGAGTAACATCTCACATCACTTGAAGCTATTCCGATTCACACAGGGTCAGTGCACTCATGCTATAGTACAGGATACTGCTCCAGTTCTAGAGAGGTCCCTTCTTTGAATAGACAGGCGGAGTAAGTCTCCATCAACAACCTCAAAACGGCCCTGTAGGATAAAAACAAAAACACCACTGTTGAGAAAAAAGAAGTTACTCAAAACAGGTTCAGTGCCAAGCAGTAAACTCAGTGTAAGACTTGGGGTTTGTAATACAAGTGCAATTTATTCTTAACCACTACTAGAAATCTGGACAATTATGTTTGGTATGAAGTGGTAGGTGGTGCTCATTCACAGTTACGTTTCAGTTTTTGCAAGAATACATTAGGAAAATGAATGCACCGTGCCTCTGTTTCATCACAGTGTGGCTGGTGACCCAACAGTTTTGTTTTTGTTCACTGTGATCCACCCTTTCCTTTGAGAGAGACGCAGCTGTTTATCTTGGAGCTGGCAACAGCAGCCTTGACTCCAAAGTCGCAGAAAAGTGTGTACTGCTTAATTGTTTACAAATGGTCAGACCTGGTTTGTTGTCAAGGATACTGTGTTTTATTGTAAAGCAACAGGATTTATTTCATTTTGTAGGTTCACAATCCGCTTTGTTCTTTAAGGCGTTGTCTCCAAAGTGTGTTGCTGGCCTTGCAATGACCTTCAAATTTTACAATAACTCTGAACAAAGAAAAGTAATACAGATGCTAGTTAGCTGCTTTTATGCTGAATTACATCATTCAAACCAGGAAACTGTAATCCGTTTTGGAAAAGGGGTCTTTTATTTTTAATCCCGGTCTGGTGACCAAACAATAAACCTCTGGCAATACACACCAATGTGTAAAGCACGGAGGTAACAATAATAATGGGTTGCAGCCCAAATAATAAACACACGTTATCCACCCCACAATAATACTGTACACAGTCACCAGTCTGGGTGCGTGCAGCAGTGCTTGTGGTGGGTGATAACAATTTATTAAGTGACTGTGGTGTGAGTGTGCTGGCCCAAGGTGACAGCTCCGGATACGTGTTAGCCGTCTAGTGATTCACAGACAAAGACAATTACTAACGACAAACAAACAAAAAAACACTCACGAATACTTTCTATGATTCTCTGGGTCTCTCCCGGTCCTTCCAGTTTCTGTCTCAAAACCAAGCGAAGGAGATTATGATTAAAGTCCACACAGCACAAATACATGATATATATTCTCCGTCCCCTTTTATGCTATCATGCATGACCCCTTGGTAAACGAGTGCAGCTGTCTCTACAATCTGCAGCTGCTACGTCGTTTCCCTTCCGAGTCAATATGTTCCTGCAACTGAGTCTCGCCTTCTTCCAGACTGACCGATTTCCCGGCCCTGGGAAAGAACTGTCAGGCCATCCCGTCCAAAGAACTCTACTTTCGCTGCTTAGTGCCCTCACAGGCCGGGAGGGAGATTTACAACCATGATTCATTATATTTCTGTCACAGATATATACAGTGCCGTGAAAAAGTATTTGCCCCCTGTCTGATTTTCTGCATTTTTGCACGTTTTTCACATTGTATTTGGTCAGATTTTTTTGTGGGTTGTAGTAGTATATAGAGGCAGTCTGAGAGAAAAAATGACACCAAAGTTTGGTGCTTCTTTCATTTGTTTGGTGTGCAAGGTAATCAAACATGCAATCTTCAGGTGTGAAAAAGTTATTGCCCCCCCTAGTTATCTCAACCCAATTAAAGGGATAATTAGGGTCAGCTGTTTGAGTACTTTGGTTAACAACCAGGCCTGATTTGGGTCAGCCCTGTCCAATATAAATCTGACTAACTTTGGCCCTTACCATCAGAGTGAAGTTGTCAGCACACAGGTTCTAGAGGCACATCATGCCACTAACAAAAGAAATTCCTGAAGACCTCCGGAAAAAAGTTGTTGATGCCTATCAGTCTGGAAAGGGTTACAAAGCCATTTCTAAGGCTCTGGGGCTCCACCGAACCACAGTCAGAGCCATATTGTCCAAATGGAGAAAGTTTGGGACAGTAGTGAATCTTCCCAGGAGTGGCCATCCTGCCAAAATCTCTCCAAGAGCAAGGCGTAAAATCGTCCAGGAAGTCACAAAGAACCCTAGAACAACATCCAGGGATCTGCAGGTCTCTCTCGCCTCGGCTAAGGTCGGTGTTCATGACTCCACCATCAGAAAGACACTGGGCAAAAATGGGATTCATGGCAGAGTAGCAAGGCGGAAACCATTGCTCACTAAGAAGAGCATGAATGCTTGTCTCAAGTTTGCCAAAAAGCACCTGGATGATCCTCAAGAGTTTTGGAACAATGTTCTATGGACAGATGAGTCAAAAGTGGAACTTTTTGGCTGACATGGGCCCCGTTATGTCTGGCGAAAACCAAACACTGCATTCCACAGTAAGAACCTCATACCAACGGTCAAGCATGGTGGTGGTAGAGTCATGGTTTGGGGATGCTTTGCTGCATCAGGACCTGGACGCCTTGCCATCATTGAAGGAACCATGAATTCTGCTCAGTATCGGAGAATTCTACAGGAGAATGTCAGGCCATCCGTCCGTGAGCTGCAGCTGAAGCGCAGCTGGGTCATGCAGCAAGACAATGATCCGGAAACACACAAGCAAGTCTACATCAGAATGGTTGAGGAACAAGAAATCTAAAGTTTTGGAATGGCCTAGTCAAAGTCGAGACCTAAACCCCATTGAGATGTTGTGGCAGGACCTGAAACGAGCAGTTCATGCCTGAAAATCCACAAATGTCACTGAGTTGAAGCAGTTCTGCATGGAGGAGTGGGCCAAAATTCCTCCACGGCGCTGTGAGAGACTAATCAATAACTACAGGAAGCTTTTGGTTGCAGTTATTGCTGCTAAAGGTGGCGTAACCATTTATTGAGTCTAAGGGGGCGATTACTTTTTCACATGGAGGCATTGGGTGTTGCATAACTTTCTTTAATAAATAAATGAACTATGTATCAATTTTTTTATTATTGGTTGACTCAGGGTCCCTTTTATCTAATATTAGGTTTTGGTTGAAGATCTGATAACTTTCAATGTACAAAATATGCAAAAATGCAGAAAATCAGACAGGGAGCAAATACTTTTTCACGGCACTGTATACAACCACCAGACACTGCTCTTCCAGTGTTATCTGTTACTCGATAATAGAAAATATTACACTTTTTCAGAGGACTACAGTTGCAGTATGATAGTGATAATTGCAATGCTGTAGTGTGGTCCTTGGTAATAAAGAAACTCCATTGTTCAAATAATGTATTGACTCGGGAGTTCCATTAGTACCTTGTAAAACACAACAGCAATGCCATTATCCATTAATTAGCAAACTGAAAGAGAGACACAAACACACTTTCGCACTGATTAAAACCAATTCACGTGTGGTTTAGAGATGGGTTCAAAAACTAAACTTGTCAGATGGCAATTCTACCCCCTGCTGTATTCGGTAAACTAAAATATTTTTACTTTATAGCCTCATAGTAAAGCAGCAATACTGTAGAACCTGGTGGAAGGTTCAAGATTTAGTTCTGAGAAATATAGTCACGAAATTTTAATTATGTGCTTGATCATGGAAATATCCAAAACCCAAGCAAGGGCTCTTAGGGGACAGATTTGCATAAGCCTTTTGAACGCATGCATACAAGATAAACTCTGAAGACGGGCATAATAAAATCTTTATTAGTAACTAGATACTGCAGCAAACTGTTAACAAAGCAGCTCCTGTTCTGCTTTGTATGATCCAGATACTAAATCAACTGGGTGTTGATTGAAATGTGTGGAGCTTTACAACAAACAATGCTTTATGTACATACAACACACTAGGATCTTACTGAAGCCAAGAGTATGCACAGAAGCAAAGATTCTATTGCTTCAGAACATTTGCTCTTGCTTTCAAAACAAGTAAGTCAGTAACAAACTACCACCACCTCTGTAAAATTAGAGCTATCATTATGATGAAGTGAATGACCATTACATATATGAACAATATGTAAAGAATAGTATTGGTATATAATAAGAAATAGCAATTAAATGATGAATCCCAATTTGATAAACAATATTACTTCAATTATATTTTGCTCAAGACATAAGTCAGCTGTAGAATTGTAAAATTAAAAAAAAAATTAAAAAAATTAGCTGAGCACCTTAAAACCTAAAATACCAGATTAAAGCAGTTGCTGGAATGTATTGGTAAGTTTTGGTTGAAAGCACTAAAAATTGCTCTTTTGGTGGCTTATAGCAAAGAAGAAGAAAGGGCTAGGAATGTGTACAACTGTTTAAAGCTGGTTTCTTTTGGTGTGAATGCAGTAGGGGTACGATTACTACAGGGACTGCCTCTGTCTTGCTGATATGGAAGCAGGCTACACCAGGGATCAGCTAAGACCACTGAAGACTCAGCCAGAACGTTACGTAGAATTCTATTGTCCCTAGCGACAAGATTAGTATGTGACCCGTGGGGCGCTGAAGGGAAGAGGAAGGAATATTAGTAAAGATGAATTCTTGCCAGCTCCAAGACTAAATGTTGATCGGGAAGGCACGGGTCTCAGAGGAGCCTGAACAGCAACTCCAGTCCTGCCTTTGAAGCGAGATGAAGATGATTTTCTATAGTAGATAAGGGGCTTTGGGGTGGAGATGTGAGTCCCACCAAAAAAGCAACATATGGTTTACCTGAGGTATCCTTAAAGGAACATGGATTATGGAGGTTTGAAAATAATTAAACCACAATACAAGCGGCCAAGGGGTTCCGAGAATAAGCTTGATGGTTAGTAGAAATGACTAGAAATTCGACTACCAGCCACATCCAAGTAACATGAATAAACAATTAATTATTTATTTATTTCTTAGCAGACGCCCTTATCCAGGGCGACTTACAAGATATCACATTATTTTTACATACAATTACCCATTTATACAGTTGGGTTTTTACTGGAGCAATCTAGGTAAAGTACCTTGCTCAAGGGTACAGCAGCAGTGTCCCCACCGGGGATTGAACCCATGACCCTCCGGTCAAGAGTCCAGAGCCCTAACCACTACTCCACAAGAAAAATGTACACATACAAGAGAGTAATGCAAAATGTGGGTTACCATGACATGATGTCCACACCAACAGATGGATCCGAGTTAAGAAATAGAAATGTACAGATAAAACAGTGAAACCTGTGATGCACTTAAATAACTATGCCATGTTCTGTATCATTCACTGGACAAACTATAACAGCTGTTTCTGGACAAATATAATATAATTTCATTTTCAGTACTGGATTTGACATGTTCCTGAGGCCGGGATTTGAACTTAACATGTAGTTGATGATTTTTCTTGCTGTAGCAGCAGGTGTTAACATATTTTTTAGCAGGAAGAGAAGTGTTTGATAGTGCCTACTTGGATGGCAAGGCTGCAAAATCCATCAATATGTTTCTGATTAAGCAAAGACTACACCAAACACTGTGCTGGCTGCAACTCTGCAATATGAGCATTATAATTATATACATGTACATTATCTCCTCAGTAAACCACAACCAAGATTCAAATGTGCTTCTTTAACCACAACCCAAATTCAAATGTGTTTCTTTGAAACAATGGGAGAAAAAAATGGGAAAGCAATGTCTGGTTGTTGTATAATCAACAATATGTTATCTCCTCAGTAAACCACAACCCTGATTCAAATGTGTTTCCTTGACCTTGCTTCTCTTGGCACTCTTTCATCTCAGCACTCAATAGACTTACACAACTGCTCAATACTACGGTACATGTCACCTGTCAGGTTTCTTCTGAATGGCCCATTGTGCTCTTGGACTGCCACACGCACCTGATAACCAGCTAATCAGATATAATCTTTTGATATATAATTGAATACATTTTCAAAATACTGCGTATATTTATTTAAATATATCTACAAAAATAAAAACAAATATTACGTTACAGCTTGTGTGTCTTTCAGTGGTTGCACTCAATTCCCCACTATCACAGCCCTTAAGGTGTGTGTTTAATACAGCAGGGTCTCTTTTAAGATCACATACCGAGAAGGTTTCATGAACTTAGATGATAGCATGTTACACCAAGAGACTGGTCAATAATACATGATGTAAGAAACATTGTGTTGCTAAAACAAAGTTTAGCAACACAATGATTGCATTTAAAGAGAGAAAAACATAACTACAAAGCTGTTGAATTCAAGGCTGATTGCAGACCTTCAGATGTATTTCGGTGGCAACATTGTTTTGACTCTGAGTCTAGCCCCGTGTTCACCTGTAATTTGATCTTAAGAGATAAAGCACATTGGATCGTGCCCTTGGTACTGTCTCCGTTTACTGTGCTTTTTAAATGGAAACATTGACAAACATGGAGAAAAAATTCCTGTTGCTATTTTGCATATTAACACCACCTTGTAGCACTAATAGACAAGCTGATAATCAGCATTGTTTTCAATGTTGGATAATGCACAGCATTTTATAATATTTATGCACAGATAATGTATCAACGTACCTCAGAAGGTATAACTCCCTGTACATTTCATTTCAGTCAAGGGTATCAAATAGTTTACCAAAAAGCTACATTCACACCCAGCGTTTCAGATAAACTGTGTACCTGGCGTTTTTATGCATTAAAAAATCTGAAATACGCACTCAATAAAAATTAAGAATTTTGATGCACAGCTTGTCTGCCTCCCCTAAAACTTCCACTAACAACTATATCTCCCAGAATACAATGTCTTCATTTACTAGGAAACTGTACACAAGATAAACCAACCCAACAAACGAGTATCGAGATTACTCCCAGACCCAAAACCTTATCTGGAGCGCCGTTCACACCTGAAGAGTGGTTATGAGTAGGGACCTACCTAAATCGCGATTTCGCTGAAATCCTGAAATTGAGGGGTCACCGCGAAATTCACCTCTTAGGGGCCAATGCATACAAACAAGTACGGAGAGGAAAAAAAGAAAACTTGTTTAAATGAACTACTGCACAACGCAAGTGAGGCAAACTACGTGTCTTCCTTCTGCAGATAGCCCCTTTTTATTCCTTCGCCGTCCCGTGTGCATTGCACTTAAGCAAAAAACAAACAAACATTTACAAAATAAATTCTCCAAAGCAGTTAACGTTCTTGTTTACTATTCAAATGACAAAGTTTTAATCAGCCTATCAGTGCGTCTTTACTGCTTTTATGTGATCTGTACTGTGCAGGAGGGGGCGGGACAAAGTTGGTGCTGCATTGTTTTCATTTAGGTTGCTAAAATCTAGTTTTCAGCATTGGAGGGAAAATAGTAGAAATGGACAACAAAAAAAGCAAAGTATATTTCGGCTGATGATCGTTTTAAGATATTTCCCAAAGAAACTACATGCAGACTGAGGTAATTGTTTTCCATATCTTAATGTGTATTTGGAGAAAATACGATCGATCGCTATTTAGCTTCAGAATCACACATCAAACAAAAGGCTACTACAGAGGCTATTGAACAGAACGTAAAATAAACAGCTTTCAGAAACCAAACTGGAAAGTCAGCCCAGACAATAAGTATTCCTGTCTGCAAGTTAAATCAGTACTAAAACGATCCAGCACAGCCACTTCGCTTCAACCTGCTGCTTACAGTTGGAATTTTAGACCCGAATAGCCGCGTCTTCTTTGTTTTGACTCGGTACTAATAAAATAAATTATTGGATGGGACAAATAACATGACAACGAACGTGCTGCATACATTGACTTTATTAAAGTGTGCCAGATGCCCTTGTGTAACCGAGTTTTTGGGCTGTTTCTAATCGATTTCCACATCTGTATAACTTGGCAAAGCTTTGCCTTAACTTCCTACCAATTCAGTGGATGCAGAACGTGCAGTCTCAATGTATGGGCAAGTCAACTGCAGGGGGATGCTGCATACTCGCCTTTAACAAATGCCAGCACTCTGTTTTAGTAAGGAAGCAAGTACCACTATTTTTAGGCTTTATAGTGTCATGAAATACTGTCTACATAGGTTTATTTAATGTTTAAACATGTCAGCGAAATGTCAGCTAAATCCTAATTTTATTCCGCAGCATACCCGTGAAAAATACGTATATTTACCGCGATTTAAGTAGACCCCTAGTTATGAGAGTTACTGTACAGGTTTAAAACTAGTCAGCAGGCTGTACAGACAGTACACCTGCTATGCACACTTTGTTATTACTGCAGTGCAGTGTAGTTGGCATACCCTGCAGCCAAACATGCTTTTCTTTAAAAGTTTCATATTTCTGACCCGGTTCCAAGACAAGAAGATTCTTTATTTGGAAACAGGTAAGAAGTTAAGAAGTTATTTATTGCTTTAATATTATTTGAGACAAGTATTCTTACATTATTCTTTTATAAGTCAAACTGTCTTGAAATAATATTTGTCTAAATAAGAAAACTGTTTTTGTTATGTGTTGAACATTAAAACCATAGCTGCCTATTCTAGGTTTTATATTTGAAATGCATTAACCTTTACATGTAGCTTTCTGTGTTGCTCAGTTACAGTGCTTGCGTTGGCAGCAGCACACTGAAGTGACTCAGCAAATTATTTGCAATTAGTTTTTAAAGAAATTCTGGAAATGTCACTCTGAAAATGTTTTATTTAGTCCTGTTTGTGCTCCTTTTTTTGTTTGTGAACCAAAAATCTTAAAGCATGAAATGAAATATACTCCACATCTCTGACTGTATAGTTGGCAACTCTTCGGGTCATTGAATGGAACGTTCTTTTTCTAGAATGTTGATGTCATCTACCCTTATTGTACTACAGTTTTCTAGATTTTGGACATGCATGATTCAAGCGCAGAATGCCTGGAAGGGGTAGGCTAGTGCCAGTTTGGTACTATTAACATCATGTCATGGGTCAAAGTGCGTAAAATTCAAGGGACACATTGAAGAACCGTCATCTTATTGAGACAGATCTACACGTCCTTATCTTCTGTAATTCCGCTGCAAATCTTGTGTTAAGAAATCTTCAGAAAGCTTATCGTACAACTTCAGAACAAATAACATAAGGGCCAATGAAATTTGGTATCAAAAAATAAATAATGCCAACCACAGAATACACTAAGCTGCAGCAGTGCTTCTCCATGGTTGTGTCAAAAGTACATTCTCAGGAATTTTACAACCATAAAAAATAATAATTTATTTAGTTATTATCGCAAATCTGTTACCCCTTCACCCGCTCAACACAAGGAATGGTGGTTGAGGTGAAACCTTACTTTAGTTTTATAACTTATTATTTCC
This sequence comes from Acipenser ruthenus, assembly GCF_902713425.1. Lineage (NCBI taxonomy): Eukaryota > Metazoa > Chordata > Actinopteri > Acipenseriformes > Acipenseridae > Acipenser > Acipenser ruthenus. Next base: position 97,908,755 of record NC_081192.1, on the reverse strand, counting down.
AATTTGTCATTAACTCCTTAATAATACTATTTATATTTATTTCTTAGCAGACGCCCTTATCCAGGGCAACTTACAATTGTTACAAGATATCACATTATACATTATTTCACATACAATTACCCATTTATACAGTTGGGTTTTTACTGGAGCAATCTAGGTAAAGTACCTTGCTCAAGGGTACAACAGCAGTGTCCCCCACTGGGGATTGAACCCACAACCCTCCGGTCAAGAGTCCAGAGCCCTAACCACTACTCCACACTGCTGCCCTCTCCATAGTACATACTCTAAGTGAGTTTTATTTTTTTTACTCATGTTGCTATAACACGGCTGTCAAAATTGTAGATTTAACAATGAGTGGACCAATAAATATGTATTTATTTTACCAACTGTACCAAACGCAAAGCCAATGTGTTTATTGTGCAGTGAATGTGTGTCAGTAGTTAAGGAACACAATATGAAAAGGCATTTTGAAACCAAACAAGCTTTTGGAAATACATATCCAGAGAGCACAGTAGTTAGACACTCAAAAGTAGAAGCGCTGATCTCTTCTTAACAGTTATACTATTAAAATTACAAATTGTAATGATACTCTGTTTAAATGTTCACACTGTTCTATTATTAAAATACTATTTATATGGTAAAATGTCTAAGTCTTGTTCAATATATGAACATTAAGTTATATAATATTTATTATATTGCTTAAAAATGTACAGAGTAAAATACTCTGGCCCGCCTACTCCTAACTTTTTTCCAATCTGGCCCCCTTAAATTTACAAAACTAGTTGAAGAGCCCTGCTCTAACTAAGGCAACTCTATTTGTCCAGGGGGTATACGAGAAACACATGCAAGCAGTTTTACAGCAAGTACAGCATAAAACAGTCTGCGTTTGTTGCAGATGAAACTACACATGGGAGAGATAAAAGTATCCTGAACCTTGTATTTAATTTGTAATTTTATGAAAATGGTATATTTTTGTAGTAATGCCCCTCGTTTTCGACTAGTCTGTATATTGTAATGCCAGCAATAAGCTGTTTTTTCAAAACACCTTTATTTGTTGACTGACCTGCAGTACATTGTTACTAATGGACTGCTTTAAGAAAGATTTTCCTGAAAACTACAGTATCTCAAAATAAATAGATTTTTACTGTAAAGATTTTATTTATGTTCAAATTCTTAATAAATTGGTAGAAATGGAAAAAACGGAATTGGTAATTTTGAAAAACAGAATTTACCATTCCCAAAATGGAAAATCAGGAGCCCTATGTCAAAACAGGTTAACCTGTTTTATACTCTACATTTTTTATACATACAAATCACAAATACAATATATAGTCGAGATATATACACCTCCAGACTGTCATTGATGAACCACTGAAATATCAACAGCTACCCAAAACACTCTGTGTTGCGCAAGCAATACAGCCTTTGCTTAAGGTCCTTGAGATCATAACATTTAAAAAGTATTGTAATACAAAAAAGATACCTCTCTTATTATAGTTATTGTAGTTATAATCTCTCTTTTGCAAATGGAATTGATTTGGACTTTAGAATCATCTGTTTCTTAACTTGAAATTTATTTTACAGTGAAACTACTGACTTATGATCGCAGTGCTGAGTGGGGAAGGGTAATCGTGCGAAACACATTAATAGAATATGTTTTTAGTAGCAATAGCCTACACATTAGCATAACATATTAACAAATCTATTTTGTGCTATGAGGGGATGTTGATGGAAACATTTAACAAATAATTGTGTTTCTGTAATACCATTCTAAAATCATACAAAGTCGTTGTAAACAACCCTAATGCAATTCATGTTTAATTTACGGTACGTTCTTACAATGCGCAACATCCGAAATATTAACATAGCACGTCCTTAATTTCCATAAAGTGACAATCATTTTAACGGTCAGGTAGATTTGTTTCAGGAATCGTAGCGCTACAGTCATAGTGTGCTACCTCTATTTTCTTTGTAAATTTTATTTCCTTTTCATCTTCATCCAGACAATTTAATTCCAATTTGAAGAATGATTTTGTTGTACACTCCAGGGAACTGAAACTAAAACTTGTAGGAACAAATTTGAGTTGCACAACTATCAGCAATTTAGAAACTGTGTGTCTTGTAAACACTGCAGGCGGTGTTAATGGACCGCCTGCAGTGTTTACAAGACACACAGTACTTTTCCTTTGCTCTGTATCCATATTGCAGCAATTTCTGTTTTAACATATTCCCATTTGTTTTGATATTTTTATTCACACATATTAGGCAAATCAACTAGGATTTTTTTTCAACTTTTACTCGGGGACATTCAGCAGGAGAAATACAGTTTTTCTTCTAAACATTCCAGTACACTGAGTTCATGCTCCCTCCTGCAACAATGCTTATCTTTGATTGACATGAGTGGTGTATTGTGGGTTAGGGTTAGGGTTAGGGTTGATCCAAATATACTGATGTCCTTAGAAGTAATTTTTTTTTTCTCCTGGTGAACGTTCCCCAATAAATGTTAATTTATGACCTATGGTGTGTGATTACATTTAATTTAAATTAAAAAAAGAATAATAGTAATATAACTCTAGAGAGATTGGCTTTCCTGTTGAATAACAAGTTTGCAGATTAATTATCATTTTTTGTGCATTCAAAAATGTAACCTGTTCTAATGCATGGTTTTGAGTGTTTTTGAAAAGATATCACATGACATTTATATTTAGTCAATTTATGTACATTCGATCAGCAAGTATCTATGTACAGTATGTTTAACTAGCAATCTAAATAAACCAGAATGGCAAATAAATTGTATATTTATGCACACATATATTAAACCGATAGATGTGTTTTTAAACTGGGGTTTTAAATCCAATAATGTGACTATTGACATAAAATGCTGTGACGGTATCATATTGATCTGTTGCATGGACTGATGGGCCAATCTTTGCATGCAGACTTTGCTCTAATTTGATTATGGTTGTGCTCAAACACATTGTATAAACTGCTCAAATTCTTCTGGATGACAAATTCATAATACTTAATAATTATTAATCAATGGAATGCGTGACATTGCTTTAGTCATGCTTTGGGCCAGCATTTATATTTCAGGTGTAAGATAAAGAGCCCATTCTATTGCTTGAGGTATCTAGGCTGCCCTGAAAGTTGAGAGTATCTTCAATGCAAATCTGATTGCACAGATATGGTTTGTGAAAGAGGTCATTTAGCATTTTGTCCTTTTGTTGAAGACTGATTGGCAAGTGTCCTTGTGTTGGATTTTTTTTTAAGTGACTGTGTTGACGCTGCATACTAGACAGATACTTCATGTAAGGCTACATGACTAGTCTGTATTTATTGTATTCAGCGGTTTTCAATCACATTTATTTTAAAATGATCGGATCACACATTTAATACAATTGATGAGTTACACTTGTAAACACGGCCCTTAAATCTTTCCATTATCTTTTGCATATAAATGTATCCAATGACAAAGACATTGAGGTTGTGCAGGAAGTGTTTGTGGCTCTGTAGGTGCACACTTCCCTGATCTCACACTCCCAAGAACAACCTGCATATTTCCAATGTGTTATGCATTCCTTCAGCACAGGTTGTGCAGCATTGAAAAGAATGTAAAAGGCCATTGTCAATTGTTTGGTTCATAATAGCTGAGAAAAAAAAAGTACCATTCAACATCAAATCCACATTTAACATAGTGTGTGGATCTTTCATATAGAACAATGTGAAGTCAAGGTAGTTTAATAAAAAAAAAAAAAAGATGATTTGTTATCTCTATGTACGTTTTACTTTATTGCAAGATTCTTGCTAGCAATAATTTAGTTCAAACGCCCTTATAAGAATCTCTGAAAAAATAACAAACAAAAAAACATTAGGAATTTACAAAATAAATAACCTTGCGATTTTGTTATTTTTTTTTACACATGTACATTTTTCATTAGACAGAGCTGAAGTAAATTCCATTGATTTGACAGTTTTCATATTCTATTCCTTTTGACAACTGGGAGGCATTCAGAGGTAAGAGGAGATTTAGAGCAAAGGCCTGCGAATCATTCCGTATACATTAGGGGGGTTGGCAACTAACAACAGGTCCTGTTAAAAACTAATGTGTTGATTTTATATTTGTTTGATACTATAAAAATACAGCAACAAAAATCCTGGAGGTTGAAATGACTTTTTGATCCTCGTTAACCATTCATGACAGAGGAACAGAGGTTTGTTTTTTTCAATACAGAGCAATTTGTTTTGTTGCTCAAAGCCATCTCCTGACATATGTGCTAATCAGGCCCGAGAGAGCTTAAAAATAAACAAATGATTTGGACTGCATTGGTGTTTATCAGCATTTGTCCCCAGACCAGATGGGGACACCTGTACTTTGACAAAATATATGTAGATTAATAATTGACAATACCTGCTGTACATTAACTTTGGAATCATCAAAGATCAACAGACCAAAGCTTTTCAGTAGAATGTGGTCTTTTTCAACAGATGAAAAGGAAAATGTAATGATGCTTTGCAGTATGAAGTCTTTGCAGACTGGCAAGTGAATTTTGAAAAGGGGATTCAAATACACATTAAGTGATGTTTGGTGAACTGAGATCTGATTTCATATGAATCTTTCATGTTGCAGGAGATGTCATAGGGACTTTGAAAGCCATTTCAGGCTTTAATATAAAATACAAATCTAAAATGTATTCTTTAGAGATACCTCAGAATGCATACGTTGTTGTTCTAGTAAAAGACAGATTCTCAACATGTACTTCTTGTTAATGAACCTTGTTAGTTAAGTAGCTAGTCAGTCTTCAAATTGTTTTTTTTATTTTATTTGTTCCCAGTCATGTATTTTGAAGCTTCACACTGCAACCCGCGTACCAACTCAGAAGAACTGAAGAATGTTCTTATGTTCTTAATACCAGAACACATCCATTCCACTATTCCCACCTTGGGAACCTAAACAGTGGATCTTACTATGTTACCGAACAAAGAAGGCAAGAGATTAGCTAGACTGTTCTGCACTAGGCCTCTTCTATTATTATTATTATTGGTTTATTTAGCAGATGCCTTTATCCGAGGCGACTTACAGAGACTAGGGTGTGTGAACTATGCATCAGCTGCAGAGTCACTTACAACAATGTCTCACCTGAAGGACGGAGCACAAGGAGGTTAAGTGAAGGTCACACAGTGAGTCAGCGAGGTGAGTCGGGATTTGAACCGGGGACCTCCTGGTTACAAGCCCTTTTCTTTAACCACCGGACCACACTGCCTGACAAGGGTCCATGTGGTTGAACCAACCCCAGCCAAACTCAGGAGAGTTCAAAGGCCAAGGCACTTTTCTCTATGGGCACCTAGCCAAGCCATTAAACATGACCAGGACTGAACCTGCAAGATCCGTTTGCATGACTGACCCGCACTGCACACCACCTCCTTATTCCACATGTTTATTTTTTTAAAAATTTATATTAAAGGTTAAATTCTTACTATTATTTGTTTGTTATTCTATACGGCTGATGTTTGGTAGCTAGGTGTTTTGTTTTTCAATCTGTGAAAGTCGCTAAGGTTTACTTGTACCAACAAGAACATGAAGCACCTCCCTTCCCAAACCACCTACTTCCACAGCATAGATCAATACAACTTGGAATACAGTAAAACCTGTCCAATCCAGCGCCTCTACAAACCATCATTCTGTATAATTCGGCATCATTTTTGGCTTTCGACAAAATGTCTACTGATGAATGTTGAGATCCCCTCTGCAATCCGGAACCTGTCTATTGTGGAATCTGGCATGATTTGTAAATCTTGTCTAGCTAAAATCAAAGTAGATCTGACTGTACAGTTCAGCATCAAGTCAAGAGATTTTTCTTTTCTAATTTTATTATCAAGTATGTTGTGTAAATTCACAGCTGTCCAGCATGTATGGTATTGTAAAATCCATGTTTACATAATGGAGAGTTACTGGGTATACATGGACATTACTTCTACTGCAGTGTTCAAATAGTTTGTCATTTATACTTTTATTTTGGGCACAGTATTAGATTTTACAGTACCTCTTTAAACCAGAACACTGTATAATCCGGCACTACAGTATTTTCTGGTCCAAAGCGATGCTGGATTTGACAGATTTTACTGTACATACAGTAGTTATCAGAAGTCAAGCAGTCAGACATTCAAACTGTGCCTTCAAGTGTCTTTTAATACAAATTGCCTGGGACACTTCACTGAAAATGGATTGACTTTATCATCATAGAAAGCTCTATTCAGTAATTTGTAATCCAAATTGTATGGACTTGAACTTCACTGCCAAGTTGGTAATGAAATAAAACCGGAACAGGGACTGGGTTACAAAAAGTGGCATTTAAAGATATTCACGGGAGGGCTAATGGTGCTTTTGTTTTGGTCTGGGAAGAGACACCTTGGCTGCGTATGTGGTATCCCACAGAGACTTCCATTGTGCAGAAAGAGTACATTACTGGCTTGGAGGAACGTTCCCATAGTTGCTCATGGAAACACCACATCCTAGAGGAGGAGTTGTAAGCAGTAGCTTCTGATATGAAATCTGTATTGATTGGAGGAACTGCATACATAAACTGCTACTGAAGTTTAGAGTGATAATGCATTAAATTGGAACAAATAAATACAAATTATAGATACTACTATCAAGATAATTATTAGCTACACTGGATACTGATGCATCATTATATATATATATATATATATATATATATATATATATATATATATATATATATATATATACAAATAAATAAATAAAAAATAAAACATTCTGGCCAGTGATTGTTTAAAACCTCATTGTAGGAGCAAAGATAGATTTAACTGTTGCCCTCACATCCTTACACAAACCCTGGGCAATAGTCTCCGTCTTTCATGTGATTGGTTCACACCACTGTTAGTTCCACCCCATTTCAAAAGAACACCCTCCACCTCCACTTCTAAACAACAAGATAAAATGACTGAATGAAAAAACTGCTGAACGGCGGTTCTGTGACCTAACAGAAAATTAATTACAAAACATACTACTTGCGGTATGAACCTCAAAAACATTTTCATTTATTTATTGATGTTATTTAATTATTTACTTATGCTGTATCAGATATATTTAAACAAAATTCAGTTAAACCATAAATATTTCCGACCAAAATATTTGGCGAATCACAGCCATAAAACCTATTTTGCTCCAGAAACGTTGGCGACCTGTTGCACTGGTAGTAGTATATTACTTCATTATATGTACAGCACGAAGATGAAGATATTCGTGCCATGTGTGTGTTTTTTTTCAAACGTGAATAATGCATAATAAAAGGCTTGCAAATATTTATGGCTTTACAGTATTTAAAGTCATATTTATTATCCAACCTTGTCAGTAATTTTCCATCATAGCCCTCCTCTCCTGTCCCTATTTACATTGAAGACAAAGTAGAAATAGCACAATATGAGCTTCATCCACTGTATTCACATCCCACCCCCTTGACCTTTCCAGAAGTGACCGGTGCGTGCTACTGTTGCCTTCATCTATATTTCCACCCATCTCAAGACATGTGCATGATTGACACTCATATAAAAGCATTTGGCTAGTTCTTTGTAAAAAACAAACAAACAAACAAAACAATAACTTCTTGGTAATTTTATTTTCAGACTGTTACGACCCAAATTATTAATGGGTAGTTTTATCTTTATTTGCATTATGTGGGTTTTATTTTATGGGGAACAAAAACTAAATTGAGCACCCTCAAATTAGTTTTACTAGTATATTATTCATCATTCTCAGTCCTCTCCGAACATGTTTTATTTAGGATTGCAAGTTACTGAACTGATTTATGCTTGCTGGATTTGAGCCTAAGTCACCAACTCTACTTCTATAATATCTTTTTGAATACCTAGTGGGGCAAAGGACCTTCAGACATGAAAAGATAAGGATATTTCTATTAAATGTTCCTGCAGTTTCATTAATAACATTGATGTTGTCTTACAACTTTTCCAGTGCCATTTTTTTTGTTGTTGCTGTCAATTCACTGTCAATGTCAATGGGTTTCCACACAGCTTAGGAAGTCATCACTCTCTCTCCACAGTCATTATTTGTGTGACGTAGCACTCACATACGACACACATTCCACGAGCTATAGAAAGTGCGTGTCTAAAACATTATATGACTTTAAAGGCTGGGTAAATTGTCTCGCACTAAAAAGCTGTACAATGGACCAGGTGTGAAGGTATTTTTGCATGGAAACATCCGGAAGTCGTTCATTAGGTTTACGAGACTTCAGCAGTGCAAATCCCGTTTGTGATGTAACCTCACACAACTTTTCTACTATAAATGAAGGCCGTGCCAAGCTGTCCTTTATTGGCAAGCTTGTTTGACCAAATAGGGAAACTCTTCATTTAGGGTTTTTGTTTTTACGTGACACCATTTATTCACCGTTTCAGGTTATTGCCATTTGACTCATAAAAAGTGCTTTATTAAGCTGTTTTACAAGCAATTTAAAAAAAAAAATACTGAAGCTACTACAAATAAAAAAAACCCTTTGCAATAAAAAAAAAAAAAAAAAATAACGATGCCCTTCTTTTCACATACTTTTGTTATCTTCATCATTGGTCATCGGATAGCCGATTGCTTTAGACTAGATTGTTCTGTCCCCCTTAGCAATAAGATGCAATTGATTGTACACCAGCATAAGTATCATGTATCATGGGTACCTAAAAATCATGTTTGTACCAAAATATGTATTAAATTAGCATTGCTGTATTATTACTGCTGTCTACCGACAACACTAGGCTTGAGCAATTTCTTTGAGCAAGATTTGTTTTAAAGTACGAAAACATGAAAAAGAAAAAAAAAACTTAGTTCCACGACTTTGTTAAAAAAGACAAATACAGTTCTTAAAAGCAGCATGCTGCAAGACTAATATACAACATAACCAAGTTCCAGAAGTCCTTGTGGACAGCACTGAGAGATGTGCTGAACTCGTGAACTAACGATAAACTGGTTCATCAATAACCTCAAGAACAAAAAGTATTATAATTAGAACCACATTCTACTGGTGAGAGCTGCACAGTCACTGTGGGATTCAGATTCAGGTTGTTGTTGTTGTTGTTGTTGTTGTTTATATAGTGTGAAACGCAGCGAGTAGGGTATAGCTTTATTTACTACCAACATTTAAACAATGTACTGTACTAAACAATTTGACTGGATCATTTTTATATCATGAACCTAAAGTGCTAGTATTTTTACTCCGTCAGTAGACTATATGTTGACCTGTTCCTATCCAGTTTTAAATAACTTTAGCATAAGAGGCAGAAGTGTTAAAGCGACTAGGAGCTCTTAAAATAAACAAATCCCCTGGGTCGGATGAGATTCTCCCAATAGTACTCAAAGAAATGAAACAAGTTATTTACAAACCGTTAACCAAGATCATGCAACAGTCTCTTGACACAGGGGTTATACCGACAGACTGGAGAATTGCAAACATAATACCGATCCACAAAAAGGGAGACAAAGCCGAACCAGGTAACTTCAGACCAATAAGCCTGACTTCTATTATATGTAAATTTATGGAAACTATAATAAAATCCAACATGGAAAATTACCTATATGGTAACAGTATCCTGGGAGACAGACAGCATGGTTTTAGGAAAGGGAGATCGTGTCTAACTAACCTGCTTGTTTTTTTTTTGAGGATGCAACATCGATAAAGGACAATTGCAAAGCATACAACGTGGTTTATTTAGATTTCCAGAAAGCTTTTGACAAAGTCCCGCATAAGTACAAACTGAACATAGTAGGGATTCAAGGAAATGCATGCACATGGATTAGGAAGTGGTTAACATGTAGAAAACAGAAAGTACTGATTAGAGGAGAAACCTCAAAATGGAATGAAGTAACCAGTGGAGTACCACAGGGATCAGTATTAGGCCCTCTGCTCTTCCTAATCTACATTAATGACTTAGATTCTGGTATAGTAAGCAAACTTGTTAAATTTGCAGACAACTCAAAAATAGGAGGAGTGGGAAACAATGTTGCAGCAGCAAAGGTCATTCAAAATGTTCTAGACAGCATTCAGGACTGGGTAGACACATGGCAAATTACATTTAATATAGAAAAGTGTAAGGTACTGCACTCAGGCAATGCAAATGTACATTATAAATACCATATGGGAGATACTGAAATTGAAGAAGGAACCTACGAAAAAGATCTAGGAGTTTAGGTTGACTCAGAAATGTCTTCATCCAGACAATGTGGGGAAACTATAAAAAAGGCCAACAAAATGCTCGGCTATATAGTGAAAAGTGTTGAATTTAAATCAAGGGAAGTAATGTTAAAACTGTACAATGCATTGGTAAGACCCTCATCTAGAATATTGTGTTCAGTTCTGGTCACCTTGCTATAAAAAGGATATTTTCTTGAAGCTGACACCCTGGGATCCTTCAAGAAGCTGCTTGATGAGATTCTGGGATCAATAAGCTACTAACGACCAAACAAGCAAGACGGGCCGAATGGCCTCCTCTCGTTTTGTAAACTTTCTTATGTTCTTTATAAGGATTAAATTTGCAGAAAGCTATGGTTCTGTAGAAAACTTCTACATGTATATATGTACGTGTGTATGTATCTTCGGATGAGATGTGTGACTCTGCAGCAGCAGTTGCATAGATCACCCCTAGTCTCTGTCGCTTGGGATAAAAGCGTCTGCTAAATGATTAATTATTATTATTATTATTATTATTATTATTATTATTATTATTATTATTATTATTATTATAATAATAATAATAATAAAAATAATAATAATAATAGGTTTATAATAAATATATATGCAGTCAAAAATGTTTAGCAAATAATACAAGGACAGTACACAACGCTTTCTTATGGAATGTTTTTTTAAATTTTTTTTATTTGTGTAACGCTATGTCTGCAGGTTTTTTTCTCCCCCGGTGCTTTTAAAATATATATATATATATATATATATATATATATATATATATATATATATATATATATAATTTGGTGGCCAAACGAGATAGGCTGCTCTTTCAGTGTTTTAAAACAACCTGAAAACTTAGTGGAAACCCAGTTTAAGAAAGCTGTATGATATAAGCAGTTGCGCAAGGCCAAATTGGAGCTCAGTCAAAAAACATTTTAATACAGCCCCTGTATTTTAATATTAATTAGGTTATTTGCATTTGAAACAAGAATTCCTTTGGCTAAAAAAAAAAACTACATGGAAACACACACAACCTGAAAATACTACCAAAATAGAGAGAGAAAAAGGTGAGACTTATTTTCCTTTTTCCATGGAAATTTCCCCATTCTCCTGACTTGCTGAAAAAGAAAGTCTTAAAGTGAATTTCCCCACAAAGAATGGCTGTCTAGTTTCCTGCTGCTCCTTTGGCAGATATGGATCCAGTCAAATGTGTGGTCAGCTAACTCAATGAAAGCCTCCCCCTCTATTTCCACCTCCACAGTAGAGAATAGAAGAGCAATTGTCTCACCCTGCACCTTGGAAATGTTCCACTCTGCGCTGATAAAAGCCTGTTTAAGGTCCCTTTTCTGCAAGATCTAGGACACGCTCATTTATGCAGAGGGACATAAAGGCTCAGTTTGTGGTCACTTATGTTTTGATGTATTCCTTCCAAGACATACCAAAATGAATGCTAATGAATTGCAAGCACATTGCAGATATGATACAAATGCCAAACAGTTTATATACCGTACAGCTGAAAACAGGTTTTGCTGACAGTACCTGTGTTTGTACTTGCACTTTCTTACATGCATCCTTTTGAATGATTCAGCACCACAATTAAAAACCATGCAGAAAATGTAAAGGATATTGCTTAATTGACACTTAATACTTTTTCAGTGTTAGTTTTTTTTTTTTTTGTTTTTTTTTGTAAACCGCATTTTCTCTGACAGAAACCCTTTTTTGTGTTGACCATGCTTTTGTATTGATAGTATATGGAATAAGAATTAAAACATATAAATAAAAAAAATCAAAAATAAAAATCTATGAGGTACATCCAGCTGCTGCCTGGTTCACATTATTTAAGCATCCCCATGAGGGAAGCTTGTATGAATTTGCAAATCTGCTGCCATTTCTACAACAGCTAATAACTCCTAAACCATTTCAGCTGGCAACTTCTTATTTGTAGTGTCATGGAAACGCCTCAGGCAAAGTATAACAGCTCAATTCACTTTGACCTGTGACCTAAGGTGGCTGTCATATTGGGGTCATAATGCCTTTTGCTTTACAAATGATAATGACCTAAGGCTTCTAGATATTGGCTTCATACTTGGCAGTCGTATTTATTCTATGATTCTTTCTGTCAAGTTCATTGTTGTTGTATAAGAAAAAAAATCCATTTTGTGCTTGGTATTTTACAAACCTGCCCCTTTGACAAGCAAAGCCTCATACAGTATCTCAGAGACCATTTGATATGACTTCATATACCAGGTTATATAAACAGGGATTGAACTACATTTCACCCCTTAATATAGATTGTGAACAAAATGAAAAATCCTACTTTATTATTATTTTTTTTTTAAATGCTCCCAAATCAAGCATACCATAATAGAGCGTAAGACACAGCCACTGCCATACATTTCATTATCGCCTAGCAACAACAGCACAGCGAATGGCAAAGAGTGTACAGAGCTGTGCAAGACAGTTTGAAACTTAAAAATAGCTCACCATCAGAAAAAAGGTCACGTATTTGTTTATTGCCATTTTTAATCACATGCTTACTCTTGTCACATCCCTGATGTTCAACATATATTTTCGAGTGAAAAACTCTGCATACAGTATGCTTTGCCAACACTGGTGCAAAACAAATTAATTATAGAACCACACAAGAAGTATGATATGATTTGGTGATATGATTAAGGTTTTTAGTAACCTTCATTTTAATAAATCAAATGATCCAGGTATGATACATGGACTAGTCTTCTGTTTGCCGATCCCTACTACTTATGTTTGTCTGTTTTCAATGAAGAAATTCTGTCTGAATTATTATATTGATCTCAGTGTGGGCCAAAAAAAACCAATGCATGCTAAATGTGTTGCTGACCATGATATTGACCTCTGACCTAATATGACTGTCATTATTATTATTATTTGTTTATTTAGCAGACGCCTTTATCCAAGGCAACTTACAGAGACTAGGGTGTGTGAACTATGCAACAGCTGCAGAGTCACTTACAATTACGTCTCACCCGAAAGACGGAGCACAAGGAGGTTAAGTGACTTGCTCAGGGTCACACAATGAGTCAGTGGCTGAGGTTGGATTTGAACCGGGGACCTCCTGGTTACAAGCCCTTTTCTTTAACCACTGGACCACACAGCCTCCTAGTCATACTGAGGCCGTGTGATATGTTTCTGATGAATAGTCAGTACAATTTGAGTTATTGTCTCAATGTTAGGTATACAGCTGTATTCTTTGATTTTCTCATTTCTTCTTCTTAGCAGACACCCTTATCCAGGGTGACTTACAGTTGTTACAGAGAATTACATTACAATGTATCACATTACAAAATATCACATTATAGATAGGAGCAGTTATAAAATACAATAAAATCAGTAGTAAGAGCGAAAGGTTGACAGAGCGATAGGCGAGCACAAGAGTTTTGAAATGGGTACGAGCTGCGATAGGGAGCCAGTGCAGGGAGAGGAGCAGCAGAGTAGCATGGGAGAAATGAGGAAGGGAAAAGACAAGGCAAGCAGCAGAGTTTTGGATGAGCTGCAGCAGACAGATAGTGGAAACAGGGAGGCCAGCCAGGACAGTGTCAGGGCCTGAACTAGGAGCTGTGTGGAGCAGTCGGTGATGCAATTTTCAATTTTTTTGCAAGATGGTCAACATGGGCCTTGAAATTTCGATTACTATCCAGCCAAATACCTAGATACTTATAGTTGTCAAGTAACTCAGTGGCTTTGTTATCTAAAGTAACTAAAGTTGAATCAATAGTAACATTTGTCCTTGTAGCAGAGAATACCATTGCTTTTGTCTTACTAGAGTTTAAAAGAAGCTTTAAATTAATTAAAGCTTGTTGAATGGAGTCAGAATCAGATTGCACATTTTCGATTGCCAAAGAGGGGGAGGGATTACATGAATATAAAGTGGTATCATCTGCATAGAGATGGTACAAAACAGGATTTGACATCAGATTTGCATGTTTAACAATCTGCGATCTATTAGTAAGATAGTTTTGAAACCACCCAGATGCTTGCAATCCAGTACCCGCGCTCAATAACCTTTTGTTGGTATTGCATGATCAACCATATCAAAAGCCTTGGAGAGGTCAATAAATAAAGACATACATGTTCATTTCTTATCTAAAGCCATTTTGATGTCATCCATAACTTTCAATGCTGCAGTCGATGTCCTATGACTTGACCTAAAACCAGACTGCATATTGTTTAAAATTTGCATCCAAATAACGTTTCAATTGATTACTGACCAAGGATTCCAATTTTTTTCCCAAAATTGTCTGTAATTACTTCAACATGGAATCTAGCTGAACTAGTATTAGCACCTTGGATTCTGATTTCTTGAGATTTCTGAATCTAAGTAGGTTTGGGGCATGACAGGTAGTTGCTCCATAGGGTTTTGCTAATGATGTTAAGGTATACAGTGACTTGAGCTTGTATAACTTAATTTCTGAAGCAGGCCATACATTTCTTTCTGGGTAGATTCCACTAGCCTGGATGAATATTTGTGTCTATTTTAATGATCAAAACAGTTACAAATCTAAAAAAGCCCAGGTGGAAAACACCGGCAGGATTATTGTACATTTAAAGAGTTGATTTGATGATCCGTCACTCTTTAGAAAATAAATCCCATCAAGTAAATGTGGACAAGGCATCCCAGAAAATGAGAAGCAATGTTATCACAGTTAGTCTATCCTGTACAAATAATCAATGAAAAATACACATTATCTTTAAAAATGAAACTATGATTTACTTTTTTTTTTATTATTATTTGGGTTTTAAAAATTACAGCAAAGGATATGAATGACAATTGTTTTATCCAGTTTTTAAATGTTATCAAAAAAACGCATTTATGTATAGTATGTGTTTTGTTTTTTCTGTCTCTGTTTTAGACACTATCCAAAGCAATCTTTCACCACAGTGGCTGATACACCAGAGAACTTGCGTCTGAAACAGCAGAGTGAATTGCAAAGTCAGGTAAGGCTACCCTTTCTAACACAGGAGTGAAACATTTTTGAAACTTTTTATAATCATTGGCCTTGCATTTAACTGCAACATTTAACTTGGTTATTTGTTTATTGTCATAACATGTCATAACATGCATCAAGGTGAATGTCAGTAATTCGTTGTGGGGGGAATACAAGAAAGGAAGGTAGGTCAATACTGCTCGATTACTTTAAGTGGAAGACAGAAGTCACTCTGTACTGTAAAATTAAATTGTGACACCATACAATGTGCTACAAGAAATGCACCGTTTTAACCCTAAATATTTGTATTTTTCAGGAAAGCCACTTTTTTGTGTGCTTACAGTATTTTTTTAAAGGGGTTACAGTCCCCAGACCAAGATTAATCTATTTTAGTTTTCATAATAATTCCCATTTGTGACACATAATCTTCTATTATCACAATGTGAAAGCATCGAAACACATGAACTGCATGAACAGCCTTGCATATTACACTAAAATAATGTAGTGTAAAGGCCTGTACTGCAAGACTGGTCAGGTGCTAACAATATGGTCTATAATAGCACATCTGCAGGAGTCAGCTTGACAGCAGCTACACTCATATGACCGTGAGTAATGAGTTTTATCCTTAACCCTTCATCAATAATGCACCGTTTCCATGGAGTGCTGCAGGGTCAGTATACTAAGCTTTCCATTCTTTTTTCAGGACTATTTTTTATTGTGTTAGAAGTTCAATAATAAAGTTAAAATTAACTTTCACAGAAGTAATCTAGTGAAGTTCTAAAAAAAAAAAAAAAAAAAAAAAAAATCCCAAACCACTGTACATCTTTGTTATTGAGTTCTTCAATACTGTTAGATTTAAAGTGGAAGAGATCAAATGGACACAAATGAGCACACTTCATGCAAGTGATCAGGGCTGTGTTTCTGAAATCCACTATTTGTAGCCACTCTATAGTAAATTGTGTTTCCTGCTCTTGAGATTCCTGTGACTGACATAGATTTGTATTTATTGTTTTTGTTAATTGGTGTACATTTATTACACTATGTAACACAATTTTTGTTCCTGGGTAGTAAGTGTTATTTCCTAATTGCTTATGCCTCAAAAGTATAGAAAATGGCTATTATTCCCCACAAACTTTGCTTTTGTGACCAGGACAGTGATATTTTGAAATGTACCTATTTCCAATGAGAAAACGGGCGAATTTGTGTCTTTTCGTTCACATAAAGTCAGAAAAAAACAACATATGAATCCAAATTAACATGTATTTATACTAAAGTCATACAAAAATGACTACAAAAGATTTAGAAGTGAGTAGTTTTTCGAGATTTACGATTATACTGTAAATCACTTTTACGAATCAGCCCCCAAATGTAGTCTCCCATCATGTTCTCGTTATACTGTCCTTGGTAGCGGCGTTCAAAGTCCAGTATATCCTGGTGGAAGCGCTCCTTCCTCCTCCGAGTACGCTCCCATGTTCTCCTTGAATTTATCAAGATGAGCATCAAGGATATGGACTTTGAGGGACATCCTACAGCCCATTGTGCCGTAGTTCTTCACCAGAGTCTCAACCAGCTCCACATAGTTTTTGGCCTTGTGATTGCCCAGGAAGCCCCGAACCACTGCGACAAAGCTGTTCCAAGCCGCTTTCTCCTTACTAGTGAGCTTCTTGGGGAATTCATTGCACTCCAGGATCTTCTTTATCTGTGGTCCGACGAAGACACCGGCTTTGACCTTTGCCTCAGACAGCTTAGGGAAGAAGTCTTGAAGGTACTTGAAGGCTGCCGACTCCTTATCTAGAGCTCTGACAAATTGTTTCATAAGGCCCAATTTGATGTGCAGTGGTGGCATCAGCACCTTCCGGGGGTCCCAGCCGTACTCATCATACTTCAAGGCGTCCAGCAAGGTCTTGATGCTGTTGTAATCCTCTTTGAGGTGCACCGAGTGAGCCAGGGGAAGAGACGGGTACTTGTTACCATTATGGAGCAGCACGGCTTTGAGGCTCCTGGATGAGCTGTCAATGAAGGACAGTATAACGAGAACATGATGGGAGACTACATTTGGGGGCTGATTCGTGAAAGTGATTTACAGTATAATCGTAAATCTCGAAAAACTACTCACTTCTAAATCTTTTGTAGTCATTGTTGTATTACTTTAGTATAAATACATGTTAATTTGGATTCATATGTTGTTTTTTTCTGACTTTATGTGAACGAAAAGACACAAATTCGCCCGTTTTCTCATTGGAAATAGGTAAATTTCAAAAAAGCAAAGTTTGTGGGGAATAATAGCCATTTTCTATACTTTTGAGGCATAAGCAATTAGGAAATAACACTTACTACCCAGGAACCAAAAAAAAAAAAAAAAAATTGTTACACGGTGTTCAGTGTGGCCATCTGGACACAGTGCTAAAAGCTGTTTTCCTTTCTGTCTAGACACATGCAGGGCAGAAGCATGTTTTATCATGTGGTCAAACCGCAAACCAAAAACACAACAGGAATCTTCAGTGGATATTGCTTTTAAAAAACTATATAAAAAAACAAAATCAACAAATACAACCTGTTACTGTGCAAACTAATATTACTCTACTACATTTACATTTTAATTCACTTTCCCTCCGTGTATTTCCACGATTTCCTCCCACATTCGCAAGAGTGACATACAGTACTCCTATTAGGTTGGTATCTATGGCAACAGTTTTTGTAAAATTCTATTGTACAAGGACAAGTTGTATTTAACCCTTCAAATCCTTCTTTTTGAAAGGATTAGAGCCTGCTAGAGGCGAAATCAGCAATCTCTTAATGGAATATCAGACACATAATAACCGTCGATAATCAAGGCACTGAGAACATTATTAAAAACCTTCAAATATCACTAAAAACAAGCATGTGTATATTATTATACATTGGAATATACTGCACTGATACAACATAAACATACATCAACATACATAAACGTGTATTATTAAAAAACAAGGAGCAAAAACTGTAGACTTCAAATACGACTGCAAGTACGACCCATGAAGCTCCAAGTAGGGTATCTGGTTGATTAATCGATCAATGAATGTTCATCAATAATGGACTAATCACTGGCATCAATGGTCACTCTTCGTTTTAGAGAATAAGGGGGTAGATCTGGTGTGACTTCTACAATGTTCTCACCGCCTCCTGTGTGCTAGGTGTTATTCCCATTTTCATATTTCTTTTGAAATGTTGGTGCTTGGAGATTTAGTGTATGTGACGGATATTTATATTATCATTACCCCCCCCCCCCACCCCCTTTTACAGGGGTTCAAAATAAAATCTTACTCTATCATGCACCATTGAACTCGACATGTGCACCTCAATCCTGTCCTGAACCTCCACTACCATTTACTTCTGTGCATCTCTCCTATAAACTGGCCCAAGTTTAACACTTATAATTACTCATGGCATTGGGTTATCTGTGATAGGAAACAACTATCACCACCAGTGGTGCACAGTATGCATCTTATCTGAAAAGCTGTTACTTTCTCAACAGCCTGTCTCTCCTCTTAATGTGAAATAAACTGTGCTTTTAAATATGGGGCATTAAATGCTTTTTCCAGAGTTTTACAAAACCTTACTTGAGGGATAAAATATCAGTTTAGTGGTTACATTGTCTGTGGCCTGTCATCCTTATTATAATCAGATACTTTATGCTTCAGGTACTGTAGCTAATCTCAAAAACTGATACGACTCCAACCATAGATTTCCTCAGATGGATTCATCACCAGACACACCGACTGTGTGGTATTTGCTGATTGAGCTTTCGGAGACACGCACACATACTGGTATCTGAAAGAAAACCTTGTCATTCCTATTCAAATGCAGAAATATAAATATGTACATATTAAGACCATTTTACACCCATTAATAATTATTATCAAGGAATTGCATTGGGGGAGTTCCTTGTGCTTATTTACACGTTAAGTGGCGATGCGAGTGCACGTTTGGAGAACAGCTCGAGAGGATCAGGTCTGTGGACGAAAATAACGGCAACAGAGAGGGATAGGGTAAATCTCAGTTACTCGTGAGCATGACGTTAAACGCGGGAAACCCACATTTCACGTGAAAGCCTCCGTCGCTTTTCAGCCATGGTGATCTGCAATAGCTGGGTTGGACAGTTTCATTATATACCTTCGGGTTAATTATTTTCTTTTTTCTTTAAGTCGTGTGATAAATTAGTTTAAATATTATTCATATTCGATATGCCACCCCACCAATGGACATTTGAAAAACCAATTTGGACAGTTTCACTCAAACAAGATGTCACCTGACAACTGTGGATTTCTGTGTGAGATCCTCTCCTGTACCTGTTCTCTGCATGGAAACCACATTTTCCCAAGCTGCCTGTGAAAACAGCACGAGAATGCTACCTATGGCTAATTTGCATATCAACCTCCTCCTTTCCCCTTCATTTGCATGATGTCAGATGAAAAGAGGGTCTTCTCGAGTAAAATAAATTAGAACACACATGGAAACTCTCCCATTGTCAGCTATACTGTATACTCTGTGCAACGCTGGTACTTCTTTAAATTATAAATAATTCAGACCAAACTCATTATACACATCCACTTCTAATCTAAAACATATGATGTGTGCATATTTTATTAAGGTACAATATTTTTTTTTTTTTCTTTTTCAGGAAAGCGGAGAATTTAAATGCAGTTAGTACCACTGTGCATGGAATTCATCATTTACAGATGTCTTATACCAGTTTGCATAATTTTAGCATACTGCATATTTCTTTCTCAATTAAAAGATTAAGAAAATAATTAATTGATTTTAAAAACCATAGGGAACAGCACACTGTTAAACTATTCTAAATTTCTATTGTGTACAACATTGAAAATGTGCTCTTCCAGTTTAATGCATGAACGTATGAAGTGAGTAACAAGCCTCCTCTACCGCACCGTATTTGTGCTTTCAAGCGTGGTTACAGAGCAATGTGGTGCAAGTACAACATGAGACCATTTGATCAGGAAAACAGACAGCTGTCTGCACCCCAGTCATCATGGGCTTCAAAGTGTGCTCACTGATTCCAGAGCCCTGCCGTGGGGTGAGTTGTCATTGTGGTAGTGGGGTGTCTTGCACTCAGTCATGTAGTGATGCCAGTAACCACAAGCAACCTTAATCTGCACAAAAAGTGTCACTTCCAAATCAGAACAATTTTCTGACAAATTAAATTTTTTTATTGTGCTTATTATTTCATATTTTCTCGTTGCAAATACAATGGGAATATTTCAAAGGTGCGTTCAGGCGTTATTTGATTCATTTCAGGAAATACTACCTGTTTAGCAGGCGTTCTTATTGCACGTGTACAGTGTACATGTTGCTTCCATTACCCACATGGCACCAACAAGTACAAAAAGCAGAAAAATGACCAAGACATGCTATCCATCTCTGCATTTTTTTGTTAATATTTAGATACAGGACTTTTTCATATTGTGCTGTTTTGCTCTGCATTTGCATTGATTTATTATTATTATTATTATTATTATTATTATTATTATTATTATTATTAGTAGTAGTAGTAGTAGTAGTTTTTTTCTTTTTTTTACCAACAACCAAAGCAAGGAATATTCATTTGTAAATGAATTTTCATCTTTCTCCTTGTGTCTATCCCTCTGTGCACATGTTTGTAAACACATTATTTTGGTAAATAAGGACACTGTGTTTTCAGAGAATAAGGTAACTCCAATCTGGGCTTGGCACAACACCTTTTGATCCACCCTACCTGGCTGGTCTACTCCAACTGGCCTTTTACAGTATAAAATGAAGCAAATGACCAAGACATGGGAGATAATATTTATCCTTTTTGAAATGATCTGAACAGCACCAGCTAGAAAAACAACAATAGGAGATATTTTTGACTGAATGTGTCATTTTAATAAATGTAGTTTCAAATGAATCAACATGAATACAAATGATGGCTTTCTTTTTGATTGATGAATCTATCTAGACATGAAAGCTCAAGTACAATCACAATTCAGATGGACTATTTTAGTGGTGATTGCAATCAGCTGAATTTTCAGCCCTAGGCTTTATTGTGAAAAGCCATCGTCAGGTCTTTCCTCCCACCCTTTCCATGTCTCAGCAACGCTCTGATCCTGTTTACAGTCTGAATGGACAATACTCTTCAAATGAAATTTCACAGCCTAATTGAGTTTCCTAACTGAGGGGCCTGTTCTGCAATTTTACATGAATGATTTGACTTCTCGTCTGGCGGTGGCAGCCAGGTTCTCTCCTGGCCTCAGGCCACCTTGTGTGACTGAACATTCAGTGTTAGCATGTGTGGGTGGAACAAAAATGTGAGCACAAAAAGTACAAAGCTTATCTTTTCTAAGTTCTACAAATGACAGCATCATGCATGGAATGTTGATTGCACAGTAATCTCATGACATTAAACAATCAATCATAATATAGGTATGAACTAATAACCTGAGCAACCAAACCCTAACAACCATTGTCGGAATATACTGTTTAATATACTGACACTTTGTGAATCTCCTGCTAGTTACTGTAGGGATAACATCTTTTTAAACAGCAGTTCCTGTGGTTTCCCGTGTCCCTAACCCCAAGACATTGATTAAATTATGAATTACTCTAAATATAATATACATTTAGGATTTAAGACGTTTAAACGTTTCAACTTTAACATAGTGGGAATTTTTGAAACCAATCAAAAAAGCCATCATATGAGAGGACCTCCATTAGAGTTACTTTCTTATGATACAGCATTCATGTGGATGAGACAAAAGTGTAAACATTTGTTTTATAAGAATAAATAGTAAATAAATAACCATACACTGTACCCATCCTGCTGTAGAAACACTACAGCTGACTGTATACACTTGAGACAGTATTACAGGATCCCACATAACCTGTAATTCTTCACAATGCTTTCAGTTTACCTTCCATGGAGACACATTACCAGTTTTTCAGAATTCCTTTTATAGTTGTTCATTCATTGTCATTTGGAATTCAGTGGAGGGGCTGTTTTGTTGTGTTTGGCAATGATACTTTCAAAACAAAGCTTTGTTTAGTTTTCTGTACTGTATAGCAGAGGTGAATAAGGACAAGGAGGTGTCTTAGGCATTTATTAGATAAGTTATTATCTACACCTGTCATTCATGGATGATTCCAAGCATTATATAAACCTTTAATTACGCAAAAAATGATTTTCATATTTTATATCTCATTCTTACATGTAATTCATATTGGGACAAAGCTGTTCGTATATGGTGTACTACTGAGAATTAGTTTTTTGCAAGTCAGGCTAGGCACATATAAGTACAAAAATTCTAATGAAAGCAATGTCACATCTTTCCCAATTTTTTTCTACCAGCAAAATGTAGCTATTGTTTATCTACACATGCAGCTATTGCCAGAAGTTTTGCATCACCCTATAGAATAACCCATTTTAAAATGGGGGTTGTCATAATCTAAAGCTTCAAACTTGGTAATTTGCGATAATACACTGCAGGCCTTTTCATTCTCTGTGCATTCTGCCTTGAAATAAGCTTTTAGGAACCAACTGGACACTGCATTAACTTCAGTCAATTTGCACACAGCTGTACAGCACATAATCCAGATGGAAGCTTTAAATGTTTTTCGTTGACCTGTATTAAATTAGCCTTTGATTTCACTTAAACATGTGCATAGCCATTAAACCGAGTTTGGCTATGATTACTCTACATAACAGGGTAACGCAAAGGCTCATCCAATGAAGGCAGCAGCTTGTCTGATTTGGTGAATGTAATGGTATTACAAGTTTTGATTAAACCTTAAGACTGTTTTGTTTTAAAGAAACCCAAACCAGTCTATTAATATTTCCTGAGTATCCCATGTAATGCAATGCATCACATTAAAACTGATTTAAGCTTTGTAAAAAAGCCAAGTGTTTACTCCCACTGCAGTCTTTTAATTTTTTTTTTTTGGAAAACCTGTTAATTTTGCAAATCTAGACCCACACGGCTGATTAATATAATTCTCTTAAACACCCAAAGTAGGTTTGTTTCTCAGTTTTGTAACATTAAAGACAGGAGTGATCACATTGAAAACATAGCCCAACATTTCATGCGACTCTTTTCATGCAAACAGTTTCTGCATTTTCTTTTCTTTTAAGGTGAAGTACAAAAAAGACTTTGAAGAAAGCAAAGGCAGAGGCTTTAGCATTGTGACGGACACGCCTGAATTACAGAGACTGAGGAAGACACAAGAACAAATCAGTAACGTATGCAGCAGCTTGTGGTTTATGTGGTGTGTGCTGGAGTAGTGACACAGAGGCAGCTGTGTTTAGTAATGTTAGACCATGTTGAATGGAATGAATGGCTTGAGTGAGGGTTGAGTGATTTGACTGAATGATGTGTGCAGTACAGGAATGGAAATAAGACTCCCATTGCATAGCAGGTTGATCCGTTCCTGGTTTTGCTACAAGTTTAATTAGACACACCTGAGCTTGTAACCTGTACAGCTGGGCTAATTAAGCCCATTAAAACATGCAATGTGTAAAACTGCTATGCAATATGAGTCTTATTTCCATCCCTGCAGTAAGCGTGAAAGTAAGTTAAGGGTGCACATTATTGTTTTTTTTTTTGTTCACATTTCACACACACACACACACACACACACACAAAACACTCATTTTATTACAGGTTTACATCCACAATTAAACTATACCCCTGTATTGTCACTCAGGAAGTTTTCTTCTTTTATTTTCTGGACATCTTTATAGCTGCATGTTTACAGCAATTCTTGCTCAGTTACTTTATATTTTATATAGTTTGACAGATAAACTAGGAATGCCATTTGTCCCCATTATTCCAGGACATTTTAAGACAAGTCATTTGTTTTACTCCCCGATAAACTTGTGAACTGCTTCATTAAAAGGTTCTGCGGGCAGTGATTCCATCCGGAGAGTATTGTATATGGATTAAAATCCTACTGCCTGAAAATGCATGTGGTAAAAAATATAAATATTGTGCAATTCTCTGGGTTTAAAGTCAATTTTGATTTATTTGGTTTGTTACATATTGTTTAAAATAGTTAAAAAATAAGTCAAAAATAATGTAGCAATGCGCATTGAAAACAAGGGCTTTAAGGCGGACAGTGGATTTTTAAGTGGCACATTTTAACATTTTGTAAAGGTAATTGTGCACACTTTTGACAGTGCATTCACTCATTCACTCAAATCAGGACTACAACTCTTATCAAAACTGCCACACTGGTCCCATAATAACCTGAAACAAATTACATTTTATTGTGTTCATTGATTTCCTGAGGCAGCCTCACGCAGTACCTATTTAAACAGCTATCCAGTGCCTTTAACAATGTTACATGGACTCCATTGACCTTTGTGCTTGACATGCTTTCATTCTGTGATTCTCTCTGTCTCTCTATTGCTATTTTCACAATTTTACATAAACCTCTTTATTTGCTGCCATAACCTTTGAATACCTGGGTCTGAAATACAGTACATTTCAAGATGTTGCCGGTAGGTATTTTATCACTTATCATTATAAACAGTTACGGTTTATTGTAAAGTTAAAAAAATAAGGTACTTCTATTTTGGTAAGGGAGAACATTTTTGAATCCCAACACAACAATTTAGGGAGATCAGTGATTTCTCAAACAACAAGGTAAGAAATATGATTCCATACTTGGTTTTTATAATTTGTTTAATGTTTTTTTATTATTATACCACATGTTTTGTGAATTTTTCAATTAACAATGTTCTAATTGTGTCTCTTCTTAGTTTGTTACGGTGGAATTGTGTCACTGGGGAGATGTTGAAGCAGATAAAGAGCATTGCAGTGAAGTTTCTGACTGGTGTGCAAGGTAAGTGAATGAATCAGTCTGCATTTACAGTAATAAAAGAGAACTGCAGCTGAAGATGTGAATTCTTTCAGAGGTCAACTATTAGAGCAGCTTCTATTATTTTAAAGCTAATCCCACACTTGACAAGACTGTCAGAAAAGTAATTAACACCAAATTCTTCAAGTGAAGGTTTTGTACAGTAGTGTCAGTTTTAGGATCTAGCACTCTGGCTTTAAGTGAAGTGAATTTTACAAATGATAAAACATATTAGGGTTATTATTGTGGTTGCATGTGTGCCTTACGGTTTTCAGTGCTTGAAACTGCATTGGTTTATTATGTGCGACAATATGATTTTGTTTAGAGGTGCGTTCTCAGTAATAACAATTTGTATTCTCTTCTGACACCGCTATGTAGAGAATAGTCAGATTACAATAGTCAGATTACAATGTAGTGATTCAGTGAGGCGTGCCAAAATTTTTCTTTCAGACAGCATTTTTGTTTTTTAGACAATCTAAGAATAAAATGTGCCTCCCACCCACTCCCCCAGCCCCCACAAACTGTTCCAAATGCAGATATATAGAGCTATTCATTAACTGGCTGGACAGTGTTTTGACAAATAACAATCTTCTCTTTTGTAAGCTAAATCATACATTTTTTTCATGTTCAAATTATAAAAGTGCTTGTAAACCCCAATTTGGAGGCTTGCATATCAAGCTTAGTGTACTAGGCTAAATAGGCATGACATCAGAATCATTCAAAAAGATCCACCCTGATTTGCATTCACGAGCAAGAACATGTTAAAAAGGGACTGAAAACAGAATTACATGTAAATTAGGCTAGATTCGCAAAGGTGTTTACTCCAAATTGTCTGTAAGTAGAAAACATCAGTTACAGTTCTAAAACAAATAAAATACAGCTTAAGACTTCTTTACGAGCCCTTTAACTGTCTGAGTTGTTTATTTCTGGTTAGCTGTTTTTATTGTTTGAGCTTTACCTTTCTGATAAAACGGTGCCAATGACAAACACTTCCGTAGAGTTACAAACTGTCAGAAATAATGTATTCTGAAGTACTGTAATCTTCCTAAAACTACCAATAAAGCATGGCAACAACATTTTTGGGCCTGATTTGCCAAATATTTTTGTTGCAGACGTCAAAGGACATACAGTAACATAGGCCACATTTGTGCTTATGGTAACACACATATTCCATTTCTTAATAGTTGTTGCATCTTGTAATGTTTAACATTGTATATGCATTTGTCTACCAGTGTCTCAGTGGTTAACACTTGAAACTGAAATTAAACTGAAATTCACATTAAATCTTGCCTACTCTTAAATACCTTTGTAATAACTAGGATGGTTGAAGGAGTCCTGATGAGTCATTTGTGTCAATACAGAGCACAGCCGGTTTTTTTAGTAATGTGACAAAGAATTGATGTAAGCTGTCACCACGAAGAGTCAACTATTGTGTTTTGTTGGATGGTGAGTCACTGCAGACTCATTTAAAAACAACATATGACTGTATTAACAAGAGTTTGCAATGTGTCCAAATCTTAGACCTAGGAGTCAGACTGCAGCACAGCATTATATTTTCAGATAAAATGGCTTGTGAGAGTTGATAGCCAAGAACTCAATTTTTCAGCAGTGATACTGTATAGGATGTGATATGATGAATAATCATGATATGCTGGTGTGGCAAAGTGGTTTGCAGGTGAAGAGGTGATGCAGTGCTCAAACTATGACAAACAGTCGTTTATTTTTATAATCCAAGTCGTTAGGGAACCGTAAATAATAACTGACAATACACAATAATGTGTACTGCACAGTTAACCACGGGGTTCAGTCCTGAAATAATAATAATAATAGTACAACAGACATAGAACACAAACACGATCACCAAAGTGAGTGCCATAGTGAGTGCCATAAGTGCAAGTGGTGAAATACAATTAATAGTGAACAGTAGTGCAGTGTTTTCCGGGTTTGGTGCTTGCCTTTAGCAACAGCTCCCAGATCGTGTTAGCCGTCTACGGTTATTTTATGGTCCTTCAGCGGTTCTTTTGTAACCATAACAAAGGAACAGTTCGCTTTGCCACATCCCCTTTTCTACCTTCAGCCACGCCCCCTTGGTTAGCGAGTGCAGTCGCTTTTCCTCCAATCCGCGATTGCCACAGTGCTGCCTGTCTGGGGGTGATGACTTGGTGTAGTGTGGCTCCGCCCCCTTTTTAGATGGCCGACTTCCACCTTTCCCTGGAATGAATTGCCAAACCACCTAGTCCGGGGCACACTGTTCCCTTTACACAGCGCTCTCACAGGTCGCGAGGGAGATTTAAAACCCAAGATTCATTCTTTCTCTGTCACAGCTGGTGATTCTGCTTCATACACTATCAATGTCTTAGTTATTCAATGTTGAAATATGGTTGTGAAAGGGTAGCGTCACTGGCAAGGCTGGTTACTGGCCGGAGAGAGACTCAGAGGCAGAAAGCTGCAGTTTTAAAGCGCTTTTGCACACTTTTATTAAACAAAAACTCAAAGAAACAAGGCACAGGGGCCAACAAAAAGATTGACACAAAACAATACAGGTTGGGCTTTCGCCTTCATTGTAGATTTCATAATCACAGTACAAACACTCACCTAACCTCCACCAAACAAAGGATTTCTCCCCTTTTATACATGTGGCCACACCCCAGTTAGCACTCAATGACCTCGGGGCAGCAGTGTGGAGTAGTGGTTAGGGCTCTGGACTCTTGACCGGAGGGTTGTGGGTTCAATCCCCAGTGGGGGGGACACTGCTGTTGTACCCTTGAGCAAGGTACTTTACCTAGATTGCTCCAGTAAAAACCCAACTGTATAAATGGTAATTGTATGTAAAAATAATGTGATATCTGTATAATGTGAAATAATGTATAATGTGATATCTTGTAACAATTGTAAGTCGCCCTGGATAAGGGCATCTGCTAAGAAATAAATAATAATAATAATAATAATAATAATAATAATAATAATAATAATAATAATAATAATAATAATAATAATAATTGGGGAATGGCCACACCAGTGATTGTTGGCAGGGGCAGATTTAACCCCAACCCTGCCAACTTTACCTTCACCACACACACTATTTACATTTACACAGGGGACCCAGGCACGAGGACAGGGTGTAGGGAGTGCGTTTGGCGACTGGGCAGGTGCGGCAGCTGGCATAGGTGCGAGCCCCGGTGACAATTGAGCTATGTCTGGGCCACCAGGGGGAGCAGAGCAGGAGACCGGGTGACCAACTGTGCTTGGTGATGCTGCGACCTGTGAGCTAGGCCGAGCGACCAGCGGTCCGGACACAAATGTCGGGCGCTGACCCATAGGCACCGGGTCGAGACATAGGGGTGGTCGTCGGGTTTGTGGTGGCGGTGCTCTCCTTGCTTCAGCCGAGGTGGTCCTGGGTCTTCTGTAAGGGGCGCCCGTTTAACTCCTGTTGTGGAGGAGATGTTAAATCAATGTCCTATTGTAGGTGACTCTGCATATAATGCACAGTTCACAGCCTACCTTTGTAAAGCACTTTGTGATGGTGGTCCACTATGAAAGGTGCTATATAAAAATAAATATATTATTATTATAGTATCTAACATTTTCATACCAGAAACACTGTATTTAAATTAAAAATATAAACATAAAAGGCTTTATTTTCAAAATTTGCACATATAATACATGACTAGAAACTAAAACCACTGGGAGAATAGTTTCAGTCAGAGTGACTAAATTATGTGGTCTCAAAAATCATTCTGAGGTTTGTCCAGGCTACTCAGTCTGTGATCCCTTGTGCATTGTGTCAGGATGAGGTGGGGTCTTTCTGATGGTATCCTGGATGGCCTGGAGAGTTGTTAACCACCCGAATCACAATGATTAAAAAGGGCACCTTCTCATACTGTATGCTAGAGTACCCCATTTTGTTCTGCATTTATTCATCTGTCATTTCACTTGTTGTAGACAGGATTTGTTTCAATTTACCCAAGTACCTTCAAACCCGTTGCTTGCTAAGTATTACAGGCTTAATGATGAACTTGGGAAACCAATGATACTAATATTACATTAAGACAAAAGCAGTAGCAATATGTATGTCTTTCTTAGCATGCACTTACGTAATTATGTCTTGTGGTGAGGAATTATGCACAGAAGTAAAACTGCTTGTTATAGACAGCAGGTAGTCTTGTTATTTGTGCTGCAAATTGGAATGTAATTTTATTTTTTAACAGATCACACAATAAGCACTGCCAGAAGTCTGTAGAACAGTACCTTTAGCAGTATGTATCCGAGTCCTCTTTGTTCTCTGTCTCTCTCGAGTGTGCAGAGAAGAATACAACAAAACAGAATACCAAGTATTATAAAGGCAGAGATATTAACAGTAGAGAACCGGTTTGAGTTTTTGACATGAAAAGGCTTAAAGGGTACAGCGGCACTATATGAAAGATAAAACATAAACTATCCCACCTTGCTGTTCCGAATGTATTTGGTCATTGTATAATAATCTGTATGCGCCCAAACATCTAAATAATGCCACACTGCTATGTCCAAAATCACTGTTCTTAAGCATCTCTTCTGAGCCAAAAAACATGACTTCCGCATGTACATCACATGTACTCTGAAACATACCGGCGCATGCCCATTGAAGCGTTGTATGAAAAGTTATATTACCTCTGTGTAGAAACACAATAGTCTGTGTGACAAACACGGTCTCTCTAACTTTCCATAAGGAAGGAACTTGTACCTGCTTTCGTTTTGTGTAGTAGACATCTTTCACACTGTACATGGTTCCTTCACATGTTGTATTTTGATGTATTATTATGGTTAATGTTGCATTCAATAAAAACAAACAAAAAAAAAAGTCTGTGCTGTGTAAGTGGTTGCGGAGAAAAGAAAACCAAGATGGAGTTGTTCTCATTTCCAACTAATGAAGTGACCCACCCACAATTATAGCAGCACTGTGTTATTTCAATATACGCCCCCAAAGTGTTAGATATAGCTCCAGCTGATTCAGAATGTTTGCAGGATGGACACTCATGAAGCAGCTTCTTGAAGGATCCCAGGGTGTCAGCTTCAACAACATTACTGGGGAGTTGGTTCCAGGCTCCCACAATTCTCTATGTAAAAAAATGCCTCCTATTTTCTGTTCTGAATGCCCCTTTATCTAATCTCCATTTGCTACCCTTGGTCCTTGTTTCTTTATAAAGGTCGAAAAAGTCCCTTGGGTCGAGATTGTGAATACCTTTTAGAATTTTGAATGCTTAAATCAGATCGCTGCTTAGTTTTCTTTGTTCAAGACTGAATAGATTCAATTATTTTAGCCTGTCTGGATATGACATGCCTTTTAAAAGCGAGGTGACCAGAACTGGACACAATATTCTAGATGTGGTCTTACTATTGTAAAGTTTTAACATTACTTCCCTTGACCAATTCTTAATAAGGAAAACAAATAATTAAATGGATGATGCGTGGCTTGCTTAGGATTTTTTGCTGTGAGGCACCTTGAACACAGTTAACACTTTATTTAACAAGTAGAATTTATCAAAAATATATATGAACCTAAATAGTTAACAGATGAATTTGGAGAAATTTCTTTGGAATATAATTTGGACAAAGCCGTATGACATTTGAAATGCTGTGTTCTGAGTGATGTGGCTGGTGTTGTGTGGAGGTCTGCAATGCTTCTATGTTCACTCATGGTAAATTGCTAAGATAAAGTCCATCAAGTAGTTTCTAAATTAGGAAGGCAGATAAAGAAGTCTTGACCACAGTGTTCCCTGAGAACAGAATCACACAGTCCCAGTACTGCTGTGGAGCCCCTGAGCAGTTACCACAGAACTCCTGTTTATTTTGTTCTGCAAAGAAAAGGTTTTGTTTTCTTCTCTAGAAATTATGAGGCTGCGTGTAACTCAGGACTCAGGAGAAGAGGAGAGTGTGGAAGAAGTGGAGGGGGAGGAGGTGAGCTCATTTTTGGAGGGAGGTGGTGTCTTTCTGATGACCTTCATTGAAATAATGTTGAATGGCTTTTCATTTTTCTTCTTCAGGCATTCAATAAGCCCATTGTTGAAGACAGGAACTTGGAGTTTGCCAAGAAGTGTAGCGATTTGATAAGTGATGTAAGTAAATGTATGTGCTTGTTTGCTGTGACTTGACATGACAGACCTAATTTGCATTTTTTACGGGTGTTAAGTGCAAATTCTAAGACCTTTCGTAAATAAAACCGTAATGGTTTTAGTGACAGGCATTTTAATTAATCTTTTGGTTTACAGCCCTAAATCTGTGGTGAGGAAAATCCTATTAAAATTCCCATTTGCCCTGTAAATTAATGGTGTAAATTGGTCTGAGCATGTGGGTGAAATACATTAAATTAAGTGACGAGTCTGTCTTAAGTACTGGGGGAAAGATGTGTCTTGTTGAGATGCTTCATACTCCTTCTATTGTTTTGTTTTGTTTTTTTGCCAGAGAAAGAGCACTGTGACTGGATTTGGGAATTCAAAAATAAATGTAAAGCAAATTATTCGATTGTTTAAAAACCTCACAACCACATCCTCCTGACCAGACACTTCATATTATATTTGATTAATATAGGGATGTAGTGGAGGTGACTGGACGTGTCTGTCTATGTATCTAAAGAACAACTATTTAAATTGTGGTGACTCTTGCTAGGGACTTGCATAATTTTGGGTATTATCAGATTCTAGGGGTACATATATGGAGGGATCGTACAGTATCAGTCTGCCGTACAGCCAGAGAAACTCTTGTTCAGTTGTGATGAAACTTGGTTTGGACACTCTTCGGCACATGGATGTACTCTTTGTGTGATTATAAAATAAACCATTCCAGAAGAAATGTGTTGTGATAGAAAACAAAAGCATACTAATAAGGCTAAACAGATCCAACTAGTCTGCTGTTGTCTAACAACAGCACTGTTTGGAATCGTTTTGAGCCAATCAGAGAGCTCGCTACACCCAAGATATTTATAATCCTGTTCAGTGTTGAATTCTAGAACACTGTACACTCAGATGTTTCTCACTGTATTTTCTGTTGCTGTTTTAAAAATGGCTCAGATCCACTGGTTCCTATAATGGAATTCCAAGTTATTTGATTTGCTGTGATGTGGTCTTAATAAAATCTGAGGAATCTCCACCAGCCTGCTGTAGAGATTCTGGCCACAGCACAGTAACCTCCCATGTACCTGTCTCCTTCTGAATGCCTCATTTGAGATTTCAGTGTCAGAAGTGAAACTACTTGTTTCATGCAATGCAATCTCAAAGCAATACATGTTTATTAATATAATAATATATAATATAATAATAATAATCTTTATTTTATATTGTGCCTTTCAAAAAACAATAAAACATTATTAATGAGCTATTTAAGGCTACAGGTACAAATGTTAAGAGGAACAAACATCTGATCGTTTTAAAAGTCATTAGCCCATCTGGTTATGGCCCAATTTACGTGTAACGAGGGAGGGACAAAGTAAAGTATTAAAGAATGTTGACACCAGATTGCATGGCAAGTGATATAGAAACAATTAACCTGGTATGCTTTTTATTGGGGTGTGTGCGCATGTTTGTTTGTTTGTCTGCATGGTTGTTGTATCTTTGAGGAGCACCAGTCCTCCAGAGGCAACTGTTATTATCAGGCAGGCTAGTGTTCATAGAAGTGTGATCCAAGTGTTCCAAATATACCCTGATGTGTCATCTACCACTTCACCATCGGTTCAAACTTTTGACCCCGCTGTCCTTGGAAATGACCAGGAGAAGCACATACAGTACCATCCTGGTTATCTGACCAATTACAGAGTGAACAGCGTGCAGGAGTACACACTAAACTTTCAGGCCCATGTTTTTATTTTTTTTCTTCATCCGTATGTTTTGCATATTGTATCTCATTTTATACATACCGTACAGTATGTCACTGCATATTGTTATAGTACTTTATTAATAAACAGTTGCCGTATTATGTAAGTTACGCTGCTACAAACAAGCTTTAATAAGTGGTAGTGAAAGATTAGGGGCTTGCAACCTAGAGTGCTTCTATTTGGGTTTTGGATGTAGACTATGTTGTTTTTCAAGCATACCTGTGCTTGCTTACTGTCAGTTCAGCAAATACTGATTTTGGCTCGTCTGGCTTAATTGCTACAACACATATGCCACAAATGACAGCTTCATGTTTAAAGCCATTTCATGTCAATTACTTTTAACCGTGTGTCATTTTTTATCAGCTTCTTGCCATTTTTATATGCTGATTTAAAGGTAGCTGCAGTGCAGACAGAAGCTTGCACAGCAAACACTGGCACATCAAAATGATCCAGTAAAATCAGTCATGGCTTCAAAGAGGACAATTTTGATAAATCTCCAAAATGAACACAGCAACTTCACAAGCTATTCTTTACCTTTCATTAGTATCAGGGCCCATCTTTGTCATCTTTAGGTTGCATTTGCATTTGGTCTGATCCTGTCACAAGTTAAATGACTTTGGGGTTTTTAGTTTAGCTCCAGTGGATATAGTCCACATCATAAAACCACCACACAGCTTTCCCAGTACAAAGCACACAGCATGGGAGCTGTGCCAATGTGCCCCGCCCCTGTGTGCATTTCTGTATTGTATGTTGCTTGTGGTGTGTTAATGTTGGTGTATAGATATGGCTGCACGGGATATAAATGGGTGTGTGCAGCACGAGTTATTTAAAATGTATAATTGTATTTAAGCACGAGGATTGCACATCACTTCACGTGCATTTAAAGTAATTAATATGCGAGCACGAGGTTGCACATAATTAATTCACGTGCTGGGATTCAAGTGAATATTTAATTAGTAATTGAATCCCGGCACAACAGTATATATAGGTGCACGTTTCACTCACTCGGGGTTCAGGGCGAAAGAACGGGAGAGAGTGAGGAGAGAAAATAAACCGTAAAAAGTAAGCAATTGCTACGTGGTGCTGGAGGACCAGCACGGTACGTGTTTGTTTAGTGTTCGTCCCTGTGTGTCAGTGTCTGTTTGTTTTGTTTGTCTATTTATTTTGGCGTAAGTGCCGTGTCCTGTGTTTTGTTTTGATCAAACCTTTTATTTTACAATAAACCGGCGCAAGCAAATGCCTTCATCATTTCATCTCATCTGTTCTGTCCTGTGTTATTCATTTCCTGGATCTGACGGCATCACTCAGCCAGCCGTGTGACAGAGCGCAGGGTGAATCATTTAAGCATGGCCAAAACCCTTTCGGTCCGAATTGCCTGTCTTGTTTGCAGGCTCTCAGCGGGCACAACATTGGCTTGTGCTCTTCCATGGGATAGGGAACAAAATTGTTTTGGGAGAGTTTACCTCAACATGCTTCAGTAACCCCTGCTGGTCAGGCACCCAAATACTGGCCAAGCTGGACCTCACCAACAGGGTTCAGCAGCTTAGTAACATTCGTTCAAGAGAGTGGAATGACTTGAAAGCAAGACCCAGTTTTCTTTCCCCATCAGATATTGGCGTAGCAACAGAGATCTGATGTATTTATCTGATGTCTTCAGTTATACTGCACATTGGACATGCTTATGTCTTGCATATAAAATTGTTATGTATCCTACTGTTTGTCGTTTGTTTGTTTTTTTGTTTGTTTTTTTCTTGTACTTTGAGTTGTCATCTGTCTTTTATTGTGAACAGGAACTACAGTACATGAGAAAGTTGTCTTGGTCTGGACCATGTTGTAAAAACAACCTTCCCACCATATTAAAGCAACTCATGATCAGCATGAGAGGCTGGCTAATTCACCAGCCTCTCATTGCTTTTTCTTCAGTGCTTGAATCAGGTCTGAAGTGAATTGAATCGAATTCAGAATAGTTCCAATATCAAGATAACATAACCATTCCGGAAATAGGTTTTGATTTAAGCTTCTATCATGTAACAATTCAGAATTGAGAATTTTGAATTTTGATGACTGAGTTGTCTTTTTCATTCTTGTAGGTGAAGTATAAAGAAGAATATGAAAAGTCCAAGGGCAGGTGCAGTTTTGGTCCTGACACTCCTCAGTTTCAGCATGTGAAAAATCTTGGTGCTTTCATTTCTGAGGTAAGGCGTGGTTGTATCTGATTGTTAAAGCCTTTTTTTAAATAGATGTTAACTGTGACAAGTGCCAGTTAGCGAGCCATTATGAAACTATACCTGTTTACTAATGACATAGTCTGGATAGTTTTTTTTCCATTCTATTTATAGCATGGCATATGCTCTTGATCATCTGTATTTAGCAGGTATGAACTGTGGTCTAATACATGCTGTGGGTGGCATCTTGACTTATTAACATACATTCTGTAAGGTGGAAGAGAGCCAACATCATGACATGTGATGTTTTTCATAAAGGAATGGAATTTCACTGTCAATGAATATTGTTTAGTTTTCCTGTGCTGCACAGAATGTACTTCAGTTATTAAACACATTGAAAGTAAAAATAAAGATAAAACACTAGTAATTTTTTAAACATTAATATTTAACATAGTGACTAGTAACCTAATTTTCTGAACTTATCAGTTAAAGAAGTATGAGAGAAATAGTAGCTCAAAAGTGTGGCTTGTTCTGGTCTTTTAATGATAAGAACAGTGAGCTTAAAATGAATAGGGTTTAAGATCTAGGTTTGCACATACTGTACTCCTTAAGAAATAAGATCAATGTGCGATACTGTGAAAATATGGGAGGAAATATATGAGCAGAGAACACTTGCTTGTTAATTAATTTACATTACTGCTGAATCAGATATGCCAGATATGCAGGCTAATCACATATTTGTATTAAAGCTGCAAAGCCCCACAATCAAACTCAGTCGTATTCAAAATAATTCTGTTCCAGTTTGTGTACATTACCAATAGTTTAATCTTCAGACAAACTTTTTTAATACAGTCATTTAAACTAAGCAGGTAAAAGCAGGAGCTTGTCAATGACATGTGCAAGCTTTGTTGTGAAGCTACAGGTAATCGTGAAGCAAAAAATAAATAAAAAGAGAATGTGTTTTTTCAACTTGCTGTTTTTTTTTTAATCTTCAATAATGTTTTACCTGAAATGTCTATTTTCTCTCAGCTCCTCATTGATTATATAAAAAGACAATATGAAACCTTAAAGCTCATTTATAAATCTCTCCTCTAAATGGTGCACGGAAGTATAGTGAAAGGGGTACTTACAAACTTAAAACATACAGCTAACAGATTTACTTTTTGGCTGTCATTTAATCATGTTCTGTATTTACCAGACACCCACAATTTTCTACTTGAGTCTTGTGAATGCGACACTGAATATGTGAAAAATGTGTTAAAGGGCTGCTCTGTCTCTGAGGTAGCTGATGTGCTGTTCAGAGCTTTTCCTGTATCCTTAATGAACCCTATGATTCTGATGTCATGTAGCTGTTCAGTATGGTCCGCTGAGAATATGTAAAAGCAAGCAGAGCTTATTACTAGTATGACCTCCTTAAAGAGATGGGCATTATCGTAGATGCGTGTGTAAGACAGTTTCTCTAACTAACTGTATTCCCTGGTGGATGTAGAACAGTGCATTTTAAATTCTTAAGCCTGTTTTACTTTTCTTTTGCAGAGCAAATACAAAGAAGCTGGCAAAAAAGAATTTTCCAATTGCCTTTATGCACAGATGTCCGAAACCAGTGAAACACAATTTGCCAAAGAGTTGTCTCAGATTCAGAGTGAGGTAGGATTCAACAGGTTTAATATGTGTACACTTAAATGTGCCTTTTATATTAAAATATACACAGGTTGGATGAAACATTAAAAACACCTGCCTGAACAGTGCTAAACCCTTCGGCATTGATCATTCTGCAAGGTGTTTTAATGGGCTGTGCAGGGCTAACTAAGCATTCAATCATGTGTGGACATTTAAATGTTAAAATAACCTAAACTTTTTCTTTTTCATTTAAGAAAAAGTACAAAGAAGATGGCAAGAGAGAATTTCCCAATTGCCTTTATGCACAGATGTCTGAAACCAGTGAAACACAGTTTGCTAAACAGCTATCTGAGATGCAGAGCGAGGTACAAGTTCAAAATGTTATTTTTTAATTCCATTACCAAGAACAGATGTCCCACAAGGAATACTCAAAGGGAAAACTCCATGGGTAATTCTGGAGAAGAGACTTTGCTGTGAAACCCCAAGTTTCCTAAAGGAATTAGAGACATTTAACAACTTGTGCTGCCAAGCTAATTCCTAAGACATGGTGTTTTTGATTTTACAATGGAGTAAAAGGGCACATACGGTATTAAACATGTCACTGAATTTAACTATTTAATTATTTTCATTTTTTTTGTTTGTTTTTCAGAAAAAGTACAAAGAAGGTGGTAAACAGGACTTTTCCAGTTGTCTGTACGCGCAGATGCCACAAACCTTAGAAACACAGTTTGCAAAAGAAGTCTCCGAGAATCAGAGTGAGGTAGGCCTGTAGGCTCCGTGGATAAATGTAAGCACTTGTTTTAAAACACATCAGCAATTGCAAGGAGGATTGCGTGGTGGTATATATAATATGGTACAAAACTGGTATATATAAAATGATACAAAACTGTATTTTATGATTCTTTACAGTAGGACATGTTATATCATGGCTATCATACAAGAAAAAAGGGGGTGTCAGTATTTTCACGAAGCTGCCATCACCATAGAAACGTAGCTCTGAACAGGTTTGCAAAAAAACAACCCAGGATTATTTCGTTGCCCCGGCATTCATCTATGCAATCTGAGAGAAATACAGAAAGGTAGTTGGTAGTTTAATATATGGTATTATAGTTTGCATCATGTTGGTAGACAACTGTTTTCTATGATTCTTTCCAGTTCCATTGCTGTTGTTAGTCAGTGAAAATAAGCTGTATCACTGGCACATTGTTTCAGCCTGTCAATGACAAACTGATTTTACTTCAGAATCTACTACAGGATCCAGTGGGCATGTATTATTATAGAGTGCTTTAACTGTTCTGCAGTAGATTACACTCCTAGAGGAGGCGAGTGCTCGTCTTCGTCTCTCCTGAGTTAGTGCTGGGGTTGCATCGGTAAGCTGGGTTGAATAATTGGGCATTTCAAAAAAAATAATTGAATAATTGGGCATTCCAAAAAAAAAAAAAAAGAAAAAATTACACTCCTAGAGAAATAAGAGATGATCTGCTGCTCTGTAGATTTAGAATGCATCTGGTGTTTATTTAAGAATTTCAAGGCTTTTGTAGGTGGACAAAAATATGTGTTTACCTGGCTTTTAATATTTTTATATTGTCCAAAAAGTCAAGCAACTAGTTTTTTATGGTGTGCCTGAATGTAAACTTCTGGACTGATGTGTTAAGGCTGATCAAATTAAATAACAGAAACGATGAGAGTCACAGAGTGTGTTATACAGTAATCCATCACGTATCCGCCCGTCACATATCCGCCCTAACCGTTTATCCACCGTGATCAAGCTCTTCAGCAACGTCACCCACGTTTACAGTGCTAATGCAAAGTGACTACAGGAAAGCGAAAGCGAGTTGTGCTTTCAGTTGAAGGTTGTTTTAATTTTCGTAAACCTATGCATTTTTCTACTGTGTAAATGACCCAACATTAATGTAAGTGTATCCAGCACTGTGGCAGGGCAGGAGTCCTGCACATGAACAGGGTTGTTTGTGTAAATGTATATTGCAAATAGTGTGGGAGAGCCTGCCTGTTGTGTGTGATTACCTGGTGTGGAATCTAATCAGGTAGGTGTGTTCTAGCAGGGCGTCAGGTATAAAAATGTTCTGTTTATTCACCTCAGGGCTGGATACCAAAGAGTGAGTAAGCAAGTCGAATCCGTCGACAGCCGGACGAGTAGCCTGAGTTTGTTTATTCTTGAACAGAGAAGATTAGTTCAGAGATTGTAGATCCCACCAAAGTTTTCGTACGCAGTGTTGTATGTAACCTACTATGTCCGCTACTATTGCTGGTAGTGTCATGTGAGCTGTTTAGTGTGATAAATCCTGTTCTCGATCTCCTGCCTGTCAATCAGCAACGAATGCACGCACCCACACGGCAGACGGCTACCCTGTCACAAGCATTAACATCCTGTATCTTTCTAAACAAGGGATTGGGGAGCTCCCTAATAAAAGCTGAATCACAAAACAATAATTGTGTGAATATAGTAATTGTTACAGCTGTGTATGATGGTATTTAAAACGGGACTCATTTATCCGACTTTTTACATATCCGCCCTTACTCTGGTCTCACCATAGTTGGATACGCAATGGACTCCTGTACCTCTGTTGCACCAAAATACATTCAACCGCACCGTGAAAGTGGGGAATTGTTTATTTTATTGTACGTTAATATAATAAGCATTGCTATATTACTTTTTCCCCAAATCTAAGATAAACAATGCATTAACTAAATTTTATATAAAGTATGTATCATGAATTGTGTCAAGGAACAGAATTTTTCAGTTTGTGTTTACCAGTGCCCTAAATAATGTAATAAATCACATTTTGGAGGAATATACTGTATTTGTCTGAGCTGACACAGGTTCTTCATCGAAACGTCATGAAAGCTGTTAATTGTGTCACATGTTTCAGAGGCTCTGAGTCAATTTACATTTCAGTTAACTTCATTTACTTGCATTCACATGGTCTGATTTAGAGGGTAGAGGTAACATGCACTTCTCCAGTAAAGGGCTCATAACTAACATGCTTATAGCAAATCAGAAAGATCTACTGCAGCCCTGTAAGTCTTCCTCTATTAAACGTATTGGAGAATTGTGCCAATAAGGCGGGTTGTAATACGTGATTGACGTCCAGCTTCCATGTACTCCGCATTGTTTACTTCTGCCCACCCACTCAGTCAGTGTCAATGCAGCTTATGAAGAGTACATTGAAAGTTTTCACATTGAGTTGCAAATCCTCTGAAACTTGTGCTTTTTTATATACTCTAGTCCATGAAAGTATGTTTTTCTTTTTTTTGGCAGAGGAAGTACAAAGAAGCAGGCAAAAAGGAGTTTTCTAATTGCCTTTATGCACAAATGTCTGAAACAACTGACACAAAGTTTGCTAAAGAATTATCACAGATTCAGAGTGAGGTACACATTGAAATGTTTTTTTATTATTTTTTTTTA
Organism: Acipenser ruthenus; assembly: GCF_902713425.1. Lineage (NCBI taxonomy): Eukaryota > Metazoa > Chordata > Actinopteri > Acipenseriformes > Acipenseridae > Acipenser > Acipenser ruthenus. The sequence continues at coordinate 97,868,658 of NC_081192.1, read as the reverse complement.
TGAACTATTAAAATAAACTATGTTTGTATTTTGCATTTCAATTTGAAATATGCAGATATACAGACCTACCTAATCACGTCATTGATGTTCAGACTCACTCCAGTGGTCTCGCTGCAACCAGATCATGTGACCTACAGTACTGTACATCAGATAACAGGATGCAGCAGTGTATTTCAAATATTCACATAAAAATAAAAAAAAACGAAAAATTATCTTAACACTTAACACATTACTGAATAGAAATAACTTTTTTTCTTAATATTTTCAGAAAAAGTATAAGGAAGATGGCCAAAAGCAATTTTCCAATTGTCTTTATGCACAGATGCCACAAACCATTGACACTGTGTTTGCGAAAACAGTTTCACAGAATCAGAGTGAGGTAGGCTTACTGGGTAAAGTGGATTTGATAGGAATACCTGACACTTATTTTAAGGCACAGTAACAACTACAAGATGAACAGAAAAGTAAAAAATCGATTTTGGTTAACGCAGCATGCTTTAGTTAATCAATCAAGATTTTGTATAGCAAACACCCACACAAAAAGTGCACCTTCCTGTTAGAAGGTACTGTGCTGTATTTAGAGCATGTTTGTAAAATGCCTGTATCCTCCAGGACACATTTGTAAATTGGATATCTACAGCCACATCTTGATTTAACAAATAAATAAATGTACAAATACAAATCTTAGTCTGCAGGTTAACATCAAAGTACAGTTGATACGTTATACAGTATTCACAGTCAAATTGATATTTCATGTAGCAGGTACAGCAGCCTCGCATCCTGTCAGAGTAACACAGTTATAGTGCCAGCTACTTCTTTACAATGTGTTCCTGCAGTATGACTGTTAAATAATCAATGCAATGAATGATTCATGCAACACTACTGTTGTGTTTCCTAGAAACTTTATAAACAGAAGTACGATGCTGAAAAGGGGCAATCAGATTATTCCAACATGAAGGAACCACCGGCTGTTAGACATGCCATTGAGGTCAATAAGCATCAAAGTAATGTAAGTACATGATGTCTTTCACAAAACCACACTTAGATGTTTTCTGTGTCATGTCAACTTATGTTATCTGCTGCCTTAACACCAGGCCTCGTGCTTCTCTGCCCTTCATACAACTGAGGAATGCCCTCTACTGCTCTCATTATAACCTACAGTATGTTGTGAGGCCATGGTGCATTTTCATGGTGTTATATTGCTATAGTACTATTTGCAGTGCATATCCCATACCTGCCCATGCAACTGTTGTTTACTAAGGTTGACCATGATTTTTACAGTACATGATGTTTAACTTTACTTATCCTCTTGTTTCGTATGCTTTACTACACTACACTATGCATTTTTGTATTGTGAAAAATATCTAAGGGAATGTAAGGGAATACTTTGTCCAGTTGTTGTAGTTGTAGGCACATGATCCTGGCTTTCACTACAATTTGCTGATGCCTTTCTTTCAAATTCTTTCTCTGCACATACGGTACGCCTATGCACTGTATCCTAAAATGGACGCTGGTTTTCCCTTGGGCAGTTTGCTATTTTGGAAAATGCCACTATTGATTGACATCACAAAGGCAAACTGGGGCATTTCACAGCCTAGCCTGTATCTAATTAAACATACAACACCCTGTTTTTTTTTTTTTTTTTTTTTTTTTTTTTTACATCAAAGAGCACAGCAGTAAACAATGCCGATCTGATGTTGAAGTTAATGATAAAGTTTAATGTGCAATTATTACAATGGTGCACACTGAATTAACAAGTTAATACATTGGCATGTCAAGGACCAGGACTGTCAATTCATTACCTTTTGCTGTAGTTACCGAGGCATAGTGGATGCTTTGTTTTTGTTCACAAAAAAACACATTTCTGTTTGTTTATTTATTTATTTGTTTGTTTGTTTGTTTGCCTTTTTTATTATTAAAGGTGTCCTATAAGAAGGACATGCAGGATATCCACAAATATTCAGGAACGGCTGACAGACTAGACATCCGGAAAGCAACCCAGACAGCAAGGCTCGTCAGCGATGTAGGGACCTGTCATTGTTATTGATGATATAGTAGAATTATTTGCTTTCCCTTCTGTTAAGTTTGAGAACAAAGCATGACGTTAACAGCCCTGTTTAAAATGGAAGAACTTCAAAAATGGAAGTGAGAGTTTTTTCTTACATGAATTGATATATCAATCATAATGGTATTGCATGCTTCAGAAGGGAAGTATATGCATAGCATATGTAGTACTGGTAGTAAATACTTTTCCCCTAAATAAATAGAAAACAGTGTAATCATAAAATACCTTAATTTTTTTAATAATATACATTTACTTATAGCTGTGTCTCTTGGCCTCCATCCCAAAATCACCCAATGCCATTTTAGGAAAAACAGATGCTCTGTAAAAGTTTATTGCAATTAAATATTCAGCCATTTAGAATCAAAGGAAAACAAATACAGCTGGGCTTAACCTTCCTTTCTGGTGTAAGGTCAGAGGCCAACACAGTATCTGTAAACAGTTTTGTAACCCAATACATAGACAAATTGAATTGTGAAGTTGATCATTTATTTGCATTTGGTGTAGGTTGCATACAAAAGCCAAATGAAAGCAGGAGTCTACAATAGGCAGTCAGTCTTGGGAAGATCAGATATTGAGCATGCTAAAGAGGTTTCCAAGCTCTCTAGTCAGGTAAGAGCTTCATGCATTTTAAAAATGTCCATGTTGTGTTCCCATGGAGAACCACTGGTCCAATATCTAACTTACTGAGAACATTGTTACGTTAAATAATGAATGCATCTGTCTATACTGTATGTCTGTGTTTTCAAACGTACATTTTTTCATTTGCATGCAATGGATGTACAGTAGATCATGGTGATTTACTTTTTCATGTTACTGATCTAATTTTGTATCACAGCCTTGATGGGGGGTGGGGGGGTGTATGTCACTTCCAAGAAAATTCAATGTCAACATTCATTACATTCATTCAAACCTCTACCATTGATAGGGATTGCATACAATGTCTGTGGTTTCCATCATTTTTGCCAAGTTCCGTTCTATAAAATAGAAATGGCCTCCTTATTATGGTCATATTACTTTTTTAAGAATTCAGTAGTATTATGTTAATATCTAATTTTTAATCAAATCCAATTAGATACTTGCTGTGTTTTAAATTATGAATGTGTTGTTTCTATGATAATCCATCACAATCAAGTCATAAACACAAGACAGTTCATTGTATGTCAAGGGCCCAATTATTGTGTCTTTGCAAGCTTGCATAATCATACTACTTTGGCATTATTGTAAAATAACAAGAATCCACATGATTTATACCTAAACCGCTTTTATGTCAATAAACTGGGAATTACAACTTGCTTTTAGTACATTGCTTTTAGTATGTAGGTGTTTAAGCAGCTTTAGAGTGATTAGAGGCAGACTTTTTTTTGCCACCTTAAAAAGATTTAAATGAACATGGTTTTATATTTAATTATTGAATTGTGTTATATATATACAAGGTAAAATGTGAATGTTTTACAACAGGTGAAATACAAAGAGGAATTTGAGAAAGACCTGAAGGAAAGGAAGCACCAGTATAACCCTCAGGACAGCGCTTCTTTCAAACAGGCTCAAGCTGCTTCAGTCTGGGCAAGTGAGGTAGGTTTTGTTGATGCATAAATCTTGCCAGTTCTGCATTTAATTATTTTATCAACACGTATTTGCTGTTTTTAGTTTATAGTTTACAACCTTTCCTTTGCATTTAGGAAATCGTTTTGTAACTTGAAATGAATCTTTATGTATGTATCGATCAGCAGTTTCCATGGTGACTGTGTAAAATTGCAAGTTGTAAACTGTACTAGTAGGTGTTGATTCATGCCAAGAAAGTAACTTGCCGTTTTATGACATGATCCCCTTCTCAATTAAGTTCAGAGACATTTATATTACCTTCTGTTCTGCTGTCTTTGAGGAGTTTTAAAGATAGAACTGGCTGTACGTCTATACAGAAGTAAAATTTGGCTGAGACTAAACCTTGTCTAGTCACATACTTCCTGGACTGTTTTCTGTTCTGTTTTAAGCTTTAGGGCCTTTTTTAGTTTTGACTATGATGGTCAACATTTGACGCGGAAAGCAAATTGAATGAATGCTCAGGGCACATTTAACTACAGAAAACAAAACTGAATAGTAAGCATATGAATGACCATTATTTGAAAAATAGTATACAAAATAAGCAACAGATTATAATCCACATCATGTAGCTACTGCACTTTTCCAACAACAATTATGCTGACTTTTTTTTTTTTTGAAATATTTTCTGCAGTGGTAAATCCATCTATGTAAAGTGCTGATATATGTTATACTAAATTAACTTTTTATTAGTTACATTTTTACAACCAGTTGCTTACAATTTCTTACTAAGAGTGATTATTAGAAATAAATGGTTGATTTGGTAGGTTATGCTGACCTCTATAGGCTAAAGCAGTATACTGAGAGGTATTTCTTTCCTTGTTCAGTTGGCTTTGTTGGCTTTGTTAGTGGGCAATAGAGGAACCTTTTAATCTGGATTTTCTATTCAGTAAGTGATTCTATACTAAATATTGTTGTCCCCAGCAGTTAGAAGGCTGCACGGAGTGGTGAAGTATAATATTTTTAGATGCTTTTAATGTTTTTCTTAATAAAAAAAAAATTAACTACTCTGTGTGTGTGTGTGTGTGTGTCTCTCTCTCTCTCTTTCTGTGTGTGTGTGTGTGTGTGTGTGTGTGTGTGTGTGTGTGTGTGTCTCTCTCTTTCTGTGTGTGTGTGTGTGTGTGTGTGTGTGTGTGTGTGTGTGTGTGTGTGTCTCTCTCTTTCTGTGTGTGTGTGTGTGTGTGTGTGTGTGTGTTGTGACAAAGTGGGGTATGTTTTGCCAGGTTTGAGACAAGTTATCACCATCTTCTAGTGAAATATGAACTCTGGATCACAGATGGGTTTCAAAACAGGGCGGTGCCTGTATATTTATTTATACAAAAACTAAACAAAAGACCTAAATCCCTCTTTGGAATCTTAACTAAATTTTTATAAGCTCTTAACTATCGAACCGGACAGACAAGCTGTTTACCGGTAACCAAAACACATAGTATTAAATACACCCTCACAGGTCTATCTGCAGGTCCTCACCTTTATACAGACTACTAACCAACATGTTTACCTGCTTAAATTACTGGCAGGTGTCTAATTCTAGCCCCGAGGCATTCTGGGAGTTGTAGTCCTGTGCCCTACATGTTCCTCCCCCTACTCTGCCACTGTGTGTGTGTGTGTGTGTGTGTGTATATATATATGGTTTCTGTGACGTCATAAATTACGAAACTGAAGGTTGAGTAATTTATAAACTGTCACAGAAACCTGAGATGGAATTGTTTTCCTGTAACTCACTGAAGGCCCATCCTATTATTTTATATAATACATGGATACCCTTGTGATGCTAATATTAAAAAAGACGAGGTTCTGGGGCTCCCGAGTGGCGCATCCAGTAAAAGCACTTGCGTAGAGTGCAGGATGCGCCCTATAGTCTGGACGTCGCGAGTTCGAGTCCAGGCTATTCCTTTGCCGACTGAGGACGGGAGCTCCCAGGGGGCGGCGCTTAATTGGCCGAGCGTTGCCCGGGGGGAGGGAGGGTTAGGTTGGCCAGGGTGTCCTCGGCTCACCGCGCACCAGCGACCCCTGTAGTCTGGCCGGGCGCCTGCGGGCTTGCCTGTAAGCTGCCCGAGAGCTGCGTTGTCCTCCGACACTGTAGCTGTTGGGTGGCTGCATGGTGAATCCGCAGTGTGAAAAAAAAGCGGTCAGCTGACGGCACATGCTACAGAGGACAGTGTGTGTTCGTCTTCGCCCTCCCAAGTCAGCGCAGGGGTGGTAGCGGTGAGCTGAGCATAATAAAATAATTGGCCATTCCAAATTGGGAGAAAATAATCAAAAATAATTGGCAACGACTAAATTAAAAAAAAAAAAAAAAAAGACGAGGTTCAGCAGTACAGTTTTTTTTTTTTTTTTAACGTATTCTCATTTTGTTGATCATTAATGAACATTTCTGTACTGTGGGTGCTGTCGAGTGATTGAAAACGAGACATATGTTTGAATTGAAAGTGATGGTCTCGAGGAGTCGAATGGGTCAAAGTGCAAGTATATTTTCCTCTAGAGGAATTATCACTTTTTTACATCACTACTTTATATGGTATTATGCCTTTTTTTCGAATGGCTCGGGATGCAAATATAGTCTTCATCCATGTATTATATATATGTCCCTTGACATAACTGTATAATTATGTCTATTGTTGTGCTAGATTGGATACATTATTATGGATCATAAATTTGAATGTAGATTGTTTCATTAACTTTGTGATTGTCTGTTTGCTGCTGTCGTTAAAATAATGTGTTATTTGCTAATTGATGGTTTCTGCGATCTACCTTTTGTGTTTAATTGAAATGTGAGCTGCTTAATATTTTCTTTTTTCAAATGTTCACCTGAAATGAATGACTATTTCAGGGTTCGGTACTCACCTTTTCTATGCTCTGAAGAAAACCTATGGATATTATTATTATTTGTTTATTTAGCAGACGCCTTTATCTAAGGCAACTTACAGAGACTAGGGTGTGTGAACTATACATCAGCTGCAGAGTCACTTACAACTACATCTCACCCGAAAGACGGAGCACAAGGAGGTTAAGTGACTTGCTCAGGGTCACACAATGAGTCAGTGGTTGAGGTGGGATTTGAACCGGGGACCTCTTGGTTACAAGCCCGTTTCTTTAAACGCTGGACCACACAGCCTCGAAACGTGTTAGCTATGTTTGCTGCGAAGTTTTAAAGATGTGAAATAAAGATGATTGCTTTTATTGAGAACTCTGTGTGGATATGGACTTGATTTTAGCGGGAGTTGCTGTCTTTTCTTCCCTTCGCTGTGGCTGTCCACTGGAGGAGAGTTTTGTATGCAGTTGTCCCAAGACGAAGAACCCTGTGCTTGAAAAGGTTTTTCGAACACTTTTGTAGTGCCGGCATTTACATTGTTGTTGTAAATATATATATATATATATATATATATATATATATATATATATATATATATATATATATATATATATATATATATGTGTGTGTGTTTCAACTCATATATGAATCAATCTGCTTTTTCTGAATCTGTTTGTTTTTAGGTACAATACAAGACTGATTTGCAAGAGCTACATGATCCTAGCTCAGACTTACCAAATTCACTTTATCTTGGACATGCATTACAGGCCAGCAAACTGCAGAGCATGGTAGGCTTTCTGTTTTTACAATATCTGCACTTCTTTTATTTCTATCAATCTGTGGATAAACTTCCCCAGATCATTCCAAAAGTGACTGATAAGAAACATATGAAATAAAATATATATTTAAGGATTAGAAGGAACCAAAAAAAAAGCTGAACTGATATATATATATATATATATATATATATATATATATATATATATATATATATATATATATATATATATATAGTTATATATATATAGTTATATATGTATATATATATATATATATATAGTACTGTAAATACTGGGTCAATTAAATTGAGTGGGCAAAAATTTGAAAATAGCCATATAGCCCCTGCCTCATCATATGAGTGGATACAGGTGTCCGGAGTTGGGCCATTGGTATGTGTTGCACACGTCTGCCGGAGGTGTGATTTCTGGTAGTGGTTGCCGTTGCCAGTCCAGGAATAGCCAGGAGACACATTGGTCCGTGCAGCCACTGCAATGAAGCACCCACTATCATGACCCTTTTGAAGTCGCTGATACCCTTTTGCTTTATCATATGTGTGGCTTAATAGTTGCTCAGAACTCTCGCATAACTTCTAAAGGTCTGCTGGAGCTCATGAGATGTCACGTGACCACATTAACATACATTGCACATAGGGGGTTTTCAGATTGACTTGTATTCTCTTATTTTTTGGCCAGTCAGTGAACATGCAAAAGGTTTGTAAAATAAATGCCATATTGCTGCACCATCTATTATTGTCTTGGTTTTAACTTATTTTATGGCAAATCAAATATTCTGCTGTCTTTTCATTTAGTTTGAATACAAGAAACAGTATGAGAAATCCAAAGGGCACTACCACTTGGCTTTGGACACAGCTGAGCGGCTTCATCACAAGGAAAATGCGGTTCTTCAGAGTCAGGTATGTGTGAATGTTGCAATAACCTCGAGTTATACCCCTTAGGAACAAATTATTAGCCAATTCTCTTTTTTTGTTATTTTTCCACAGGTGAAATATAAAGAAGATTATGAGAAATCCAAAGGAAAGTCAATGCTGGAATTTGTAGACACCCAGGCTTATCAAGTTTCAAAGGGAGTGCAGAAGATTCAAAGCGAGGTAACAGCATTTTTTTTTTTCATAACCATTTAAACCTATTGGAATTTGCAAAGCAAGAAGGGTCTCGCTGCCTCCTTCATGTAGTGCTACTCTTCAGAGGTAAGCATTAATGTCCCACGCAGAAACCAGAACTGTAATTAAGCCAAGAGCACTTAACGAAAGAAAAGGCCAACTGTAGAACGGGTAATGACCACTGTAGAGGATATTATTGCTACTGGAAATGAAACAAATGTTTGTTTTATATTAGAACATTTTTTAAATTTGTTTTTAGGTTTTAGTTGGTAATATTGCAATATAAACAATCTAATCGCGATTGTACATTCACACGTGACTAGTGTTTAATAGATAATGAATGTCATAAGTGGACAGCTTCAAGATGTAGAAACCTTTGGGGAAAGAAGGTGGATCAATATGAAGTAGCCATTCTGATTCCCTGCAGGGCCCATAATGTTATGTGGAAAAGATCAATTTCATTATCAGTGACTGAAGGTCTGCGTTGTTGTAAAACTTGTGTTTTCTTTTTTCTTTTTTTGGTTTCTGTTGATTTGGCAGGTTCTAAAATACCTTTTTCTAATGCCAGAGTTATGAAGCAACTATTATTATTAATGAACTTGGCATTTTCCATTATAACCTGTGTATTCAAGCTTGCATAGGTTATATTTTTCTAAACATGGATTGTTTGTTATAAAAACGATTATAAAAACTATTGAATAATACTAGATCCCCATTCAGAAATAGGACTCAACAAGCTGAATTAAAGAAATGCAAATGATCTTCAGTTACACAAAGAAATGTTAAGTGTCAATATAACTCTTAAAACCATTAAAATGTATTCATTCAAAATGAGGGTTGTTAATTTAACAAGACAGTGCTCATAACACTTTAGAGTGAATGTGCTGTTTGACTGCCTAAGAAAACTGAGGCAAAAGCACTGTTACAGTAAAATGTAGGTTTTTTTTTTATTTTAATGCAATTACTCCAGTGTCATTTTTTAAAAATGGATTTTGTTTGGTACAAAAGTCTTCTGATATGTAGATGCTGATGACAGGAAACCTTGAATAACCTATTTGAATTCTGAGTTTGATTTGTGTTACCCCACAGAAAGAATACAGAAAAGAATATGAAGAAGGAATCAAAGGAAAGGCAGCTGTGGATTTAGAGATGACTCCAGGCTATTTACACGCCAGGCACGCTACCAGCCTTCTTAATGAGGTTTCAGCTTTTTTATTCTTATTCACCAGGGTGACCATCAGTAAACTTACCTTCCTAAGGGTTTGACTCAGAGCTGCACTAAACTAGGGTTATAGTGGTTTTCTTAACTGTATTAAATTCTGAACTCCAATTCTAATGTCTGGGACTGGGGTATTCTTACAGTTTTACACAGTTTTGAAGGTTGGTGATCAGCATGGAGCGACAGTGGCCCCCATTAAGAGTAGTTAAAGGATTTGTTCCTTAATAGGAAATTAAGAAATGAATACCTAAAAAAAAGATTCTGCCTGGCGTAAAACCCAATATAATGAGGTAAAAAAGCATATATTTTTTGAGTTTATGAAGGAATTTATTTCACAGTATACCTACTATCTTATCAGCAGTGCTGTGGTACAGTAGTGAAAAAGCATCCCTTACTTTAATTGTAATCTCATGCATGGGGAATTTAAGGAGGTGGGAGTCCGTTTTCACTATTGCATCCCGACACTACTGACAAGATCACTGCCTTATTGATTAGATACAATATAAATTCATATGTGATTGGATTTGATTGGAACCTGGTAGCAGCTATCACAGTGGTAATACACAGTTGTCTTTAGGGTAATATATAAACTATGGTGCTGCTGTCCCAGGGTGGCTTTTAAAAAGTACCAAATAACAAAAATTATGATTACTGTGTGCAATATTTATTACTAAAAGTTGGCACGAAGTGCCAGGATCCTTTAGTTATCGTTTATCATAGTTATCTTGGCTTTTTTGTACTTTAAAAAAAAAACGATATAAGGTGTTTGTTTAAAACTTCAAAAATGTATTTTCTTTTTTATAAATATTTGAAAAACACGAGTAGACTGTATTTCAATTTAATGGCAAATAAATCTGGAAAGCTTTGGTCTCATATTGTTGCCAAATGTCTAATAATCCACACAGCATGTGAAAGAAAACACACAAGTACATGAAGCATCAAATTACATTCAAATAAAACAGCTCTGTTACATGGTCTGAGTAGTTAAAAAGCTGTTTTTACAATGCCAATGAATGCCTACTTTAATACACACACAGCAGCTTTTCCAAACATGATAACAAGTAGTTAAATCACAGCTTCCAAAATACACTACAAGTTCAGTGGATTAGTGTTTTCTAGCTTTCCAAATGTGTTAAAATTGCATATTGGCCTTGAGATTCGCCAACAGCTGCAGATAACAACCACTTTGCATGCCATTATTGCATTCTTATGTGCCCATCTGATTTCATTTCAGTTGAAACAATGACATAATTACAGAAATTAGGTTAATATCACAATAAGAGCCAATCAAAAGTGAATGTGTGGGTATATTTTGGTGACAATTTACCCAATGTGTACATGTTTACAGTAGGTGATCCTGTATCTTCTCACGCTGGTGGCTATTAGTATTTATTTAGAGCTACTGCACTGTGCTTGAGTTCAACCAAATCTTATCACATAAAACATATAGCATCTATCAGTTAATTCTGTATAGTGCGTTATATTAATAATTTATTAAAATAAAATGTGATCATTATGAAACTGTTCATGTATTGCGTTTAAAGAAATCAATAACAGCCCAGAACAGTTTTATGTTACTTTTATATAAAACATCATTTAAAACATTATGAATAGGCTGTATTGAACCTGGGATGTTAGAGGACTTTTTTTTAATTGCACAGAATAAAATCAGTATGTAACTATACACAGGGACTGACTTTCTATATTCTGGTAGGCGACAAGGCAAACAACTGTGATACAGATAAATTATGTTTTTTTGTATGTTATGCAGTGATAGCAATAAATTACTGCACACAGCTATACTTACTAAATCCGCCAATAAGGATAAGACTCCATAATTAAAATTGAATTGTAAGGTAAGTAACTTTGCTGAAGGACAACACTAAAATAACATATTAAACAGTTTCAGTGTCTAATGCTGAAAAAAATGACATAGATATACAAACAGTATATTAGATCAGTTTACTGGTCTGCTGTTTTGAGTGGCATCATTATAGCATATCTGGAGTCTATTCATTTCAATGTACAGTGTATAACTAAACTAACTAACATAGCTCTGAATAAATCAAAGTTTAACACCAGATAAGAAATAGAAGTGTTTTTGCCTTTCACAATAAGTAGTTATAAAACAGAGAGAAAAATTAAACTGCTTTTGCTGTTCCTTTTAATAGCTGATAGAACAGAAGTGTAAAATTATTGTAATGGATGCAAATGTGGAAAATCAGTTTGGGAGTGGTGGTGGGGGGTCTTTTATTGCACCTGGGGTCTGCCATAAGAGTTTCACATTACAGCTGCCAGGTTTTACAGCAGTTCTAGACATGTCTATCAACTTGAATAGAAAACGACTGGTATTTGCAGCCAGTCTCACAAAAGCATTGCAAATGAAGCTGGAAGCCCTGCTTGCATAAATCCCACTTAGCCTGTGTCTTGCTGTAAAATGAAGCATGGGACAAGTGAATATGGTCTGTATTATTTTGAGGAGCACGTTTGAAGCCTAAATAACAGGTTTACTATTGCTGACATAACAAAAATCTATTCTAAAAAAAGGAAAGAGCTTTAAAAGTCATCTTACAAAGTTATGATGTAACTGGCCCCTGGGGAGTGCACTGGTTTAGATCGACATAATAAGTAGATCATTCATTTTCACCCTTAAACTTTTAAATAGTTTGGAAGGATCTTAATTGCCTGTCTTGATGTGACCACATCAAAGAAGATGCTGCAGTCTATGTGTCAGACAATCCAGTAATTTACTACATAGATCAAAGCTCCATGTAGGACCAAAGGACCAAAGTGTAATATTGAAAAGCGGTCTGTTGAACACATGGAAAATATATGATTAAATGGGCGTTTTTAATAGACAGTAAGAATTTATTGGCATTATCAGCCTATTTGCTTTTGAAATATGTTGAGGAGTTAAACTGTCTAATTTAGTGTTACGCTATATTCTACAAATATGTAGTGTGTTTACGCATCCAAATTATAAACATAACTGGAACAATGTCTTTTTCAATAAAAATAAATACATATAGCTCATATTGGGGTGATATTGGTGAGGATATCTATTTTTATTGTTGATCAATTACACAACTGAAATACTGTGGGTCCATTATGGGGGAAGAAATCTTTTGGAGATGTGTGAATCGCATTTAAATTGTTACGTTGTGTGATGTCTCCCTCATGTGGCCAATACCAGTGAAAGCATGACATTAACAATTTCAAAGGAGTCAGGTTTATTTTTTATTTTTTTAATTGATATAAAGTACAGTGGATATCATGTGGTGCATACTGTAATGATATTCTTAGTTTCTAGTTATTGTTGATGACTTATTTTTTATACTGGACTGTAAGTTCTTGTCTCAAGGTTCCTCTTTGAAAATGTTGCATCTATGTGCCATAAAAGCTCAGGAAAGAATAGCGAAAGAATTGATAAGAAACAGGCAAATCGAAGAGCAAAATCAAATTTAAAATTCTGACATACTCATGCTACCTTGGTAATCTATGAAATCCTACAGAGTATAAAGGATGAATGACCACGAATCATCTTTTCTTACTGTGGCTCTTGTAGAAAGAATACAGGAAGGACCTTGAAGAAGGTATTAAAGGAAAAGGCCTAACGCTGTTGGAAGACACTCCAGACTTAATCAGAGTGAAGAATGCAGCTTGGATATTAAACGAGGTATGCTCTTTACATTGCCAGTGCAAAAAAGTGAACACATAGCACTGCCTACTGTGTGAATGGTGTGAACCTCTTCATAAAAACAAACCAATTGGTAATTTACAGAAGGAATACAGGAAGGACCTTGAAAATGAAATAAAGGGAAAAGGAATGGAACTCAGTGCTGACATTCCTGATATCCAAAGAGCTAAGAAGGCATCACACATGGCTAGCGAGGTGTGTTAAAATCCTTTACAGATGCTGACCTAACAGCTTAGCATGCTGGTTGAATAAGCAATGCTCGATCCCTCTTCCAGAGTAGGGACAGATCAGAGGTTCCCAATTTGTAGTCCATGGTCTCTGAGATATCCTTAAAAGAATGCAACAGAATCTACTGCATTCCGAAACAATTTGCTGGTTGTAGGGAACTAAATTATTCTTATCTGTCATGCACTTTGTTTTGGTGCGACAGTCTCAAATGTGCTGCTTTCAAAGGAATGTTGAACTATTTTCATTTTAAAACATCTGGTAAACAAAATGGCCCCTGACCCCCATCAGTGCCTTCTTTCCTGTGGTTCACCAGTCAGCTGCTTCCCCCTATTGACCGACATGCTTTGCAGCCAGCCTTTGGCCCAAAATACACTGTGGTGAAATGACCTAGGAAGTGAAACAGTAACAGACTACCTGAAAGTAAATCAAGCAAACCAAGAGCTTTTTTTAACCTATTGCTGTATAATGCCACATATCATTTTCTAAAATGAACGACCCCATAACTTTGGAAAACATTGGGAACCACTGATTTAGATGAAAACCTGGCAAGGCATTTATCAGCTACAATGTATATGTTTAAAGGTACAGTAATGTTTATTTTTGACATAATTCTACTAATTTGTGCATCCAAGGCTTAAGACTAATGACCCAGCTTTACACAGCAAGAATTTAAAAGCAGATTTTTAAGCTTGTTTCCTGAGTGTCTTATTCTATCCAAAGAACAGATAGCAGCACTTTAACCCCATTTACACCTGTCTGATAATAATGCCATTAATCTACTTCTGCTACTACAGCTTTTGCTACAAGTTAACACATATTTTCCATTTTCATTATATCTGTCTACTAAAACAGCATTATATTACCTTTGTTTTATACATCAAGCAAGACCAGAAAAGTTGTTAACATAACAAAAACTAATGGGAGTTGAATGTTGCTGTTACAGAAGGAATACAGGAAGGATCTTGAAAATGAAATAAAAGGGAAAGGAATACAGCTCAGCACAGGTATTCTTGAAATAGAGAGAGCAACAAGAGCCACCGAGATCACCAGCCAGGTCAGAGGAAACTGTGTTTTCATTGTTCAACAGACTCAGTTGTTTCCTAGTTTTGTAAATATTCTACAAAATCAAATGCTAGCGTTTCCGACTGATCTCTAATATAGTTTCATTTGACTTGTTTGTCGCAGGCACAATAACCGTTTTCTTAGGATTTGGCCTGTCACCAACATTTGGTCTTAAATACAAAGAGAAAAGTTAAAGTAAATGTTTGTTTTTAAAATCCTTAATACAAAATAGGATCTATATTTAAATTCTAAACAGTGCCAGTACTTGGATCGCCATTGTTCAATTTATTGGTTAGCATGAATTTCTTATATCTTATTTCAGTAAGGATATTGTGTATAATTGTACAGTAAGTAAGCCAAACAATGTGTCCTTTTTATATTTAGGTATCGTATAAGCAGATGTCAGAGCTGAGACAAAATACATATGGTACTGTTACAGACACACCTGAGATGTTGCATGCTGCGCACGTGAAGGACATATACAGCCAGGTAATATGCAGTGACAATTAGAGCGTTTTCAGCCAGTAAAATAAATGAAGAGCTGTTAACTTTTAACTATTCTTTCTCCCCAGAAAAAGTACAGAGATGAGGCAGACAAGATGAAGTGTTCATTTGCTTCTGTAGCAGACACTGTAGATATGCAAAGAGTAAAGAACTCCCAGAAAAACATCAGCTCGGTGAGTAGATGAACTGTACAAACTGTCAGAATGCTTTGTAAATATATATATATATACTACCGGTCAAAAGTTTTAGAACACCTTTTGGGTCATTATCTTGCTGTAGGATGAACCCCTGACCAACTAGGTGTATACCAGAGGGTATTGCATGGCGCTGCAAAATGCTGTGGTAGCAGTTTTGGTTCAGGGTGCCACTCACTCTGTGCAAGTCGCTGACTCTGGATCCAGCAAAAGAGCCCCAGACCATCACACTTCCTCCTCCATGTTTGACAGTTGGTGTCACACACCGAGGAACCATCCTTTCGCCTACTCGACGGCATACAAAAACCCTGCGTGATGAACCGAAGATTTCAAATTTTGATTAATCGGTCCATAAGACCTTCTTCCAGTCTTCAGTAGTCCACTGGCGGTGCTTCATGGCCCAGGCAAGCCTCTTTTTCTTATTTTGCCATCTTAGCAATGGCTTTCTTACTGCCACTCGACCTGTCAAACCTGCAGCTCGAAGTCTTCTCTTCACAGTTGAAACTGAGACTTGCTTACTTCGACCAGTGTTAAGCTGTGCTTGAAGCTGTTGTCCTGTGAGCCGCCTATCACGCAAGCAGTTGACTCTCAGAAACTTGTCTTCTGATTCTGTTGTGGCTTTGGGTCTGCCAGACCTCTTCCTGTCAGAGTTTCCTCCAGTTTCCAAGTGCCTTTTGATGGTGTAGGAAACTGTACTCACTGACACCTTGGCTTTCTTTGCAATTTCTCTAAAGGAAAGACCTACACTTTTAAGGGTTATAATGGTCTGTCTGTCTTCCTTTGTTAATTGCCTTTTTCTCGCCATTATGAGAGCAATATACTACTTCCTGCAGTACAATACTGTCCAAATAATGCTTAAGAGGGTGTAGTAACACAGTCTGTTCCAACACTGCTTTTATACAGACAGAGGGTTTGTAAGTAATCAACAAAAGTTGGGACACCTGTAGGAATTGTTAGCATCAACTTTCAAGGCTTAATTTACTACCATTGCTGCAGAACAACTGTACGTTGTTAACCCATTACTTGTTCCCTGAAAAAGGCCTTTTTGTATAACTCTAAAATGTACATTATTTTTCAGTTTTTGGTAACCTAAACTTTTTTTTTTAACCTCTGGCAGTTTACCGTTTACCTTTGTACCATTTCAAGTTATTCACTGGACTTGAACTGCTTAAATTTCAATAAAAACTGGAAAAATGGGGGTGTTCTAAAACTTTTGACTGGTAGTGTATATATATTATTATTATTATTATTATTTATTTCTTAGCAGACGCCCTTATCCATGGCGACTTACAATCGTAAGCATATATAATTTTACAGAACCGCATGCTTTTATAAAACATGAATGAGATCTTCTTGGAGGAACTTCACAGGGATTAAATATTTCATTTGATGGCAGGTGTTCATTAAGATCTTTAATAACGCCACAGTTTGCGTTAAAGTGGTATTGCATTTGTACTACTTATTAACTGTCAAGTCTGTTCAGTACTTTTGTAACAAATGTGTTTGTAGTTCCAGTACACAGCGGATTCAAAATTACTTAAAGGCACGGTGTCTTCTGTAGCAGACACTCCAGAGATTATCCTTGCCAAAGAAAACTCTAAAAGGATTAGCAATGTAAGTGATCCTTTCATCTTACGCTGCATGATAAATCTGAAAATGGATTTTTTTTTTCAACAATGAGCTTCTTCCTGTTTCAGACTGAGCATGTTTATACTTAGGAAACTGTTTCTGGGTACAAAGCAGAGGGGCTTCCTTGCAATCTGCCAGCATATGTGTTAGAGCAAGTGTGTCCTTTGTAGCTAATATACTGGAAATCATTTGTGGATGTCAAAGTTTGCTATTAAAGTGTGGTTGATAAATTATTACTAAATAGTTGTCATAGTTTATGCATTAATCATTTAATAAACATACAATTTATATTACAATGAACAGAACTCAGATGAAAATCTGCAGTGAAGTCTCCAAAATTGTCTAAAGAGAGCACTTGAGAGGGTCCTCTTGAAACCATCAGTCAATTGTATATGTTTTGGGTATAGAAGAATCTGCCAGAGCCCCTACTATCAGCCATCTATCAGATCATTATATTATTACATGAGGAAAATAAATGGTGGCTTATTGATTGGGAGAGAAGAGCTATGTGTGGTATGTTCAAGCGCTCTGTGGAAAATGTGACTGTTAATTGTGTTGTTTTATTATATGAAATATAATAGGCAGTCTTTGCAGAAAACTGTTAATGTTTGTGATGTCATATTTACAGCTTTGTGTCACTTGAGTCTGGTCTTTTTAAATTGGTCTTTACCTGATATTGTACTTATAACAGGTCCACAATCCCCTTGAATGCAAGCTTATTGATAACAATCAAACATGTCATACTTGAAAGCACTGATGTTTCGCTTTTGTAGATACACCTAACGTAACTGTCCTGACTTTTAAAGGTGTTCTACAAGGAGGGAGTTGGAACTGGAATACCAGTGAGAGAAACTCCTGAGATGGACAGAGTAAAGAAAAATCAGCAGAATATTAGTATGGTAAGTGGTCACACACAGTGCACTATTAGAACATTTGAAACCATATCATTAAAATATGAAACACTTTCTTTACTAGTTGCTTATCATGTGCAGTCCAAGCTTCCCTGTTTGCCTCACTTTTGCATACTTTTCTATACCGACCTTCCCCTATGCTTATTCATTACTGTATTTTAGTGTGCTTCATATAGTTGGCAATGCTTTTATTATGATGAAGCCCATTTAGTAAACAGTATTTTGAGAAATGTTGCTTTTGTTTGTTCTTAGGATAGAAGCGATTTAAAACTGCCTTAATTTGAATTCGGTGTAGAACAAAATGTTACTGCAGCTATTCTTCAACATCTCGCATAATAGCAGTTGTATAATTCTGTGTTTTCTGTGCTTATCCACAAGGAATACACTGACCTTGTGATACGCTTGAAACAGCCTTTAATCTTCACATTGTGTGTTTGATGGTCTGGTTCAAAAAACACCCAATGCACTGAGCTGAGAAACTGAAAGGACCACTTTAGATCAGCTATCCTGTTCATTAGGTTACAAAACTGCGTTTGAAGTACTTGATATGATTTGGCAGATTTTTACGTCTTGCGAGAAATCAATCAAAACACTTTACTGCTTTTTCATGAATCAGAAAATTCTCTTTCAAGTTTGTACTGCTATGTTCATCAGCCACTGTACACAACTTTTGATTTCAGTTTTTGTTTTTTTAATTCTGGCCTTTAGCCCAATCAGGTTCCTATATATTTCCATATTACCTTGCTGAAAGTGTAAACTATAGTTTTTATTCAACAGAGTTATCAGCATTAAAGGGGTATACAGATTCTTTTTCACAAACAAAATGTTTTCTAGAATGATTTAAACGCCCACTGGTCCTTTGAAGGAAAATAAAATAACTTTCAAGGTATTAAACTCGCTAGAAACTACTAATCCTCTTAGAAAATATGCCTTTGTTTTTTGCTTCAGAAGAGGCCACATGAGCCAGTTTATAGTAATCCCTTTTATGGAATATATTATCTCTCCCAGGGGGTGCATATGCTGTACGTGCTTTATGTCACACTTCAGGGTTTTATATACAGAACTGCTTATTCAATTGTTTGTAAAACTTGAAAAACAGCATTATTTACTAGAAGTTACCATAAGTATCAGAATCTGGGAATATTTTCAGAAACCTTTTTGTATGTCACAGATATTTGTACCTACAGTTATATTTTTATTGTGACCGTGGGGATGGTTCAGAGTGCAGGACCAAGGCCTCCTCACCTACAGCTTGCTATTTAAACGCTAGTTCAGTCCATTTTCACTGCCTGTGCCTGTTTTGCTCCTCCATCCTTTCCTCTGCCACCTCTTTCTCAAGGGCAGCTCTCAGTCACCAGAGGGGGACCTCTGGACAGAAGCACAAGACAACCAGTATATAACCAAGACAACTAGTACACAAGCACAAACCAATCTGCTCTTGCACTGACATTGCTCTTGTCCGGTGAACAGGGCACTTTGCATATTGTCACTGTGATGGGGCCAAACATTAATTTTGTTTCTTTCACTAATTGTTGTGCAGGTAAAATATAAAGAAAGCATTGGGCAAGCAACAGCAATCCCGGACCCTCCCGAGTTAAAGAGAGTGAAAGAGAATCAGAAGATCATCAGTAATGTGTGTGAAGAATCATGTCTGTCTGTCTGTCTGTCTGTCTGTCTGTCTGCATGCAAGTCAAACACTGAATTTTCTTCAGCCTATGACTGTGATTTCAAAGTTACTGTGGTGGGCCACATATACAGTATCATGATACTCTGTTTTTGGGTTCTATGTGCAGTTGATTTGTATGTTCTGTATGCAAAAACAGTATATAGGAGAAATTGGCTGCTTATTCTTGGTAAGTTCAGATACAGTCTAGGTACTTAACTGTGCCAACAATGGATGCATAATTTGCAGCTGTTGATTCCTGCATCTGTTCTCTCCTGTTCCATGGATAGGCTCTATTTGTGTAAGTTACACACCCATTTACATATCTTTACTCTGAAACTTTCTCCAAAAATGCTGTGACACTTATTTCTTCATTTACTTTTCAGTGACAGCATAGAGCAGTGGTTCCCAACCCTAGTCCTGGGGACCCACTGTGTCTGCTGGTTTTCATTCCAACTGAACTCACAATTACTTAACTAGACCCTTTAATGAACTGACATTTTTAATTGTTTTCAGCTCTTAAACAGTTAGAGTTCAAGTTATAAAATGTTATAGCTAACTTGAAATATGCAACTGTTAAGAGCTGAAAACAATTAAAAAGGTCTAATTCAGAAAATTATCAGTTCAGTTAAGGGTCTAGTTAAGTAATTGAGAGCTCAGTTGGAATGAAAACCAGCAGACAGCAATAATGAACATAATTTATTGTCTTTTTTTAACCTTTGTGTGGACAAGGAGAGTCCACCCCCACAAATGACCAACATTTGTCAATTGGAATCTGTAAAGTCTGTAAGTTTCTTCTTCTAACTAAAAGTTCTGACACAAAATGTTTTCAAACTTAAAGAAACGTTATTGTATATTCCAGGATTAACCAGGTAAGATCGCCTGTAGGTCAGTTGGCAGGTTACTTTACTGGAGAGCACAGGACTCGAATGTTGGTTGTAAGTCAAGCATATAGATACATACAGGCATATATATATATATATATATATATATATATATATATATATATATATATAATATATTGTAGCGTGCACGGGGGAAGGCAGCAGCAGGGCTGGTAGGTGACGTAATCACACACAAAGACATAAGCCCGATATACGCTCCTTGCAAAGGAGCCGGCTCTTTTGTACCGCGGTATTGGCACTATGCTTTAGTGCGAGAGGTCCTGGGTTCGCGCCCACCCTCCACCTGTGTGTGGATCGCCTCACCCTGTGTGATGTGCCTGTCTGCGGGGACCAGGATCGCTACAATATATATATGTATATATATATATATATATATATATATATATATATATATATATATATATATATAATCAGACTCTTTGAAATACGGGTGGCACCATTGTGTGGAGGGCAGCAGTGACAATGAGAGACGTGGCAAATAATGTGCTGATCAGAGATACATAAGACTGTTTCAAAGGACAATCAAAGGTGGGTGTGGTACCATTGAAGATATGACAATCACTCCAGGACAAGCAATCACCACCTTCTCAAGACAATGACCTTGAGACTACTTTTGCAACTCTCCCAGGACACAGAATGCCGGTTCACACAACCACCAAAATACAGTCTGGCTCCATGACTGCAAAGAATAGTTTTTATAATAATTTATACATTATACCGTGACAAAAGTATCCTTACAAGTCACTGGTGTTAGTTAGTAACTAACAGAGTGAGTTCTTTGGACTTTTATTTTGTGAATAGAAAAGAAGTGTCAACTACAGTATTCAAGGAATGCAAGGACATTTTTATTTATGTAAACAAATATAACAGCAGTAAGTGAGTGTGGGTTTGTCTAATCTTCAGAACACAGTGTGGCATGCTTGGCCTAGTTGCAGACAAAACATGATTGAAATCTGGTTCATACTGAGGTTACATTTTAAGGTGGATTAGACAGGGTCCTGTAAGTTTTTAGCAGTTACTCACACACCAGATAAACCGTACGTTTGGTGAAATGACACATATCGGCAAACCAGAGAATATAAACTGCCCTGATTTACAGCAAACCGCTTCTTGCAGATTCGGACACACATTACAGCTGTCCCTGCTGAAGTGAACAGCAGATATCGGCTATGGCAGGCATTTTGTTCTCCATTTTTTAAAATGCTTTTTTTTTCTCCTTTTTACTATTTGATTTTGTCATTTAACACTTTAGACATTCTGGTAGGAGGAGTGTAAATGTTAAGTTTTATATTTCACAAAACACAAATGAAGAATGAAAGAATTTGGCCTTGACTTTTTGGTAATTCACTGTGCCTTGTTAATTTATCCCATTGACTGTGTCTGTACAGGTGAAGTATAAAGATCAGGCTGGAACCGCAACCACTGTGAGCCTGACTCCTGAGATGGAGAGAGTTAAGAGGAATCAAGCAAATCTCAGCTCGGCAAGTCTTCATCTGTGCAGGAAGAATATAAATATCATTGATAGCTGTCATGTTCTATGTGAAGAGAGCCTAGGGGTTAATTCTAACTACATGTTTTCTCTTTCTACAGTTACTATAAAGTCTTAAATTAATACTGTTTCTATTTACTGGTACTGCTGGAATAAGGCATCAATCATGTAGCTTACAAAATCGCTGTTTTACTTTTTTTTTTGTTTTTTTTTTACTTTAATTATGTTCACATAATGAATGAAATATGTATGGCAAACCTTTCTTCAAAGCTTCAAGACTACTAGTACTACCAGTATATGACATACTGTACTTCAAAACAGGAAATACTCAAATTTGCAAAGCAAATGTTCAATCATTTCAAAAAATAATAAAAATAACCTTGTTCTTGCAAATTAAACATTATCCCTAAATATGTTCCCAATTGGAGCTGCCTGTTTTAAAAAAACGGGTTATGAAGATCTGAGACTGCCATAAGGTTTAGTCCTGTTAAGCACCCTTTTTTCTACTTGTCTTTGTGATCATGTAGGTTAAGTACAACAGTGACCTGAAGGAGCTGAAAGGCAAGCCTTGTGTGATTGTCGACACCCCAGAAATGCGGCGTGTCCGAGAGAACCAGAACAACATCTCTATGGTAGTATGAAGGAACACAGACCAGTGATAGCACATCTAACCTCCCTGCCCATGACTGCACTCTACTGCTGGTGGGGAACCACGTGGATATAGCACTGCTACATTCCATAGTGTGACTAAAAGCTTATAATAAGTGTCTTTTAAAATGTACTTGATTGTAAATGCAATGTAAATAAAATAAAATGTAACTCGTTTTCTTGTGTGGAGTTTTTTGCACCTACACTAATCTATTAACAGGATTGCACCCTTGACACTTTGTGATTGTGTGGTCTGCCTGTGTGTTTTTTGCATGAGCACCATAATGAAAGTGAATGGGAATGTGTCAATTTATTTTGTGAAGCCATCAGTGCAAGAATTACTCATGTGTTTTCCAGCCTACAAAATGCTAACATTGAAGTATTTTTGGTTTCAGGTCAGATACCATGAAGATTTCGAGAAGACAAGGGGCAAAGGCTTTACCCCAGTAGTGGATGATCCCAATTTCGAGAGAGTCAGGAGGAATACCCAGGTCTCCAGCGAAGCGGCTTATAAAGGGGTTCACCCACATGTTGTAGAAATGGACAGAAGACCTGGTATCATTGTTGGTAGGTTCTTGAATAAATAGAAAACACGAGCCATGTACTTTTCTTTCTTATTTTAGCACTGGCCCCATAATATTAAACATGTGAATCTTCTGTGTGTATCTGCTGTAAGGTTGGAATAAGGCAGTACTGTAAATCTGTAATTTGTCATTTTCCTACAAATACCAAAATAACTTGTTACCATTGAAACAACAATACAAACTGCCGAAGTGTCATTGACCATATCATCATTGACTAAAAGTATAATTTCTAATTATGCAGTTATATAGAATAAATTTAAGGGGAATAAAACACACCAAAGGGATACACTTCAGCATGCTTTAATAAATGCTGCTGCCTTTGTGCATAATAGTACTATAAGTGCTGTAGTGGAGGTGGAATTCACAAGCGTCACACACTCTACTGGGATTGCAGGCTGTGGGTGGAATCGCTTTATTGGAGCACAACGTTGAACTATAGCTTGTGTTCTTTTTTTCTGCTGTGAAATTCCTTTCTTTTTCTGTGAAAGACCTAAAAGTGTGGCGTACTGACCCTGGCTCCATCTTTGACATTGACCCCCTTGAAGATAATATCCAGTCTAGAAGCCTTCATAAGCTTTCTGGTATTGCCTCTCGCTGCTTCTTTTTTCTTTTTTGTTGGGTGTTGTGTTTAGGTTTTGTTTCTGCCATGTTCTGCTTGTTTGTATTTTTAAATAAATCAGCAGTGCATATTTTAGGAGAAGTATAATCTGTTAATGGTGTGGAAAAAAACGATATATTTCTGGTTGGATACATTTTGCTTCGAGCAACAGTTTGTATCAGCAGATTAATCTTAATCTTTCAGCAGAACTGATGTCTTTTAAAATTCCAATTGTTATTGGTACTGAAAGTAAAGTTTTTAGAAATATCTTTTACCAAATGATTATATTTGACAGACCACACAGATTGCAGTAAAGTCAGATATTAAAAATAGATTCTCCTGAACAACGTGCTTTCTCTTTTACTTTTCTATGGTTTGCTTTTCTTTAGTTTATGCTTTAATTTCCTTTATTACTTTCCTTCCTATTGCTTTAGAGAAGGCAAGCCGTTGTAGTAGACAGCTTTCTCAGACTCTAAGTCCTGTTGGGATGAGTGTGGGTGATGAGAGCTCAGAGATATCAGAAAAAAAACCCAGCCTTTCCTGCTACAGTGTGAACACAACCAGAACATCTGACGATGGAGGTACAACTGGGGTCACTGGTGCACGCCTACAGTAACTTCACTGCAGCAGTAGGCGAAATAACTCACACACAAGCAGAAGAGTTTAGACTGTCATCTGATGTGCTGCTGTCTGCATGGAGTAACCGTTGGTTTCTTCACATTTCCAAAAAAGTCGGGGGAACTGAACTGAAAAGCATGATATTCATCTTAATCTTCCTCTAACCCTGATATACAGGATATATGCCATGTTCTTTTATTAATATAAGTGTGTGTGTGTGTGTGTGTGTGTGTGTTTTCTTTTTCACAGCAATTTTGTAAGCAACAAAAACATCGCCATCGACACCAATATATAATCTAAAGTTAACAAAATCCTGCTTTAAGAGTACAGGTCTGAAATCTCAATTATCTTACATAATGTATTATTCTTGCTCAGTATCGTTTTGTATACCGTTTTCTGTTTCTGTCAGTACATCCTGGTGACTTTAAAATTCAGATGTTCAAAGCAACCCTGTGGACTCAAAAAGCATTTCAAACATGTCTTCAGCTTTAAACTGCCCCCTGCAATACACTGCCCCTAGTGGATGCAGGGAACGCATCACCTGGAGATACTAAACAGTTGTATTTCTTTTTTTGTGCTTTTTTCCCCCTACTACCAAAGCACTGTAAAAGAGTCTTTATATCCTGACCAACTTCACAGTCCTGGAACCTGAGGTGAATTCTTCCTGGTGCGATTGACAGTATCTTGAAATTCAAAACAGTGATCAGTGACAGATAATGCTTTGTGGGAGATTGTGTTTATTTGTACTACATTATTTTTCTGTGCTTAATTCTATTTTTTTATATTATTTAGCCCCTGTGCTTCCTGGAGCCTACCATCAAGGGGGTCAATCTCCAGGATTTGGATACATGCATCAGACCAGTATTGCCTCCATGAAATCAATGGGGTCACCACCACATTCTGCAACCATTGTGAGTAATGAAGCTTTACTTCTTTATTTGAATGGATCAGATCTACAGCTATGGCCAAAAGTTTTGCATCATCTAGAATTTTAGGGCTGAGATTTATATTTACTGGCATGTTGTGAAATCAGGCATTTGGCAAAATGCGTGAACATAGTAGTCAGGCATTACGTGAAATGCCTAATCCTGGTCATTTGGTATTATTGACTCAAACATTTTTGCTGCATTTAGTTGTATCCAGTATGGTGTTAAAGTTCTTCCCACATCTTCCTGATCCCAAATTTAATAAAATAAAATTATAATCTAAGTAACCTTTAATCGGTCAAATAGTGTAATAGGGCAGCAGTGTGGAGTAGTGGTTAGGGCTCTGGACTCTTGACCGGAGGGTCGAGGGTTCAATCCCTGGTCGGGGACACTGCTGTTGTACCCTTGAGCAAGGTACTTTACCTAGATTGCTCCATGTAAAAAAACCCAACTGTATAAATGGGTAATTGTATGTAAAAATAATGTGATATCTTCTAACAATTGTAAGTCGCCCTGGATAAGGGTGTCTGCTAAGAAATAAATAATAATATAATGCCCTTTAACGCCAGTCATATATTAACATCATTTAGATATTTTATTTAATATCATGTAATCAAAGAAACTACAAAACGATATTGAAAAAGTCTACCGGAAGCTATAATAGTAGTACAGTATTTTATGTTAGATTTTGAAATGTCACATTTTTCAGTTTTTGTCAGTTTTTCGTTAAGTATATTGAAAACTACAAAGCAGTATGTATTTCAATATGTTATCATTATTCAGCAGGTTTCATTCGTCTTTCTGAAGCAAAATTAGGCAATCCTATAGAGTGATGCAAAACTTTTGGTCATCGCTGTATACACTTCATTACAAAATGAATGTGTGTTAAGTGTAATAGGTTATATAGTGTTTGTTTTGTTTGAAAATCCTGGGTTGGAATCCAAGCTGAACTTCTGGAGGTGGGATGGTTTTGTCGGTAACAAACCCAACTGTATCACTAACTAATGAACTAAACACTGTTTCAATGATCTAAAAACTTGCAAGATGAATATAGTTAGAGCATTTAGATCTCACTGTTTAGAAGAACATACAAACACCCCGATTTCTTCTTACTACAGTAAAACTGTTTTCATACAGTATTTAACACTAATACTTTAATATTACCCATATTCCCATTATTAGTACTAATAGAATTTTTTCATTTCATTTTTTTCAACACCCCCCCCCCCACCACTTTTTTAAACACTAAAGAGCTCTACTTGTCCTCTGCTAGTCCTCTTATTCATTCTTTTCACAATGCTAATGGTGTTTACATCTGATTATGAGATGGAAAGCAGACAACTATCACAAAACACCTCTCAAAAGAAAACGGCTCATGTATTGAAAAAAAAACAACTTTTTTTTTTAACAGAGGACCTACCGCGCAATCTATGACTATGCAGCACAGGACCACGATGAAGTTTCCTTCAGGGATGGAGACATTATTATGAATGTGCAATCCATTGATCAAGGCTGGATGTATGGTACTGTGCAGAGAACTGGTAAATCTGGGATGCTTCCTGCAAACTACATTGAGACTTTGAATTAAAGTGTTTCCATATGCTAAGCCTTTTTTTTTAATTACATACAAATAACCTAATAAAGGGGAGACAAGTCTAATCAATATATATTGACAGTATTGTATATTAAGCTGTTCTCTGGTATTTCTAATGCACTGCTATATGTGATTTCTCATATTAGGGCACAAAAGGTTTGTAAACTGAATAAGGCAGTCTGTAAATGGCATTAAAAATAAATACAGTACTATTTTTTTCTGTTGCTAATGCAAAGTCATGCTGTGGGCTATTTTGTAAATCT
Organism: Acipenser ruthenus; assembly: GCF_902713425.1. Classification (NCBI taxonomy): domain Eukaryota; kingdom Metazoa; phylum Chordata; class Actinopteri; order Acipenseriformes; family Acipenseridae; genus Acipenser; species Acipenser ruthenus. Next base: position 97,841,547 of record NC_081192.1, on the reverse strand, counting down.
GGCTTTATGCTGGTGATATTTAAGCAGTAGGATTGTGTTTTGGTAAAACATGTATTATCTACTACACAATTGTACCAATGGACAAAAACACATGTAACCATCTCATCGTTGAAAACCTTCACATAGCTGTATGCTTAGCTTGTAGACAGCATCCGTGGAGGTTGTATTTGTCCATATTTTATTGTTTTATTGTTGGAGTTAATACTATGTAATGTATTATTTAAAAACCTTTTGTGCATTTCACTATTTTACTTTACATATAGTCCAATGTGATAATGGAACTTCACATAGCAACATTGATTGTTCTAATGTTTAGTAATATGTCATGCAAAAATGTGTTGATATTTACTGTGTGTCAAGTGCGGAAATGACTGGCACTGCACATGCAGGATTGTAGTTGATTAAATAGTACAGATTATTATTTTTGCAGAAGTATATTTGCATAATTCTAAAGGAAAGGGTGCCTATTTTATCAGAATGGAATACATTTAAGAATGTTAGGCTTTTGATATGCAAAGGGTTTATTAATATAGACATATACCAATATTTCATTTCTCAGTATGTGTTCTTATGCACATTCTTGTTCAGCACAGTGAATTTTAACCGTTTGGGATTCATGTTGCAGGACAAAACCTTTCCCCAATTTTAAGGTGGTGTTTTCAAATAAAAAGGTAACAACATTGAATTGCAGCTGTGATGAACATGGTGAAAGTCTGTTATTACAAGCGTTCAGTTGGCCCAGGCTCACAATACTAACATGTTGGCAGGTGACTGAATATTTGAAGAACATCGATCTGTGATCACATACTGTATCTCACTGCAGAGGGCACCTTTGTTGTCAGCTTGTACTGAAGGATGAAAGTTGTGTATGGGGTTACATGTCTCGCATGATGTAAGGGGCACCATTGATTGCATGACAGCTGCATTAACATTGAATAGATTACAGGACCCACAGGCACTTATACAGTAACCGATTACTAAAACAGCCTGATTCTGGCAGGCTCACATTTTGTTTATTTTCAATACAGAAGTTTGCACAGAAGTGAGACAAATTATTGTATGTAGATTAAACATATGCCCTTCATGAAAGTCTTTCATAACTCAAATATACTTTATGAAATGAGACCCCTTTTGTTATCAAAATGTTTGTTTAAATATTCTAGTCCCAGTTCAATTGTACTTGTGATACCACTGTCCTTAGTATACAGTAATCCGTACTGTAACTGTTGCATTTAAGAATCTTCCATAAAATTAAACTATTTGTTTGGCATTTCAATTTCTCCTCATATTAAATAATACAATTCTTGGAACAAAGTGGTTGCAAATATGTCCGAAATGATTGATAAAATTCACAGTATTGATCCCTGGGGTGAGTATATTTCACAAAAGTTTCATATATGTATGTGCTGAACAAGTTTACCAATTGTACGTTTTTCCCTGCCCTTTGTTTCCTTTGACACATGAGTGTAATAGACCAGCAGTGTCGGGGGTTGTTGTGCCTTGACTTGGTGGTTAGGTGTGCATGCCCCCATTGCAGTGTAATAATAAAATCTGAGCATTGGATTAGTTCATGTCAAATAAAAGACTATCCACTGTGTGTGACCATTATTGTAATTAGCATTCTCAGTGTTACATTGAATAGAACTAAAGAGACTTTCTTGTGTTTTAATTATATAACAAGTGGACGTTGCTCTCCCATTCTTTTCTTTGGAGGTCAGCCGTGCTTTATTTGGAATTCCATTATTAAATAATAACATAATGGCTGATCTTCAAAGAAAACAATGTGAGTTTAGTGTGCAATTGTTGTATAATGAAAATTGAATAAAAGACAGTTCTTCTGACACAAATAACTTCGCTGTTGCCATGGTCGCTCCAGCCCTCAAGTTAAATAAATAACTATAATAGTGTAATAGTGATAAACTGATAATGGCATTGCTATGGCTTGTTCCTCGGCAATAATTATTACCTCGGGAGTTCCATTATTACCTTGTAACAAGCAACAATTATCCACTGAATTTTTGTTTTCCTGTTGGCCAAATTTTATCTATCTATCTATCTATCTATCTATCTATCTATCTATCTATCTATCTATCTATCTATCTATCTATCTCTCTCTCTCTCTCTATATATATATATATATATCTCAATATATATATCATTTGGCCAATATACTGTAGATAGGTAGAGATATCTATCGATGTCTAATACAAATAAAAAGTTTATTTTTATGTAAAATGCTGTACAACATCCAGTGTAAAACCATTTTAAAATAAAGTGTCAACATTATCATTATTTATTTCTTAGCAGATGCCCTTATCCAGGGCAACTTACAATTGTTACAAGATATCACATTATTTTTACATTTACATTATTTTTTACACATTATTTTTAATTACCCATTTATACAGTTGGGTATTTACTGGAGCAATCTAGGTAAAATACCTTGCTCAAGGGTACAGTAGCAGTGTCCCCCACCCGGGATTAAACCCATGACCCTCCAGTCAAGAGTCCAGAGCCCTAACCACTATTCCACACTGAACATTTAATTTAATAAAACAATTGTAGGTTACTTAATGATAAACCGCACTGTAGAAATCGTGGGTAATAATAGATAAAACCTGCAAATAAGACTAAACATAATTAACATACCCACTTATTTTTGTTAGAACATTTTCATTGAGTCAAAGGTCTGTCAGTAAACTGGGAAGTCTTTTTCTTAATATTGAGATTGGTGTTTTTACACACCAGAGGGTGCAGTTGGACTGCATATAGCACATTACGTTCAGAGACTAAGCGACATTGGCCATGGTGTATTAAAAACTAGCTAAACATTCAGTGTACACACATTTTATACTTAAGCCCTTGTGCCTCAAATATAACATCTGTATTGTTTAACAGAACAATATGGGGGGGTGAAAAAAACACCATCAGTGTAATAATCTGAATAGCTAAGACTCCTACATATTCTATAGAGTAATATTTGTGATCTTTTCAAGGCTTACATGTCTTGTAAATGATTTATCATATTGCATATAGAAGACAAACGCAACCTTTTAAATTCAGACTGTTAGCTGGTGTTTCTCCCCCTCCGCTACAGCCTGTATGCCTGAATATGATCCACACAAAACATTATCTTTTTTGAAGGTATGGAAATGCACAAAGTCATTTTTTTAAAGTAAAGTACAATTATATATATATATATATATATATATATATATATATATATATATATATATATATATATATGTACAGTGGTTTGCAGACGTTTTCACCCCCCTGCAAAGTTTTCACATTTTGTTGGCACCTAAGCGTACTCCACGACGCTTTCAAATTGTAGATCTACACAAACTACTCCACATTGATAAAGTTAAAAAAAAATGCATATCGAATATAAATAAGTAAGATTTACAGGTAAAAACAGATTAATCTCAGTTGCATAAGTATTCAAACCCCCTTTGCTACTGCAGCCCTAAATCAGCTCAGGTGCAAATGATTTGTTTGAAAGGTCACAAAATTAGTGAAATGGTTTCAGCCTGTGTGTACTCAAAGTGGTTTAACTTGTAGATAATTTCCCTTGGGTATATAAAGACTTTCAAGCTGCAACTCACATAGTGATCCAACAAAGCAACCGTGAAGACCAAGGAGCTTTCGAAACAAGTCAGGGATAAAGTGGTAGAGAGGCACAGAGCAGAAGGGTACAAGAAAATTTCAAAGGCGCTGATTATCCCTCGCAGCACAGTGAAGTTCATCATTAAGAAGTGGAAGATGCATCATACCACCCAGACACTACCCAGATCATGTCGTCCTCCCAAACTCTGCAGCCGGGCAAGCAGGAAACTGGTTCGGGATGTCACTCTGAAGCCAGCAATGACCTTGAGAGATCTGCAAAGTTCTGTGTCTGAGATGGGAGTCAGTGTTCACACATCAACAATAAGCCGGTCCCTACACAAAGCTGGCCTGTTTGGACGGGTGGCAAGAAAGAAGCCATTACTCAAAAAGTCTCATCTTAAAGCACGTATGAAGTTTGCGAAAAAGCATGATACTGCAGACATGTGGAAAAAGGTTTTGTGGTCAGACGAGACAAAAATTTAACTTTTCTGCCTAAATTCCAAGCGTTACGTCTGGCGCAAGCCCAACACTGCACATCACCCAGTCAACACCATCCCAACTGTCAAGCATGGTGGTGGCAGCATCATGTTATGGGGATGCTTCTCTTCAGCAGAGACTGGGAAGCTTGTCAGGATAAAGGGGAGAGTGGATGGTGCAAAGTACAGGCGAATGCTTGATGAAAACCTGTTTGTCAGCCAAGACTCTGAAACGGGAGGAAATTCACATTTCAGCAGGACAATGACCTGGAGCACAAAGCCAAAGCCACACTGGAGTGGTTGCACAAGAAGAGAATTAATGTTCTTGAGTGGCCCAGTCAATGTCTTGACTTGAATCCAATTGAAAATGTATGACGAGACTTGAAGATTGCAGTCCATCGACAATCCCCAACAAGCTTATCAGAACTGTAGCAATTTTGCCATGAAGAATAGGCAAAAATTTCACCATCCTACTGTGCAAAGCTAGTAGAGACCTATCCAAAAAGACTCATAGCAGTAATTGCTGCAAAAGGTGCTTCTAACAAGTACTGACTTAAGGGGCTGAATACTTATACAACCAGTAAATTTCATTTTGTACATTTTCTTTGCAAGTTTTGCTGACATTTAACCTCCTCATATAACAGTGTTCAGTTTAACCATTACAGCTTTGAATAAAAAAAAGTTTGTTTGAAAAACTGTGCATAAATTATTTGTAATTTAACAAAATGTGACATTATTGGTAGGGGGTGAATACATCTGCAAACCAGTATATATAGACGTGCTCAAATTTGTTGGTACCCCTCCACAAAAAACGAAGAATGCACAATTTTCTCTGAAATAACTTGAAACTGACAAAAGTAATTGGCATCCGCCATTGTTTATTCCATATTTAATAGAAATCAGACTTTGCTTTTGATTTTTTATTCAACATAATATTGTAAATAAGAAAACAAATGAAAATGGCATGGACAAAAATGATGGGACCGCTAAACTAATATTTTGTTGCACAACCTTTAGAGGCAATCACTGCAATCAAACGTTTTCTGTAGCTCTCAATGAGACTTCTGCACCTGTTAACAGGTAGTTTGGCCCACTCTTCCTGAGCAAACTGCTCCAGCTGTCTCAGGTTTGATGGGTGCTTTCTCCAGACTGCAAGTTTCAGCTCTTTCCATAGATGTTCGATAGGATTCAGATCAGGACTCATAGAAGGCCACTTCAGAATAGTCCAATGTTTTGTTCTTATCCATTCTTGGGTGCTTTTAGCTGTGTGTTTTGGGTCATTATCCTGTTGGAGGACCCATGACCTGCGACTGAGACAGAGCTTTCTGACACTGGGCAGTACGTTTCACTCCAGAATGCCTTGATAGTCTTGAGATTTCATTGTGCCCTGCACAGATTCAAGGCAGCCTGTGCCAGGCGCAGCAAAGCAGCCCCAAAACATAACCGAGCCTCCTCCATGTTTCACTGTAGGTATGGTGTTCTTTTCTTTGAAAGCTTCATTTTTTCGTCTGTGAACATAGAGCTGATGTGACTTGCCAAAAAGCTCCAGTTTTGACTCATCTGTCCAAAGGACATTCTCCCAGAAGGATTGTGGCTTGTCAATATGCATTTTAGCAAATTCCAGTCTGGCTTTTTTATGTTTTTCTTTCAAAAGTGGAGTCCTCCTGCGTCTTCTTCCAAGGAGCCCATTTTCGCTCAAAAAGTGACGGATGGTGCGATCAGAAACTTACGTACCTTCACCTTGGAGTTCAGCTTGTATCTCTTTGGCAGTTATCCTTGGTTCTTTTTCTACCATTCGCACTATCCTTCTGTTCAATCTGGGGTCGATTTTCCTCTTGCGGCCGCGCCCAGGGAGGTTGCCTACAGTTCCATGGACCTTAAACGTCTTAATAATATTTGCAACTGTTGTCACAGGAACATCAAGCTGCTTGGAGATGGTCTTGTAGCCTTTACCTTTACCATGCTTGTCTATTATTTTCTTTCTGATCTCCTCAGACAACTCTTTCCTTTGCTTTCTCTGGTCCATGTTCAGTGTGGTGCACACAATGGTACCAAACAGCACAGTGACTACTTTTCTCCATTTAAATAGGCTGAATGATTAATTACAAGATTGGAGACATGTGTGATACTAATTAAAGAAACTAATTAGTTTGAAATATCGCTATAATCCAATTATTTATTATCTTTTCTAAGGGGTACCAACAAATGTGTCCATGCCATTTTAGAATATATTTTGTAGAATAAGCAATAATTCATCTCTTTTCACAGCTCATTTGCTTTATTCTATGACATACCAAAGGCATGCAAGTATACATGATAAAATAGCTTTTAATTTCATCACTTTTCAGGAGGAATGAAGCATTATTTCAATGAGCTGTAAGGGTACCAACAAATTTGAGCACGTCTGTATATATATATATATATATATATATATATATATATATATATATATATATATATATATATATATATATGTGTTGATCATTAATGAACATTTCTTTACTATGGGTGTTATCAAGTGATTGAAAACAAGACATTTTGTGTCTGAATTGAACGTGATGGTCTCTAGCGGAATTATCACTTTTTGACGTCACTACTGTGGTATTATGCCTTTTTTTCCATGTATATATATATATATATATATATATATAGAGAGAGAGAGAGAGAGAGAGAGAGAGAGAGAGAGAGAGAGAGAGAGAGAGAGAGAGAGAGAGAGATGCATTTGAACATAATATTTGAAGGATAAGATAAGGTTATGTTTTTTGAGACTTAAACACGGAACATTATGTTTTGCAGTTTAGTAATTTTATGTGCAACATTCGTTAAAACAAATAAATAAATAAGGTGGTTACTAACAGGGTGATATTTGTCTTTTTTATTCTGCTATTGATAGGCTTCCTTTGTGGTTTAGGTTTCATGGTTTTCAAGTCCTTGAAAACAATCTTCCAAACATTATTAGGCTAAATCTACAGTGCACATAATCTGCTTCAAGCGCCATCTAGTGACAGTAATTGTATAGGAATCCATGACATAAACAAAGAAGTAACACTAAGTCTAAGGAGACCACCCTTTGTTTTCTATTGCAGGGACCGTTATGCCCATTCCGTAAAGCTGCAATGTTAGTACAGTGATAATGTAACTACTTTGTAGGGTATAGCCCAGTCCATAGTACTGTACATGGTTCAAATACCTCAAACACAAGCCATTGTTAATCTGGTATTAAAAGGAACAGCAAGACTGGAATTGAACCCTCAACAACAGGTTTATAAAGGGACTTTCTTACCACTGCACCACCTGTTGTCTTTTAAGAATGCTTTATGTCTGGGCACTTACACCTCAAGACACTGGTTGGTTTCTGTTCATAAAACATCAAATAAATATTTGGCAGCATTCTCATATTATAAAGAATAATACAGGTAAAGATAGATCAGCACATAATTACCTTAAAAAAAAAAGGTCTGCAAACTGGGAGTTCAATGAAAGTCTGTTCCTTGTAATTAAATACATTTAATATAAATGTACTCACCCTGTCATCCACCATAAATCATTTTTAAAAAATATGTGCACACGCTGTGACAAAGTGTATGGTACAGTGTGCTGTTTATCAAGCCAAAGCAAATTTAGTGCATGACAAGATTGTAAACGTAGCCACTATCAACACAATGAATGGTATGCAGCAATACACAATGGTAATTCATTGCAGTCTGTGCAAACTGCAGTTTAGAGTTGCCATTTTTTGTAATACTGTAATATTTGGCTAATTATTCTGCAGAAATATTGTATTATGGTATCCAAATTTTGTATTTTTTTCATTGCTTTTCTGTAAGGGATTAAGGGTTGATTTGATCAACCTATAACCAACCGAGGTAAGTCTCAGCTGTATTTATTTAGAGCATTTTACAGCACCAGGGAATCCTTCTGAATTTCACTGGGTTTTCTGGGGGTGGGGGTGGGGGTGGAGGTGGGGGTGGGGGAGGGAGGAGTCCTGGGATAGCCACAGATACAGTAGGTGGTTAGTGCAATCCAGGGTGATTGCCCAGTGCAATGAAACGATCCAACACATTATCCTGGCAGGGTACTGATTGATTACATCAACGACTACACTATGTCCAGTACATTATGTGAAACTAATTTTACGAAATATCGCAATCTGGTGAAGTCCTTCAATGAAATTTGGGTTTATGGTAAATGTTCTGTTTTTCCAAGGAGTTTCCTGAAACTAATGTCCAGGAAACCAATTAGATCTGAAGCAGATTGCATGAGCTGCCTGAGCTGAAGAATCTGCTGGTGAATCTTTGATTAGTGGCACCTCTCTTCTGCCCCTTTCCCTTAAAGAAAGAAAATGAATGGATAAAATATACACATATATATAAAAAAAAAAAGATGTGATAGCTATTGTAGGATCATTTGCATCGCAAGCACAAACGTTTACCAGTATTTTGCAGATTTCAGTTTCTGAATTTCAAATATCAGTATTTGCTGACATGGAGATAAGGAAAATTGTGTTCTCAATATTATCTCTGTGCTCTGTTGTGATAATGAATCCCTGTTGCAACCAGCTCAATTTATTTTCTGGTCTATATTTGACTCTACATCCTGCTATTTGAATTGTGTTGGATATTTTATGGCTTTGAGCTCAACATATGCTACATAAATGATGGTCAGGTGGTAATTGATGTCGAACTGTTGAACTTTGTATGATGACATTTATATTGAAAACAAAGTTTTGGGGAAGTAAAAGAAAACATACCTTGTGTGCGATAATTCTTCTCCAGTTAATGAATCTCACCTGTGCCCTTCAATTATTACAATATTACTAATTGCTCAGCTTTTTGTAAATGGGTTGCCCTGATGTGCAACATGTTCAATAATACCAGCAATCTGTGGAAAGTCTTTTGAACTTACTGTAAATAAGATTCATTAATTGTATTTATTATTTTATTCTTTTATCAGAAATAGACCAATTAAGACCTAAGCCTTATTTACATCAGTATCCCAGAAACCAACAGCTGACAGCAGTGGACACATAATCACAAATTGCGTAAAATCCAACTCCAAAAGCATGTTCATGCTGTAGGGGCACTGTAACCGAATGCTGATAACACAATAACCTCTCACACAAGATACATAAATGTATGACTTGAGTGTACAGTACACTGACCTGCTGTAATAGAGTGCTACACACAAAACCAGTCCAATTGCCTTCTAGATTGTGACAACTTCCACCCTTCAGTATCTCAGAAGAGAAGACAACAGCCCCTCCCCCTCCTTTCCTATACCTGTTTTATGAATCAGTGCTAGAAAGATCAAGTTTATCATTGACACGTCCCAACCCCAGTGGTGCAACGGGATACCTGGAGCAGCAAACAAGTCATTGTTTTTATTTGTTTTAAATGAAAATGTTACAGTGCGTATAATATGTACAGGGTACATCAGTGCAATCCAGTGTGACTCGTACTCAAGTATGATCACATGGCTGTGAGCGGACTGCCATATATAAAATAAACTGTCAGTGGATTACAGTATGTACAATTCCTTTTCAGTCATTGGTCAATTCAAAGGTTTGATTGGCATAGAAGATGACTACCCAGTTGCCATCTAAAGATACACTTGTGCTACAGTAAGAGAAGTGCATATTGTGGCCAAGTGAAAACAATAACAGAAATTCCTCAAGGTTACAGCTCATCAAAATCATTCATGGACTTAAAATTCTATTAGTGTGTATAATTCTAAAGTGTTCCAGTGACACTAAAGTTAAGAGCGTGTTTAATGAAATGCAGGAATCTAATGAGATGTGATAAAATAAAAATAAAAAGCCTTGGGCAGATTGACTTCTGGCTCTTTAGCCACTCTGATACTGTAATGTTTATTTGGTCATTACATTCTTTAAAACCTTCACCAATACAAAATTCTCTCTAATAACCCAGATTTTATTGGAGCATTAACATCCTGTCAGAAATACTGTACGTGTGTAATAACACATAACGGCTCTTTAGTTAGGGTGTATTTTATGTTTTTTGTGAACAAAAAACAAACCATATTACACAAAGAAAAAATAATAATGCAAGCACTGCATTAAAATGCCATGTGATGTTGAAGCTTACCCTTAAGAGTCAACCCGGTGCCAAAATGTTTTTTTATTGTAGAACAAACTCCTTGGCCAACTGTTAGTATCCTTCACTTTGACCTGTGAAGGATACAAATAGATATGGCAGCCACTACTGTATTCTATTATTCTGTTGCTGCTTCTAAAAAATACTACCATTTACTGCCATATTGTACAGTAAATAAGGTGGTGATTGTTATAGTGCAGCGATAATTCTAAACAGGTTTTCTTGGCATAAAATTTTTCACATGCGTGATAGAGCCAACTGTTAGTGTGAAAAGTAGTACAAATAATGATCAATGAAGTCTAAAAGTTCTGAAGTTACCATATCACTTTGTGTAGAGTGATGCATGCCCTGAACAGAATATTGATAAGAACTCATGTTCAGTTAGGAAACTCATGCAATAGATTATTTATTAAAACAGACTAGACAACATTATACATATTTATCAGTATGTTCTTTGGCTTTTGGCCTTGCCTTTCCAGGTAGCGGGATAGCTGGTGCACAGCAGGTACGTAATGGATTGACGATCATTGGATGTTTTGTTTATCGAGGGACAATTAAGATATTAGCTATTTGATTGACGATTTAATCAGGTATTGGAAGCTCCTAAAATAAGCTTGATGTTTACGTGATTTGATCTAGGGTTAAAGTGAGTTCCCTGCCAGAACCACCACTTTGCTTAATTGGCAGGTCTTTCAATCACATGTTGACAAACAGTTGACTGGCACAGTAATGTGACAGCAGAAAATGGGGGATTAGACTTTCATCATGACCTTGGTGTGACCTATTCCATTTGGACCTGCTTGCAATCAAACTCCAACCAGTGTAGCTGACTGCTAATTTCCCTGGAGTGGACAATTTAGAAAAGAAATATTCATATAAACAAACATAACACAAACAATAACTCAGTTATTTTATCTAAGTCACAACTTACTACTGCATGATCTAGCAGTAAAAGTAGCTGACCAGACATCGAAGAGATGTGATTCAGCCAGGATTCAACAGTGGCCAGCAACCATATATTATTGTCTGAAAATATATTCCGGACCATTATTTTGCTGCACCCCTAAAGCAATTTTGTAATGAACATGATAGGCCTCTGAATTTTACAGCCCATTCTCTTTGGGAAGAGGCAGGGGTGGAAAGTAACAAAGTAGAAATACTTTGTTTTCGGGATCTGTACTTAAGTACTTTATTGTTGGGATACTTGTACTTTTAATCAAGTATGTTTGTTTAGAAAATATTGTACTTTTTACTGCACTACATTTCCCAGAAGCATCTTGTTCTTTCAGCACACTGACTCTTGCGCTAGCCAGGATTTTGATTGGGTAAAGCGGAGCCGCATACGCAGTGTCTGCTTGCTTTGATGATGACATAGCATGTTGATGCCCAACCAGAGACCGTTTTGATTTTTTAAATAACCAATCAACAAACACAAGGTTTTTTTTTAACTTTAGAAGAGTAACAGGAATCTACGAGCAGTTTCAAAACAGGATTTTGCATTTTTAACATTTGATCTTATAATTATTTCATGAATTGTTTTTTATTTATGGATAAAGTTTGTGACTAAAATTTGAATTCCTGATTTGAGATTTAAATTAAGAATCTGAGCCCGAAGGAGCGGGCTTAATCGTGTGGTAATGCCCGCTTCGTGTACTTACATGCCCAAGCCGAAGGCGAGAAGGCTCCTGAGGGCTCAAATGCTATTAGAATATGGATACGTTAAACAAAATTAAAAAATTACGTTTTTCTAATAGTTTTATCCTGATTTTATGAAGAACTAGTTTTTGTTGCTAAGCGTTTACCTCTTAAGATATTTACTTTTAGTACTTTTAAGATATGATACTTTTCTACTTTTACTCAAGTAGTTTTCTAGAAGGATACTTTGACTTTTACTTAATTACATTTTTTTCCAACAGTACTTTTACTCAAGTAACACGTTTTGAATACTTTTTCCACATCTGGGAATAGGGTTTATTGCAAACATTCAAGGCAATAGCTAAAGGCTGTATTTCAGTAGGTGCAGACAGTGTAATTACAATAGACAGAGGGTATATAGATGCTGTACTCAGTGACTGCATTACATTGAGAGTGCTATGCAAATAAACAGATCATAATTTAAAACAGCTCTTAACTCATCATTTAAAAAAAAACTCAACATAATTCCAGTAAAAATGAACTGTTTCACATTAATATTTTTTCAGTGTGTGACCGTATCTACGACATGGAGCACACATTTGGTAAACAGCTTTATTTTATGATTCTCTTGATCAAATTACATAATGGTCATAAACCATTTTTCTGCCACATCTGTTGTAACTTCTAGCCATATATATAGTATGTTAGAAACAGTTACTTCATACTGTATGTGCTTATTCTACGCAACACTTTTACTTCATGTTTACAAATCCCGATCCCCTTACAGCTCCATCTTGGTTTTGAATGACCTTTTGTAACAAAAATTCATTCGGCCAGTGTTCCTGTTCGGCTTCAGAGTTGCTGGTTTCCTGGGGCAGAAGAATCCCAGTGTCCTTGAAACGACTTGCGTGACTAATAAAGTTTCAAGAAAAAAAGTAGCAGTTGGTTCTACAGATGTTATTGACCTTCTGTAAAGCTTATAGTCTGGATAATTTCATATCTTTAAGTGCATCATTTCTGTGTCTGGTTTGAAACATATATGCAGATATTCCAAAGACTGGCAGCAAAATAATAAGGGCATATTCAAATTTAAAACACCATGGACTTAATTATGGAATATGAGGTGTAGGCCTATGTTTTTTAAAAAAAAAAAACATGTTTCATACAAATCTATATTCTTCACAGCAGCGCTAAAGTTAATGAAGCCACGTTTCAAATCACAGGTCCCATATATATTGTAAATAAGCTCTATATTATAAAAGACAGGACGTATGTATTAGAACAATAGTTCATGTTTCTGAATATAATGAAAAACTGCAATCAAAAATGGTTTCATAAATGTTAATATTACTAAATACTGCATTAACAAAAAAGGAACATTTTCTTCAAGATCACAGCCAAGGCAATCACTCTGGCTATCATTTTCATAAAGGGAATGTCAGTTGATCCTGGTTACATTTGTCCTCACTGATTGAAATGCATGCTTTCTTATGTTCATGTTCTCTGCTTGCTCTAGACGACACAGTTAACCTCACCAGTTGATAAGAATCTTTTAAATGCCACCACAATGAAAGTTATACAGTAAGTCCTAAGCTATATTAGAAAACGGGATTCTCGTACTGTATATAAAACTATACATTGTTTTCTTTTGGTAAACAAAGCTACCACTCAGAAAGGTTTGACATGTTCAGTGTATGCTTTCTGGAGTTTTAAAGTTGAATATAAAATGGTAGAAGAGAACAAGTCCTGTAGCAAAAAAAAGATCACTGTGTTCTCTAGCAGTGAAAATGAATCCATTTTTAAAAGCTAATGGCCTTTGCTAACAATACACTATAGTATTCATTAGAGGTCATGGGCTGTATGAAATATATGAAATATAAAAATGTACTGGCAAGTTATACCATAAGTATGATGGCTAGATAGGGATTTTGGAACATAATGAAAACAGTACAGTATGTTTATAACTTGGCCTCTTTTGTAGATATCACATCTTACTATGTCTTATCCCTTTATTCTAACTTGTCTTCTTTTGCACATGTAAAATGTTTTGACCATTTATATTTTAAATTTTTTTTGGTTCTCCAAAATGTATTGTAATGTAAGTGCCATGGAAGTTCATCTAAGATGGCACATTAGCACTACAAAGGTGTGAAAATGACCATCACACCATACTTTTAATAGACAGTAAAACGTTTATTATGGTGCTTTAGTCAAAAGGACAATACTACCTTACCATGACATTATCTTACTATTGTACAAACAACAGGGTATTTTGCTTGTATCATGTTAAAAATACAATACCACTGTGACATAGTGAAAATCTTTTAGTAAAATCATGGTTCACTTTTTAGAATGGCTGTGATTCTGCCATATTGAACAAGCCAAAAAGATTAGTGCTCAGTAGAGTTACTGCAGCTCAGTCTTCTTGAATTTCCTAAGTGATCAACTCTGCTAATGGTTGTAGAAAAGCTGAAATCACAGACTGTAAAGCCATCATCACCGAAAGGTACAATTCTGTATCTTGTACTGGATTTTGTAGATTGCAGTATTATGTTTAATTCAGGAGGCATTATGGAACATATGTATTTAGAATGCATTTGATGTGAGTACAAGAGATTATAATACAGTACATGTCAGCTTTATTACAAGCTTTTTGGAAATTAAGTAGGCACGTCATGAAGTAGGCTACTATTATGCAAATTAACTTAACCATGTCGATCACAGTATTATATGCCTGTGTATAATACCTTGTTTCCATGCACCACTCAACCCAGGTTGAAAACCCTGTTGCTCCTGATACTGCATTTCTATGTTAATAACATTTTTTCAATGTTGATTTTTTCTGACCCTTTCTCAATGTGGGTTTGTGAACGAGGGTTTGCAGTGCTCAGGTGTGCAGACGCAAAGTTACGGTTCAAAAAGCACTTTAATTGTGTACTTTCCTCGGTTTGAGACCGTCAAATAATAAGGCTGGCTCTACCCAACAATTGGTATTGCCAGCATATGACAAAAGGGGTTGCAGTCCCGAAATAATAAGACAAACGCAACACAGACACAAAAACACGTCTCCAGACTGTGTGTGCTCTTTGTGCAGGTGCAGTGCTCTCAGCAGTGGTGCTGTATATTTACAGGTGCGGTCCGGGCTTAGCGCTGTCTTCATGCTGCAGCTCCTGGCTTCATATTAGATGTCTGACAAAGACAAATACAGACAGTTCATCAATAAATTAAACACTCCACTCACGTTTCCATAGTCCTTGTTTCCTCCCATTAACCACAACAAAGGAACCGATTACGGCGTCACGTCCCCCTAAAGTACCCTAAGCCCCGCCCCCTCCGATAGCTATTTCAGTCACGTTTCCTCCAATTCATGACTGAGACGTCGCTCACTGTACAAGGGCGGTGACTCCTGGTACCATGACTCCGCCCCTTTCCTGAATGGCTGGCTTCCGACTGCCCCTGGAATGAACTGCCCAACTATTCAGTGCGAGGTGCACAGTTCCTGTTGTACAGCTCCCTCACATGTCAAGAGGGAGATTGTTGAGTCAGATTCATTCACTCTCTGTCACAGGGTTAAAGTGGGATGGGTGGATGTACTTATCAACACTCACCATTTTTTAGTAACGAAAAGCTCCAAAGAATTGTTAGGATTATCATAAGCGAAGCAATAGCGGCCATCCTTTCAATTTTGTAAACAAATGAATGTGCCCTTAGCCGCAAAGCTTGCTGAGAATGAACCGCCACCATCAATCGAAAACTCAGGAGGATTGCGGGACAATCTGGATTGGCGGTCAATCCGTGCTCATGGAAACGAGGTATGTCTATCGTTTGGAGCCTGCAAATGCAAGGAAACATTGTCCCAAAGGGCTAAGAACACTGATTATTAGTCTTTGTGCAGTCAAGGGCTGGTGTGTAATAGGGGAAAATGTAATCTGTAGAGAGAGAGACCACCCACTTCATAATTAATAGGGATCACTTTGTTGGTTCATCTTCATTAAGATTTACCTCCTCATTATCAATGTGTAAACAGAGAAGGTGCAACCAGGCAGGAAAGGTAAGTCAATAAACATTCATTTCTCAACTGTTTTTAATGTGCTTGATTTGGGAAGCAGGCACTAAGTCTAACAAACGACTGCACATCCTTTTGTCATTTTACACTTCTCTTTCTGTAGATTTCTCATTAATCTACTAAATGAAAGCCATTGATGATCTGCTGTAAATTGAGAAGAAAATAACACTATCTAACACAATTTTTGTTCCTGGGTAGTAAGTGTTATTTCCTAATTGCTTATGCCTCAGAAGTATAGAAAATGGCTATTATTCCCCACAAACTTTGCTTTTGTGACCAGACAGTGATATTTTGAAATTTACCTATTTCCAATGAGAAAACGGGCGAATTTGTGTCTTTTCGTTCACATAAAGTCAGAAAAAAACAACATTTGAATCCAAATTAACATGTATTTATACTAAAGTCATACAAAAATGACTACAAAAGATTTAGAAGTGAGTAGTTTTTCGAGATTTACGATTATACTGTAAATCACTTTCACGAATCAGCCCCCAAATGTAGTCTCCCATCATGTTCTCGTTATACTGTCCTTGGTAGCGGCTTTCAAAGTCCAGTATATCCTGGTGGAAGCGCTCGCCTTGCTCCTCCGAGTACGCTCCCATGTTCTCCTTGAATTTATCAAGATGAGCATCAAGGATATGGACTTTGAGGGACATCCTACAGCCCATTGTGCCGTAGTTCTTCACCAGAGTCTCAACCAGCTCCACATAGTTTTCGGCCTTGTGATTGCCCAGGAAGCCCCGAACCACTGCGACAAAGCTGTTCCAAGCCGCTTTCTCCTTACTAGTGAGCTTCTTGGGGAATTCATTGCACTCCAGGATCTTCTTTATCTGTGGTCCGACGAAGACACCAGCTTTGACCTTTGCCTCAGACAGCTTAGGGAAGAATTCTTGAAGGTACTTGAAGGCTGCCGACTCCTTATCTAGAGCTCTGACAAATTGTTTCATAAGGCCCAATTTGATGTGCAGTGGTGGCATCAGCACCTTCTGGGGGTCCACCAGTGGCTCCCACTTGACGTTGTTCCTCCCCACAGAGAACTCGGTCCGCTGTGGCCAGTCCCGCCTGTGGTAGTGCGCCTTGGTGTCCCTGCTGTCCCAAAGGCAAAGATAGCAGGGAAACTTGGTAAAACCGCCTTGGAGACCCATCAGGAATGCCACCATTTTGAAGTCTCCTATGACCTTGATGCCATCTCAGAAAAATGCAGATATGTATCCACTTAGGCAGCTGGAACTAAACTGAACTGGTGGGCTTAAGGCCCCTGTATTTATACTACTATTTATATTACTGGAAAGTTCTAGAAGTTACTCCAAGTTTACTCAGCACTGAATCTATCTGGAATGTTCTGGAAAATAGGTAAATTTCAAAGTATCACTGTCCTGGTCACAAAAGCAAAGTTTGTGGGGAATAATAGCCATTTTCTATACTTTTGAGGCATAAGCAATTAGGAAATAACACTTACTACCCAGGAACCAAAAAAAAATAAAAATTGTTACACGGTGTAATCTGGGTTTGGTATGTGTCTAGTCAGTGCCAACCATCAGAATGTGCTGCCAGATTGTTTCTGCTTCTGCTTGCAATTCTATCAATTTGTACCACTGTTGTAGATACTATATATATATATATATATATATATATATATATATATATATATATATATATATATATATATATATATATATATATATATATATATGTGTGTGTGTGTGTGTGTGTGTTTGTGTCTGTCAATTTTATTGAAATTAGTCTAAACCTTGAGATCTGGAAAACAAAGTACATAAAGAACATGTCTTTCATTTCGTAATCATTCAGTGTAACATGTCTGCTTATTTGTTCAGTGCTTACACAGAGAATTGAAACCTGGACTTGGCCTTCTCCACAAGCTTTGACCTTTTTTATAAAACCTGGACCTCATCTCAATGATGACTACAATAGAAAGTTAATGGTTTAAGGATTCCATTTGTGGCAGCGGGGTACTGGCACTGTTAAACAGAGAGATTTATGAGGTTGTCAGGAGAGTTCTGAGTCAGCAGTCACTGCAGCCAGATTGATATAATACACTTGGTATAAATCATGAATGCCAACATGTTGTGTTTTGTTTTCTGGAAAGGCTGCATTTAGCTGTAATAATCTTTAGTCTTTTTTATTTATTTATTTGTTTATTTCTATTTTTTTTTAAATCTAGTGTGCCAAGTTATTTTACCCCAGATGTTCCCCCCTGATTTGGAATGTTCAATAATTATTTTCCCTCACCATAGCAATTCCCCACACAGTTCAGGAGAGCTGAAGGTTAAGTAGGTGTCCTCCAATCCTACGACTGAGCCAGCTTCTTTTTTTTTACACCCAGGTGGATGTCAGCAAGCTAACAACCATGGAGGACAAAAGACCATGGAGGATAAATCCCAAGATAAACAAAACTATAAAACTATTAAAAATTAATTTCAGAGACATCACGCACACTCATCATACTAAAATGAGTGCAGCTAGAGTGTGAGTGGTCTCTCCCACTCAGTGAGTGAAAGCTGTGTTTCCATTTCAAAGACTTAACCCAATCTACACTTAATTGAGTGTGTGCCAGTATTACATGGAAATTCCTTGTGTCGAATAGAAGAATTATGTAATATTGTCACAAATATTAAAAGATCTCACTCAAACCTGTATTGAGAGACTCCATGCCCACACTCCGGCCTGCATTTAGAGACCCCTGCTTACAAGGTAATCAAAAATGATCATCAGCACTGGTTATACATATAGTATCGTACTTAGCTTGATTCATGGGTTTGCAGTGATCCTCAAGCACTCTGTCGAAACGGACGGGTTTCATTTGTTGTTGAATTGTTGTTGTCTGTAGCAGAAAAACTACTAGAGTGTATTTTGAGAAGTGAAAGCATGTTTAGCATGCAGGTGGTACAGCAGACTAGATGCACTTCTGTGATACTGGAACTGACTTTAACAGTAGATACAAGTAACCCTCTTCTATCCAATAACCCATGAGAAAGTTAAAAAAATAAAAATAAACGTCCTATTCACTGAAAGTCCTTCATCTTTGCTACATAATGCGGTTCTGTGACAAGTTTTGCATTCAATCCTGGCATGCACTAAAATCATACCACAGGAAATTAATTACAGTATGCTAAGAGGAACAAAACACTAGTGCGGTTAACGTGCGTTCAAAAAATTAAGCTTATAAAAAATGTATGCGTTAATCGCAGAAGTTAACTGCGATAATAGACAGCCCTAATTGAAATGCTTACCTGAAAAAACAGTACATGCTAAATTATAGAATATTTTGTTTTTATGTCCACCTGACATCAGTGAAAATAAAAACAAGTCTCTCATAATAAATCCAGTCTCTTCCGTCAGAAATGGTAATTTTCACAGGGAACTACATATTACATGGCAATGGATACATTTCATAAAAATCCATTATAATCGTGAAAAAAATACAGCCTTACGAATAAAAGAACCACAAAATCGCATTCTCAGCTATGGCTAATTGCAACTGTCAAAGTTTAGCCTATGTGTGCTGCTGTTATAACCTGTGTACACTTTTACCAGGTCTGCCTTGTTCAAGGAAAAACTAGTATTAAATGATGTGCCTCCGAGTTATGCTGTGCAAGTGATAACACAAATCCTTCAACTCATTTTTTGTTTTCACGCCTTTTTGAATGTACGCTTGTGTGCTTCATTGAAGCTTTCCCAGTGAAGGTGCTTCATCACCATGCAGAGAGTGACAGGCCTCAGAGTTGTATTTATTCTAGCTTTTCACATCCCTGTGATGTTCACAGATTAAAGTCTAAAGTTATTGACCAGTCTCTCCAATGCTAACATTTCTGGCATGGATGGAGAATCCCATAAATTACATGTCTGCTTGTACAGGACAAGGTGCCTCTAATTTTGTGCACAGGAGATTGACAAAAGTTGTAATTATGGACTTAAATGGGGAGCACTTGTAACACTACTGTACCATGTTGAAAAGGTATTGACTACCACTTGCGATAGCCTACACTGTCTTACGTCTCTTTTCATTACAGTGTTTTTTAATGCTCCTGTGGCAAGGTGGTGAGTGGTTACAGGTGTGTGCTGTGCAGAGCGGATACAAAAACAGACAGACAATGATTTTCACCTGTAAATAATAAATGATGGAAGTGATACAACGGCGTGTATCACTTTGTTTGTAATCCTTGGGTTTGACCAAAAGTCCAGGTTCTTTCCTCACCCACATGTAACACAGAACACTTTATTTAGTGCATGAAACTAGTGCTCGTGGTGAATAGACGTTGAGAAACAGGGAAGTGCTGGTGTCCGGGTTTGATGCTAGCCTGTGGCTGCAGCTCCGGATATGTTAGTAGTCTTTAGAAAACAAAACAAACAGTTTTTTACTAGAAAAACAAACAAACACAACACTCATGGTTCTTATCACAGCAGTCTCCTTTTAGGTTGTTCTAACCATTTATAAAGGAACAGATCACTTACACTACAACCCCTGTTTATATCCTTGCTCATGACCCCTAGGTTAACGATTGCATCCACTCCTCCAATCCTCGGATGCCACGCCTTTTCCCGTCCAAGTCATTGAGTTTGGGTACCTTAGCTCCGCCCCCTTCCTAAATGACTGACTTCCACCTACCCCAAGGAATAAATTGTCATGCCATTTAGTTAAGGGTACTCTGTTCCTTTTACACAGCACCCTCACAGATCGGGAGATCTAACCCCAAGAATCATTCTCTCTCTGTCACAACTCCCTATAAACCTCATCTGCAGTATTTATATGTATTTATTTTTCAATCATGCCCAAACATATCGGAAAGCAGCAGGATGCCAGGTGAATATTTAAGTTACTTTTAAATTGAGAAGCCCACAGTCATAAATAGACTCCTTAATATTTTATAAATGTTTTCAGTGCCACAGTGACTAGGGGGTCTCAATCTGGGATTAAACACATATTAAATGCTTTGACAAACTGAAGTGTAAGACATTTCTCAGAAATAAGAAAAACTAAAATAGCATGCATATGAATGTTCCCCCCAAAGAGTTTCCATCTGCTATGCTGTTGATCTTGGACAGCCTTGAGAATATTGTCCTAAATATTCATTAGGTCATTGTGACCTTCTTTAATGTTAACGTCCTAATTTAAATGATCTCTGTAAAAATACTGTAGTGATCTGAATATTTATTTTCTTTACAAACAAAAAAAATGTTGGTGTCGCTTTACATAAGAACATAAGAACATAAGAACGTTTACAAACGAGAGGAGGCCATTCAGCCCATCTTGCTCGTTTTGTTGTTAGTAGCTTATTGATCCCAGAATCTCATCAAGCAGCTTCTTGAAGGATCCCAGGGTGTCAGCTTCAACAACATTACTGGGGAGTTGGTTCCATACCCTCACAATTCTCTGTGTAAAAAAGTGCCACCTGCTTTGCGCACAAGTTCGAACGTCAAGAAAGGAAATGTATATTTTTATTTTTTATTTTTAATTCAAAGCAGCAAAGAGTTTAAGATTTTAATTTGAATTGTTTTATCGACTAAAAGGAAGTTATTCTTAACTACTATTTTCCCTTTCTCTTAACATAAGGCCAATTAAACCTAGATGTCTCTCTTTCTTCAGCCCGACCCTAGCCAAATTACAATAAATTCATAACATTTATGTCTAAAAAATAATTGAAATAAAAACATAAACGCCTTGTCAATTTTTAAATATACATAATATATGCCCACCTGGGCCTTATTGTCTGACTTTATACCCTATGTAAACTGAAACACTACATTCATCCCAACTTTTGGGAGACTTTCAAGATCCTGTAAACTCTCGGAGTTGAAAAGTCACATTGTCACGTGAAACAGGTCAAACAGGTCAAGGGAAGATTTCAGAGTTGTAACAAGTCGCCAAAATTAGGACTTGAGACTCGAACCGGCGACCTCCAGGCTATAGGGCGCATCCTGCACTCCACGCGGAGTGCCTTTATCAGATGCGCCACTCAGGAGCCCCCTGCATGTTTCTTTTTTAACTAGCTTTAAAGTTGTAGTTATCTTTAATAAAAATAAAGAATAAAATGCTTGTTTACCCATGGTATAAAACCTTCTTCCTGACAATGTATTTTTTTTTTATCAAACTGTAAAACAGTTTGTCACCAGCTACTTGTTTGGCTCGCCATAATAATTTGAAGAATATTCATTCCTGTCTGTTTGATGAATGTAGTGGCTTTGGAGAAACATGAGAAATTGCAAAGGATAATTTGTTTCCACTTTCAGAAAAATGGAGCTGCCTTGAAAATCTATCAGAAAAAAATTAAAGGTCTAAAGTAAGCAGCTCTGACTAATTTCTGACAGAACAATAAGTGACTGCTCATGTTGAAAAATGAATGTGGCAACTGTTTTATTGTCAACTGCTAATGAATTATAATCTATTGACACTCAGATTTATTTCTGCGTAATGAGACACACTGAATGGGTGGATTTTGAAACACATATCTCTTCATTTTAGCAACTTTCCCCTAAGACCAGTATGCAGAATATGGAGGCTAGCTTGCAAGCTGTTTCTTTTCACTTGTTATTAGGAAAACAAATCTGATGGTTTAACTTTGCAAGTCTACAGTAGTTCAAGTGTTTTTGTAATCCTAAAAAGATGTTTTCGATCTGATTCAGTCTGGGCAAAGAGGGCAACTTCACTTTCCAGTTGCTTAATTGGGTCAAGATTGAGTTCCAACATTCAATTTGTTTTTCAGGGCTGAGTTAAAGTAAAAATAAAACAATACCACTCAAAAGCCATTGCCATCTATTTCAGTTGCTACACTTAATATATGTGTTGTCCGGAAAGACAGTCTACACAAAAAAAAAAAAAGAATCATATATGATTAATATAAATGTTTCTCATTTACATAAAACATTAATAATAAATGAAACCAACATAACTTAATCCTTTTTTGTGATCAGATTTTTGTTTGAAACATAATTTAATCTAAAGAATACTTTGTAAGTTTGATTTGAATGCAGTTGTCTCTCTCTAGGTTGATGGCATGCCTGCCAGTATAGATTTCCTGTTGTGCAAGGTGGAAGAGCTATTGCAGAAACAGCTGTTGCAGTGAGTCTGTTAACAAACACATGCTTATTATTGTAGTTCAATGATATGACCACCACAGCAGGAACCTATGTTGCATAGAGACAGAAAAATAGGAATATATAACAAAAAAGGCCTGCCTGCATTACCTACGCACATTAATAAAATGTTTGGGGAAATAGCCAACAAGAATACTGTTTCAAAGGAAGGATTTGTATTCCGGTAACACTGGATTAAGAAGCGTTATAGCAGAGAAGCGAAGCCCAAATATTGTGCACTTTATCCTAGAAGCATACAATTTTCTATGATCATAGATATTTCATTTTTGATATAGTGCCAAGTAAATTGGGGAGGGGCGAAAATATAATACATAATTGGCAATTCTTAAAAAAAACGAATTGTTTTAATGGTGCATTTGAAGATATGTGCGAACAGTGGTTTTGGGATCATACACTGGTCTTGAAAGTTACAAACACAAAACCTGCCTACAATTATTCAAAAGTAAGACCTAAGTTAGGCTTCCTTTTTAAAAATAGGAAGATCTTTTCTCAGTCTAGCCGATCAAAATTGGTGACTACTACTATTCTCCCTGTCCTTGATTATGGTGATTACATTTACCAGTTCACTTCTACTCAGTCTTTACATAAACCAGACGTACTTTACAACTGATGCTGCAGATTTGTATTAGAATGTCCCACCTTGACTCATCATTGCGACATGTATGTAAAATAAGGCTGGCTTTCACTTACAGACCGAAGGCTTTATCATTGGTACTGTTTTGTGTTTAAGTTTCTTAAAGGATTGGTGCCTTGTTATTTCACTGCTCTGGTTAATAGGTATGATACCAACTACAATCTGCATTCCTGTGATTCTGCCAGCCTGGTCGTTCCAAGGGTTGGCACATGTTTGGGTAAAATGTCCTTTACTTTACTCTTTTAACCATGATATAAGGAGTACATTTGATAGTCTCTCTTAAATGTTTTAAAAATGATCTCTGTAAATTGTTTAGGGCTTCATGTAAATGTTTAGGATCCGCACATGTTCGGGTGAATGTTCTTTGCTTATGACTCCTAAAATGATTAAGTCAGTACCACACGTGATATTGTGTTGTTTTATTGTATATGTTTGTTGACAGGACCCCCTTGTAAATGACACACACTCCCCTGCACGAAAAAGAGGAAACCTCTGGGGATCCAGACTTGGAACTGGATTTACCAGCATGTTAGGCAGCAGTTTTGAAAGTGGCACAATGGACCATTGCCTCGACCTTTTGTGAAATTTAATAATGGCAGTTGTCTGATAAGACATCTCTGGAAAAAAAGGGCAATATACGTTTCTCAATTTAAATATTATTTTAAATCATTATTCTTTCTAATTGTGATTTTTATGTACAGTTATTTAGAAATATTTACATTGTGAAACTTGTAATTTGTTTACCATTCCACATATTGCCTTATACAGTATATTTTATGGTAGAAGAACTCATGAGACCTTACGTAAGTTGATCATATTGATTCTCTTAGGATCTGCTGTACTTAATAATTATTGACCAGCTTAAGAATTTAAAATACAAATAATACATATTTTACTTTGCAAAAAAAGTGCATGTTGTAGATTTTTTTTTTTGTCAATTGAATACATTTTGTGAAATTAATACAATCCCTTCCATGCAAGACTACGCTCAAAAAAGTATTCTTAAAGTGGGTACTGTAGCTACGCTGGACCGAGAGATAATGAGTTCCCTATCTGCTGGAAGCTTCTTCTTCAGTCAATGAAGTTCTCGGCTTGAGTTCAAAGCCCTGGTCTCCCTTTAATTGGAATGGTAATGTAGAAAGTAGGATGGCCTTCTGTAATGCCCTTGCACATATATGAAAAACAGAACTACATCAGCAGGGCTAATCTGGATATATATGTAGGTAAAACACAGAGGTTCAGGACTGTTAGTAATATCCGACTTCCTGCAGTTTTTTAGCCAGCTGTCAAATGATTACAATACTAAGTATCTGCGGATTCTTTCAGCTCTACCACATTCTACCAATAACTTAAATTGGCTGACATTAACAATAGAACGTCATATTCTTTAAAGGTTTATAATTCCTCCTTTGACTTTGTAAAAATCTTGCTTATATGATATAGCTGAGACATCTTCTATTCCTGTTGTGCCTGAGTACCTCTCTGGGAATTTGCATTTAATATTGCATTAAATATCAATATGGTTGTCATTGAATTTCATTAGAAAGAGGCTTGATTATGAACTATTATCTGATATGGTATTTGCTGAGATCACAGATGTTTTTTCTATAGTCTATTGAAACCCCAGCAGCATCAGACACAAAGCGTTCCTTCTGATTTACATTCCAGTGTGAACTTTTTCATTGATGAGCCTTAGATGGTAAAGACTTTTGATTGAGTTCATGCTTGGAAGCTTTTTTATGTGCATATATTGAAATAGTTTGAATACAAGATGTTTGCCCTACCTGCTGTTAATTTAAAAATTGACCTGCATTTTCAGGTCTACTATTCACCATCAAATCAGCACCACCATCTGCATTTTGTAACAAAATTATTATGTATTAATTGTCCAGAAAGTGGTGCTAATATATACAATCAATTGTTCTTAAAACAAAATTTCAAGGGACCAGCAAAACAATGTGTATTATCAGTATTTTGTATAATCAGGAGTCTAAGATTTATATTGAAGTTACAGTAAAACTGAAATCATATTTTAATTACAGAACAATTAAACATATTATACATTTAAAAGTACTGTGTATTTTATTGAAAATACAGTTGCAAGTTAATTTTTAAAAAGTATACATAGCAAATGAACTGCACTTGAAACCTGCATGTCCCATTCTGATAACAGGATTTTCAAACAGCAAAGCACCCTAAACATCAGGGTATTGAGCAGATCAGACACACTGACGACTTGCATCCAGTTTGCTGTTCATAGACCTCTATTATTGTACCCCATTTTTTTAATTGGTTGACAAACTGTTTGTTGGAATGTTAAAATCTGCAGCAGCATCTTTCTTTTTTCTGTACAGTGATGTAATTAGTCTAATCTGAGTTCATTTTAACGAGAATGTTTGTTTAGAACTACAAGCAGGACCAAAAAATAATAAGTCAAGATGTTTAATCTCAGGTTATTACTTGAAACAATATTATTATTAAACCTTAAACTATTTCAAAAGTCTTTAAAGCCCCAGGGGTCTGTTTAATTTATTTTCATGCCAAGCATTTACTTGTCCCACCAGGGAATTGGTGGTAAAACTCCTGTAAGGGGCACATGGTATATTTGTGCAGAAGTTTTGAATGCATTTTACAAAATATCTAATAAACTTGGGTATATTTAACTGAAAATGCAAAAATGAGAAATCTTGGCTTTTAATTATCCTTTGTTAGTGCATTTACATCAAAGATACAGTCATGGTTTCAGTACTCTAGTCATCTTAGTTTAGTGTCCTTGACATAATTATGGCATTAAACAGAAAACTGTTTTCACTATTTCCTTAATGAAAATCTTAATGATTTGTGTAATAAAATCCAATCTCCGTAACACCTTATTATTGGAATGGGAGATGTTAATGCCACAGGAGTCTATCTTTATAACTGTAAAGATAGCTCTTTTAGAACTACAAGGCTTTTATTTATTTATTTGCAAAGCTATTAGTCCAGTTAACAGAACAAATATTCAGCACAGAATGCAAAACATAGACAGTGCCCTCTATTGGAGATTTGAGATAGGTGGATCAAAATTCTGTTGTGTATAACTTGTATTTATCTTTAAGAGGCTGGTTATGAATGTTTAAGTAAATGGGAGCAAGCTATTAATAGCTTGTATTAAAAAAAATACATTGGCAAAAGTATTGTAGCTGTTGTACTTTTATGTTGAACAGTGAATGCTGATGATTTCACAGTGCCTACAATACTGCTAGGAATTCTAATGGATTCTGTATAAAATAAATTCCTAATGAGTTTTTGGCTCAATTAAACTCACCAGTTTTATCATGCCAGACATGCAGTAACAGCAGACAGGTTTTTATTAACACATACCACATTCACTAAAATAACTTGATACATTTTTAACAAGGAGAAGAAAGACTTTTTTATCCATTCACTGGGTTAGTTTAACCATGCAGATGATTAACAGGGACGTAGCGCTTCATAATTTAAAAGCTGGAGATAACAGAATGCATGTAAAGAATAAAAAATACTACAGTAGAGCAGCAGTACAAACAAGGCCTCTCAGGCTGCTTACTGTATTGTAATATTTATTCTTTACATTTTCAACAAGCGGGTACAGCTGCTAGAAAGATCTCTTCTGAATTTGAATGCAGAGGTTCCAAGAATGTATTGTTTTATCCTTATATTAAATGTACATAACCTAAACAATTCAACTAAAGCCTGACAACACAAGATTACTTCCTAAATGAAAACACATTTCTTTAGGAAGGGGACCTTTCAGCCGACCTTATTCACAAAATTTTAACTCACTCTTTATTTAAAAACGTACACTTAACCAACATTTCTTAAGTGATTTTCAAAGGCGATATGGAAGGTAGCACAAGGGTACAACGATTATAGTGTTTGAGGTTAGATTTCCATATTTCAACCAAATGGTATCACATTGGTAAGGACATTGTAGTATCGTGATGTAACCTAAGCACCAGCATGCTATGGACCACTGTGCTATATTGAGGTTATCACATCATTTGGGAGTTGGCGGAGGTAGAGGAAGGACAATCAGCACAGCTGACTTTGTCTTTGAGAAACACAAAACGCCAGTCCATTACAGTTTCATCAGCTTCTGCCAGCAAGTTCTTACAAGCATCCGCTTTAAAAAGGACTTCTTGAGAGCACTGTGTATCTTAGCACTGTAAGTGTTCATGAACATCTCCTTACAAACCTTCATGTCTGCTTTATTTTCAGCTACTGTACCATGTCATCATCAGCATTCACATTCCTATTTAACAACATGTCTTCCAACAATTTGTTGCTCTTGAAGATGCCAGGCTCCATTTCTACAACCTGGACTCCTTTACAATCTTGAGCTGGGCATCAAGATGGTATACTAATGCGTTGTATTTCATAAGAACATAAGAACATAAGAACATAAGAAAATTTACAAACGAGAGGAGGCCATTCAGCCCATCTTGCTCGTTTGGTTGTTAGTAGCTTATTGATCCCAGAATCTCATCAAGCAGCTTCTTGAAAGATCCCAGGGTTTCAACTTCAACAACATTACTGGGGAGTTGGTTCCAGACCCTTACAATTCTCTGTGTAAAAAAGTGCCTCCTATGTTCTGTTCTGAATGCCCCTTTATCTAATCTCCATTTGTGACCCCTGGTCCTTGTTTCTTTTTTCAGTTCAAAAAAGTCCCCTGGGTCGACATTGTCTATACCTTTTAGGATTTTGAATGTTTGAATCAGATCGCCATGTAGTCTTTGTTCAAGACTGAATAGATTCAATTCTTTTAGCCTGTCTGCATACGACATGCCTTTTAAACCCGGGATAATTCTGGTTGCTCTTCTTTGCACTCTTTCTAGAGCAGCAATATTCTTTTTGTAACGAGGTGACCAGAACCGAACACAATATTCTAGGTGAGGTCTTACTAATGCATTGTAAAGTTTTAACATTACTTCCCTTGATTTAAATTCAACACTTCTCACAATATATCCAAGCATCTTGTTGGCCTTTTTTATAGCTTCCCCACATTGTCTAGATGAAGACATTTCTGAGTCAACATAAACTCCTAGGTCTTTTTTTATAGTTCCCTTCTTCAATTTCAGTATCTCCCATATTATATTTATCATGCACATTTTTATTGCCTGCATGCAATACTTTACACTTTTCTCTATTAAATGTTATTTGCCATGTGTCTGCCCAGTTCTGAATGCTGTCTAGATAATTTTGAATGACCTTTGCTGCTGCAACAGTGTTTGCCACTCCTCCTATTTTTGTGTCGTCTGCAAATTTAACGAGTTTGATTACTATACCAGAATCTAAATCACTAATGTAGATTAGGAATAGCAGAGGACCTAATACTGATCCCTGTGGTACACCACTGGTTACCTCGCTCCATTTTGAGATTTCTCCTCTAATCAGTACTTTCTGTTTTCTACATGTTAACCACTTCCTAATCCATGTGCATGCATTTCCTTGAATCTCTACTGCGTTCAGTTTGAGAATTAATCTTTTATGCAGGACTTTGTCAAAAGCTTTCTGGAAATCTAAATAAACCATGTCGTATGCTTTGCAATTATCCATTTTCAATGTTGCATCCTCAAAAAAGTCAAGTAGGTTAGTTAGACATGATCTCCCTTTCCTAAAACCATGCTGACTGTCTCCCAGGATATTGTTACCATATAGGTAATTTTCCATTTTGGATCTTATTATAGTCTCCATAAGTTTACATATAATAGAAGTCAGGCTTATTGGTCTGTAGTTACCTGGTTTGGTTTTGTCTCCCTTTTTGTGGATCAGTATTACGTTTGTTATTTTCCAGTCTGTCGGTACAACCCCTGTGTCAAGAGACTGTTGCATGATCTTGGTTAGCGGTTTGTAAATAACTTCTTTCATTTCTTTGAGTATTATTGGAAGGATCTCATCCGGCCCAGGGGATTTGTTTATTTTAAGAGCTCCTAGTCCCTTTAACACTTCTGCCTTTGTTATGCTAAAGTTATTTAAAATTGGATAAGAACAGGTCGACATGTGGGGCATGCTGTCTGTGTCCTCCTTGTAAAAACTTGTGAAAAATAATCATTTAATATATTTGCTATTTTTTTTTCTTCATCTATGATTTTGCCATTTGTGTCTCTTAGACATTTAACCTTTCATTCTTTTTTCAATGTCTCCAAACTCACTGTCATTGGGAAGACAGCTGTGCCCTGGCTCAGTAAACTTGTGATGCACCACTTCTTTTGGAACTGAAGTATTCTGTATTATGTTGATCCATGTGGTATCCATCTTAAAGTTTATGTACTGACCACCACAGGAGTCTACGAGGCAGTAAGAGTTTGATTCGAGTCACGGCTGTTTATGTAATTCATCAGGTATGATGCATCTTCCTGTGACCCATGTGAAGGGAGACCCTCATGCTGTACAATGGATGTCGCAGTAGAACCAGAGTTGCCGTTTGTAGTATAGCACCCCGGTGCTTATTCTGGGCAGAGGCAAGGTACTCTGCAGATAAAAGGCGATGACGTCTGCTTCTTGGTTAACAGCAGTCTGTTAGTCCCTTTTTATTGCCTCCCATGCTGAACTGTCTCAATGATGTATTGCCCTTCTGTTTAACACACCTTATCTTTATCGTGATGTTTGTACTTCACAGAATGTGGACTTGTATTAAGAGTCAAAGGACTTTGTTATTTCTTCTAAATGTTCTTTTTCAAGGCACAACCTACCCTTACAGGTGTAGTTCATTAACCTCCTTTCTATCACAGCTTCCCCCCAACACAGATATACCTTTTTCCAGTTTTCCAGCAGCTCTCCATCTCCTTCTGAATCATGTTTTTGTTTTTAATAACCATTTAATCAATGTGCAATAATTACAAGTTTAGTTACAAATTAATAAACAATACATTGATTAATAGGTTTGTTTGGTATTAGTTTAACATAGGTTGAGTTTAAAAATATCAAGGCGAAAAGTTGTGCCTCAGGACAATAAACATTACATGTTAATTGTCAACTGTTGTGTACAATGCTGTGCCATACTAAACTAAATCATTTGCATCTAAACAATGTCAATGCCAAAGTGAACTAAATGCGACATTGTTATATTTTAACCTCTACTAGAACAGTCAATGAAAAATTAAATCTATTGGCATATTACCCAACTCCTGAAATGAATCTTCACTGGTTTATGTAAATCATTATTTTTGTAACCTACGACTGCCTCTATTACTTCATCCCTTATGGTTAATAATATTTCCAATGATAACTGCACAAGCGCTCAATTGCCCTCACAGATGTGCTCCACATATGGGCCTAGTTTTCTGCACCAGGAATCCAAGTGGAATGTTGTTTACATTTTGGCAATGTGGAAATGGCATTAAGATCTCAGATTCCTCACCTGCGCCAGCACTGTGAGGGATTGTTATACCACTGAGAGCTACAGAGAAGAACTGGATGAGTGATGGACAGGGAGATGTAGCTGTGCTGACAGATGGAAAGAACACTTGTGTAGGTCAGTAACCTACTGGGTCAACTGTTTACTGTACAAAGTTCATATTAGCACGAACATCAATATACTTGTCAGCTACATTTTGTATACTGTGACTTTATTGATTTTAAGATGGACAGCATTTATAAGGTATGTTTTGTTGTCTTTACTTTTTGTGGTGTTTAAGATATTTCTAGGTAGTTTGTTTTAATCAGTACGTAATATGTAAGTGTTTCTGGATCAATATGTCTGTATCCATGCCCTTTGATTTACCGTACAGGTATGTTGTTAAATAGCAAGTTTTTGTTTCAGCAAGCTGTGCCTAAAAATAGCAGAACATCTTGGAATTATATATCTGCAGTATGAGAGTTTGACATTTTTTTTTTTTTTAATTACTCTAAAAGCACTGAAAATTGTGATTACTGTGGTAATCCAGAATAACCTGGGTGCTTTTCCCTCTGTAAGCCAGATGTATTTTCTTTCTTGCTAATACAATTTTGGGGGATAAAAAATTAAAAAACAGCAAGAAACAAAAGGAGATAAAAAGTGGTACATATATGGTATCAAGTACCTGCTTACCCTTTATATCATTTCGGTAAAATTCTGCAATTTCTCATTTGCATGTGTAACATCTCCTCGGTACGGAAGGGTACACAAACCGCATCACACATGCCTTCAGTATCACAAGCTGTAGAGTGACTATGCCAGTTCAGTGTGATAAGGCACATATCAACTTATAGGATACAGGAACAAGGTCGCCAAAAAAATCACCTACATACATTTTAAAAGACATGTGTTTATTGTAAAAATCCTAAAGTAGCAACACATTGTTTACAAGGTACTTGTTCCATTCACATACACATATGAGTGCAGAATACATGTGAACAGGGCAGTCTTAACTGTGTTTGTGACAGGATAGGCGTTGTGTGGTGTAAAAGAATCGACTCCAGTCCATTCAATTTAGCGTCTGGGTTTTTATTCCTTTTGCCAGCACACACTCATAAATAATAATAATAATAATAAACAATAGGGAAGCCGGGGTACACAACAATGTGTAACCCGACAACGTAATGAAAAACGGGGTTGCAGTCCCAAAATAAACAAACAACAAAAACAACAAAACAATCCGTCTTCTTTTGTAATCCGGGAAAACACGGGGGGGGGGTAATAAAACCCAGCACTTCCGGGTTTGTCACTCCTCCGACGGAATCCCGGAGCGTCCCATTAGTGCTCTATAATACAAAAGAGTGGAAGGGTTAGCACAGTAATCCACAAGCGCAAACAAACCGTCTTCCAACTCCCTTCCTTGGTTTCTCTGTCAGTTTGTTTTCTCTCTCTCTCTCTCTCACACACACGCACGGTACCTTGCCAGAAGGAACAGAACCCCGGGCCACGCCCCCTTTTGTACACCCCGTCCCGTCTCCATTGGTCAGCGAGGGCAACCGCCGTCAGCCAATGCGTGATTGCCACCACGCTTCCCGACCGGGTCTGTGACGTTGCGCACCGCGGCTCTGCCTGCTCCTCCTCCCCAGTGCCCTCACCGGTCGGAAGGGAGATCTAAAACAAGAATTCACTCTCTCTTTGTCACATATCCCACCGCTCAGAGTGGAGCCGAAGGAACACTCAGCCAAACATACCAACCCCATTACTCCCCCCTCCTGGGAAAAATAATCCGCATTTTGGTGATCTTTCCCTGCACGATGTACCATACGATACATGTAAGGCTGCAATGCCAAATACCACCGAGTTATCCGGGCATTGCTATCCTTCATAGTGCTTAACCATCTGAGTGGGGCGTGGTCCGTGACTAGATCAAATGAATGTCCCAATAAGTAATATCTGAGGGAGTGAGTCGCCCATTTAATGGCCAAGCACTCCTTCTCTACAACCGAGTAATTGCGCTCCCTAGGAAGCATTTTTTTGCTGATGTAAAGAATGGGGTGCTCCACCCAGTTAATCCTCTGGGACAAGACCGCCCCCAAACCAACCTCTGACGCGTCAGTATGGAGGAGGAATCTCTTGCTAAAGTCTGGTAATATTAGCGCAGGAGCCTGGCACAGTTTGCACTTAATGGTCTCAAACGCTCCCTGACACTCTTCTGACCACTTGACTAAATTTGGCGCACTTTTCGTTCATACTCGGGGATAAAGCGGCGGTAATAACCGGCCAATCCTAACAATGACCTCACCTGGGATTTCGTTTTGGGGACCGCCGCGTCCACCAAAGCCTGGACTTTGGTGGCTACGGGTTTCACCTGTCCGTTTCCCATGATAAATCCTAAGTACTGAGTTTCAGATTTCGCAAACGCACATTTTTTTAGGTTGGCTGTCAGCCGGGCAGCCCTTAGAGACTGAAGGACGGCTGTAAGTCGAATTACATGCTCTCTCCAGGTGGAGCTATATATCACCACATCGTCAATATAAGCTGCTGCATACTCACGATGGGGATGTAACATCTCGTCCATCAGTCTCTGAAAGGCGGCGGGCGCACCATGTAGCCCAAACGGCATGGTTTTAAAATGGAAGAGACCATCCGGAGTTGAAAATGCCGTTTTTTCACATGAATCGCGGGTTAAAGGGATCTGCCAATATCCCTTCGTC
The DNA here is from genome assembly GCF_902713425.1 of Acipenser ruthenus. Lineage (NCBI taxonomy): Eukaryota > Metazoa > Chordata > Actinopteri > Acipenseriformes > Acipenseridae > Acipenser > Acipenser ruthenus. The sequence continues at coordinate 97,807,830 of NC_081192.1, read as the reverse complement.
AGGTCCAAAGTTGAGATAAACCTGGCCATCCCCAGTCGGTTGAGGAGTTCGTCGATCCGAGGCACGGGGTAGGCGTCGAACTTGGCGATAGCATTGACCTTTCGAAAATCGACACAGAAGCGATTAGTGCCGTCCTTCTTGGCCACTATAACAATAGGACTGCACCACTCGCTTCTGGAAGGCTCAATGACCCCAAGTTCAAGCATCGCCCTCACCTCGTTCTGGACGCCACTCCGCCGGCTTTCTGGGATCCGGTAGGGCCTCTCCCGAATAGTGACACCTGGCGGAGTAATAACAGCATATTTGGTAAGGTTAGTCCTGCCGGGCATGTCAGAAAACACAACCCCAAATTTCCCAATCAACTTACGCAATTCTACTTGCTGATCCAGAAGTAACTGTTTCCCCATTGAAATCTGGCTGGGGCTAGGGGTCTCTATACAGGGTCCTAAGTCATCCTCCATCTCGTCTGGGGCTATGAATAAGACCTCCCTTGCCTTCCAGGGCTTTAACAAATTGACATGATAGATTTCTGTTTTATTTCGGTGATCAGGCTGTCTAATTTCATAATTCACTAATCCTATGGCCCGTATCACCTCATATGGCCCCTGCCATTTAGCACACAGTTTCGATTCCAATGATGGAAGAAGCAGCATTACCTTATCTCCTGGCCGAAAGGTTCGAATTCGTGCATTGGTATTGTAATGCCGCTGTTGCCGCTGTTGAGCCGATCTGAGATTGTCCTGAGCCAGTCGACCAATTAAATCAAGGCGATCACGCAGTAAGAGCACATGCTGCACTACATTTTTAGAGGAGCCCTTGTGTTCTTCCCAACCTTCTCTCAACAGGTCGAGGATGCCCCGTGGCTGCCGGCCATATAATAGCTTGAAGGGGGAAAATCCCGTTGAGCTCTGAGGCACCTCTCTCACTGCGAAGAGTAGGTAAGGAAGAAGGGTAGCCCAATGTTGCTGCTCCTGACTCACAAACCATTTTAACATTTGCTTCAATGTTTGGTTAAAACGTTCCACCAGCCCATCCGTTTGGGGATGATAAACGGACGTCCTAATGGGACGTATTTTTAGAATTTTGTACACCTGCTGTAGCATTTTTGACAAGAAGTTTGTTCCATGATCAGTCAATATTTCTTTTGGGACCCCTACCCTAGCCATAATCTGACTTAACTCCTTTGCAATTGCAGTGGCATTAGTGGACCGCAACGGAACTGCTTCCGGGTACCGCGTTGCATAATCCACCATCACTAATATGTGCGTGTACCCGGAATCAGAAGGCAGCACTGGCCCAACTATGTCCATTGCAACGCATTCAAAGGGAGTGGAGATAATAGGCAGTGGGACCAGAGGGTCGGGGCGCACTCGACCCGGTGCTACTCTCTGACATTCTGGGCAGCTAGCTACATATTTCGCCACTTCGGTGTAGAGCCCTGCCCAGTAAAATCGAGCCAGTATTCGGTCCCTCGTCTTGTCCACGCCAAGATGTCCTGCAAAGGGGACGTCATGCGCCAGCCTCATGACCTCTGGTCGACAGGACGGGGGAACCATCAACTGTTTGACAGGCTGTCCTGTGCCCGGGGCTGGGTTTGCTCTATAAAGCAAGTGCCCCTCTATCACGAAATGGGGATATACCAGCGTCCCAATGCCGTCAACATCCTTACCCTCAATAGACCGGACCTGTTCACAAGTGTGCACCAGTGTGGGGTCGTTGTTCTGCCCCCACACTAGGTCCGCGCTTGAGGCCCACACGTCCGGGATATTGACAGGGGCTGGAGCAGTCTCTACCCTCGAGGGTCCAGTAACCTTGCTCGCCCGGTCACACTGTGTTCCGACTCCATTCGATTGACATTTGGGACCATCAGCACCATCTCCCGCCAGACCCCAACCGTGTCTTATCGATGCGCTTTCCCACTTTTCCTTCCGTCTCTCCTTACGTGTTTTTCTAGGACGAAAAAGTGGAGAAAACAGCTCTGTATGGAAGGGAAAAACAGTACCAATTACTTCCCTTCCCCGGGGGTCTGCCGTGTCTACACGTGTGGTCGAGGCTGCCGATATTTTTACTAAATCTTTATATTGCGGCCAGTCTCGACCCAGAATAACTGGATGTGGCAACTTTTCAGCCACCCCCACTACTAGGTGGCGCTTTATCGGGCCTACCAATAAATATACTTTTAGAGTGGGGTATGTCGCCGTATCCCCATGGATACAGGAGATTGCCATCTGGCCTTGTGGCTGCCACGACATACCGCCAAGGAGAGCTGTTCGAATTAAAGTTTGCTCACACCCTGTGTCCACTAACGCGTGGGTGTTCACATTCCCCAATACAACATCAACCATACACGGGCCCTCCCGACCATTTCCCCATTTCCTACCTGTCTCAGACGCCAGGTGACACGCAGCCACGTCGCACTCCATGGCTGCCGGGCAGTACCTGGCGATGTGTCCCGGCTGCTGGCACCTAAAACAGACTGGTGGGGCAGAGGGCAAGGGCGGTACATATTTGTCCCGCTGTTGGTATGACAGCGGGGCGGGGGAAACCATTCTACCCCAGGTGGGGGCCAACCTCTGCCGCCATGGTAAGGGGCCCGGCTGGCCCGACGGGGCCGGTGATCTGGCAGGTCTTGGTCCGGGCGGGTTGGGTAGTGGTCCCTTGGTAACGGAGGGGGAGGGGCAGTTCAGCAGGGTGGTCTGGGTGGACAGGTGGGCGTCCTCAAAATGTTCCGCCACTGCCACGGCTTGTTCCAGGGTAGTGGGGTTGTGCCGGCGAATTCAGGCCTGCGTGTCAGCCCCGACCACATGGCAGAACTGCTCCATAACAATGGCCTCCCCCATCTGAATCCCGGTTTTCTGACTAGGGTTCAGCCATTGCACCATGTGGTCGCACAACCGCTGTGCCACCACCCTGGGCCGGGTGTTCGGTGGCCGCCGAAACTCCCGGAACCTGACCCGGTGGGTCTCCCCCGTTATGTTGAGATGACGGAGGATAGCTTGTTTCACCAGGTCGTACTGGGCAGCGTTGTCGCCCGTCATGGCCCGGTACGCTGCTTGTGCTTCCCCAAGCAGAGGCCAAGTTGGCTCGCCCAGTACTCCCGGGGTCATGCGGTAGGCTTCCGGGTCATCCTCCGCCGTCATTTTCTGAGCCCGGGCCTTCGGGGCCACCATCACAGGGCCTGCTGCCGCCGTCATCCCCATCCCGACCCTCTCGATGACGGCTGTGTATTGCTCCTCCCTCCTCCTTTCCTCGGCCTCCCTTCGGCTGTCCAAAGCCTCCAGAACCGCCACCAAAGTGGCTGGATCCACCACGTGTGACAAGATAGGCGTTGTGTGGTGTAAAAGAATCGACTCCAGTTCTTTCAATTTAGCGTCTGGGTTTTTATTCCTTTTGCCAGCACGCACTCATAATAATAATAATAATAAAGTATCACAAGATGTAGAGTGACTATGCCAGTTCAGTGTGATAAGGCACATATCAACTTATAGGATACAGGAACAAGGTCGCCAAAAAAATCACCTACATACATTTTAAAAGACATGTGTTTATTGTAAAAATCCTGAAGTAGCAACACATTGTTTACAAGGTACTTGTTCCATTCACATACACATATGAGTGCAGAATACATGTGAACAGGGCAGTCTTAACTGTGTTTGTGACAGGATAGGCGTTGTGTGGTGTAAAAGAATCGACTCCAGTCCTTTCAATTTAGCGTCTGGGTTTTTATTCCTTTTGCCAGCACGCACTCATAATAATAATAATAATAAACAATAGGGAAGCCGGGGTACACAACAATGTGTAACCCGACACCGTAATGAAAAACGGGGTTGCAGTCCCAAAATAAACAAACAACAAAAACAACAAAACAATCCGTCTTCTTTTGTAATCCGGGAAAACACGGGGGGGTAATAAAACCCAGAACTTCCGGGTTTGTCGCTCCTCCGACGGACTCCCGGAGCGTCCCATTAGTGCTCTATAATACAAAAGAGTGGAAGGGTTAGCACAGTAATCCAAAAGCGCAAACGAACCGTCTTCCAACTCCCTTCTTTGGTTTCTCTGTCAGTTTGTTTTCTCTCTCTCTCTCTCTCACACACACGCACGGTACCTTGCCAGAAGGAACAGAACCCCGGGCCACGCACCCTTTTGTACGCCCCGTCCTGTCCCCATTGGTCAGCGAGGGCAACCGCCGTCAGCCAATGCGTGATTGCCACCACGCTTCCCAACCGGGTCTGTGACGTTGCGCACCGCGGCTCCGCCTGCTCCTCCTCCCCAGTGCCCTCACCGGTCGGAAGGGAGATCTAAAACAAGAATTCACTCTCTCTTTGTCACAGTGTTACACATGCATAAAAACTAACATAAGCAAAAAAAAACAAGAAAAAGCACACTAAATAGCTTCCCTCAACGATACACAAATTATTCAGCACTACCATCCATCTTCTCCATGATGCAGGACACTGTTCTAGGGAAATTACATCTCAGGATTTAATCCTTATTAACCCTATAAACTCCAAGCCATTTTTGTCTGTTTTTCATTGTTTTTAGTTTTTTACATAAATCCTTATAACTATAGGGGTTACATGCAAGTGCCTTATATCAAATGAAAGGGGACAACTGGGGATTCAGGAAAATACATCAGTAACAATCCTAGACTCACCATTTTTATAATAGGTTAGAAAAAACACAGAAAATAATAAATGCTTTTTAGAAAAAAAAAATTAGGTTAGGGTTAGGGTTAGAAATGCCAGCTCGAATATAACTATTTACAATAAGACTTCAATATCTAAGGAGCATCTGGTAAAAAATTGAGCAAATTGAACGAAAAACTAATAAAATAAATCTGTATTATTTTAGTTGTTGCTGAAGTGCTTGGAATTTTTTCAACCATTATTATTATTTAGATATTATTATTTATGTAGAATACACCTTTATAGCTATTACAGATATTTACATAGACACACACTCATTCAAATTCACATAGCTTGGTATGTAAACCAATGGTTCTGATCGTATCAGTAAATGTGCAGGTGCCCAAGTCTGCACCAAGATCAGATTACAGCCTGCAGCAATGGTCAAGCTAACACACACACGTAATTATTTGATGAGGGAAAAAACCTAATCTATTATACTTTATAAACTATATTATCTAAATAAGTATAATTAGAAGGAATATTATACTTACATGTCCTGCAAAGGATCCAATCCTTCCCCATATCCGTTCTCCTCAGCAGAATCGCAGCTCTCTATACCGGAGCCTCCATCACTTTCGGTATCACTCCATCTCTCTATCTCCTCTAAAACCTCAGAAGCAGTCCATTTTTAATTTTTTTTAACATACTTTGAAGGTGGTCTTGTCCTTTCGGGAAATGCCATTTGCATTTATAATATGTTTTTCTTTCAGAATTATATATTTTGTATTTTCGTTGCTGCGTTCGCTCTGTTTCTGTCTCTCTCTCTATCTCCTCTCTGTGACTTCTGTGACTTCTGTGAGTTCAACTTTCGCGCTTGATTACGTGACAACAGATAAACGGAAGAAAGCATGTGAAATGTCATTAGAAAGCGCCAAGCTTCCCCTTTCATTTGATACACGACTTACAAGGCTGTCATTTTAAATGGCGGAGCAAGAGGAAGTTGAAGTTTTACACGCCGGCGTCTATATTATACAGCGCAGAGCTAATAGAGTTAAAATAATATTGGTCAGCACCTTCCAGTGACAGGCAAAAGGGATATCTGCTCCATATCCAAATCCAATATTGTATCTTGTTGCAGCATCCTGGTCACAGAGAATACATCATATTGGACTTCACTATACTACAGTACAGATTACTATGTCCAAAATACTGCATTGTATAACTACATCTATCCGCTGCTTTTTTTGGTCCCTAGCTACAGTATATACGGTATATACCCTCTTTCGGAAGCACCTCCCATCAAATGCAACCAAACCTCAAAGGTTCCTCACCCCAAGAAGAAAGCAATGAGACTCAATAACACAGATATGACCTCATAGCTTACCAATTAATGATGTCTGATCGCCCATAGCCCCAGGAGACACTGTACAACTAAATCACGAGTTTAGGCAATTCTGGTGGGGCTGTACCAATGTGCTGTTTGATCGCTTCTATTTCTTCACAAGGAAGCTGTAAGTCATACTTTTTGAAAGTCTTTTAAAAAACGAAATGTTGATGTAGGTTTCAAAACCAGTACACCCACACCTTTGGTTGAAAGAGCATGTTTCAATTCCTTCACAATCCTGTCTAAAACACGATCATACATTTTGTTCTGTAGCCAGTGGGTGAGGTAATTCAGTCACGGAACTCATGCGATAGATAAAATATTTATTATGGATTAGACAGGATAACACTTTTATGCATATTATACGTTCTAGGATAACACATTTAACATATAATTTGGCCTTTGGGCTCACCTCAGGGAACCCCTGCCCATAAATTTTTCCTCTGATAAGTGGAGAGGCTGACTGTAGCAAAGCCATGGGCAGGGAGCAGGATAGCTGCCCTCTTCCTCAGATGAAGCCAAAAAACAGGTCGAGGCAAACTCTAACTCTCAGCAGGGAGGTAATGGATCAGGTAAGATTTGAATCCTTTCCCTGACCTTCACTGGACAAGTAATTAAGTTGTTAGCAATAAGGTACTGCTATTTTGATTGACAATTGCCTGGTTATCAACACTTATATGCTTGACTTGATTGATTAAAAGTGAGTTCCCTGCCTGAACCACTGCATTGCTTCACTGATGGCTCCCAGTCAAGTCACTTCATAGCCTGCACTACCACACTCTAAAATCTGCCCCAATTGGAGGGGTTGCATTATGAATACATTGGAGCTCATTGTGGGGAGTTATTAAAGGGCTCTATATAAATGTTTAGGGGAATACTGAAGTACTTTTCTGTTTCAAATAAAGGTAACTGGAGCCTGGGAAACGCAGGCTGTGTTACATGTCAAGAAACTGCCGCAGACTCTTCAAACAATGGTGACAAAGTAAGAGGCATCGAAGTAAACCCCACAGATCTGTTCTGACCAGTTATTATTTCTTTCTTAGCAGACGCCCTTATCCAGGGCGACTTACAATCGTAAGCAAAAACATTTCAAGCGTTACAATACAAGTAATACAATAAGAGCAAGAAATACAATAACTTTTGTTCAAGTAAAGTACAAGTTTGACAAACCACAATTCAATAATACAGCAGGTAATAGTGATAGTTACATCAGGATATGATTAAATAGTGATAGTTACATCAGGATGTGATTAAATACAAAGTACTACAGGTTAAAAACTTGGCAGATTACAGTATTCTGAAGTACAGGATTAAATGCAGTAAAATAGGGGCTGATAAGAGCAAAATAAAGCACATTTACATGAAGGGTGATAGTGTCCCAGGATACAAACAGAGGAGTTCTACAGGTGCTCTTTGAAGAGGTGAGTCTTAAGGAGGCGCCGGAATGTGGTCAGGGACTGGGCAGTCCTGACATCTGTAGGAAGGTCATTCCACCACTGCAGAGCAAGGGTGGAGAAGGAGCGGGCTTTGGAGGCAGGGGAGTTATCAAATGTGGCCTGTATAACGTAAGCTCAACCATAATGTATGGGTTTTTTTTTATTTTATTCAAACCATACATATCCACATGCCATTCTGAAAGCCTGGCTGTCTTTGTTGTTGTAAAAATAAATATTTAAAACAGCAGTGGGAAATGAAAATTTTGATCCCAGGCTGTAGAAACACCAATGTTTTGCAAATAAAAATACATCTACCATATGTGCTGCTAAATTGTACCTACCTACAGCAACTGCGAGATGAGTGTATAAGGTGGGCTAAAGAAACAGGCCACCAGTATTGGTGTGTATATAACACTGAAATTGGAAAATGGCATCTTTATTGGTTAAAAAATAAATAAATGACAGCTAAGTGTCTCCCCAAACTGTTTATGCTGCAATAACAAAAAGTACTTTCCACTGGACTCACTGAATAGTCAACTCTTACACCCAATGCATTCCCACCAATGAACGTCCACTTTACATTCAAAACACGTGTGTGTGTGTGTGCTAATTCCATTGCTGTGTGCCTGGAGTTGACTTTCCTCTTAAAGACTCACCCCAGTGATAGAAATGCAGCAGAATAGCGTCTAGATCAAAACGTCTGCAGCCAAGGTCTCCTGATATTGTAACCTAAAGATGCATAAAGATGTCTGGTTCATTCCTACATGCAGTGCTAGACCTTACTATATATATTAGAAGATGAAAGCCACACAGTTCCCTGTACTGTGAGGAGACCTTTTCCTCTCTCTATATGACTACTTATCACCTGTAAGTTATGTCCTTCGGAAACACTTTAATCACCCATACAGTTCAATACAAATGAAACATGTATGGTTTACCTTATTAAAATTCAGAGGCAAAAATAGATACTGCTGGGTGTAATTATATATTTCCAGACCTTCCACGACGGCCACTTCATCAACACATTTTATTCTGCTGAAAGCTAGTTTGCTGTTCAAGCATGTCTCTAAAACCCCCAAACACAAAATCTGTTACCTAAATCAGATGCTTTGAGACTGGAATAGTCTCTACCTAATCCAAAAATGCGCTGTTGGCTTCCCAGAGAATAACAAAAGTATTCTCTCATGATTTTGTTTCATTCTACCCCTTTAAGAGCAGCAGCATATCACTTTCTGCTTCGATACGTGATAGTAAACAGACTCCCACTGTTCCTTGAACTCTCTGCTCAGCTGGCAATGTAATGTGCAGTGACATCAAGGCCATTACTTGTTGCTGGAAACCAGGATTGGTGATTATCATACTGTTTTCATTTCTCCATTTCAATTTGCCAACATAAATCATTTAAAATACTATATTTTAAATATTTTCTTGTTTGAAACTATTGCAATTATAGGTTTTAGGAAAACATATATAATTAGGCCATACAATTAAGCTATCACATAGACAAACAATGTGTCAGTACAGGGCGCCCCCTTATAAGGCTGTAGTCGGGAGCCATAGTTAAGAGATTGCTATTTGTGTTCTGCCTTATAATGAGAATACTAGTGTTAGTGTAATGGCTTTATGGGGCAAATGGGAGCCATAACCGTACCGCCTTATAACCTGTTCTGCAGTATAAAGGGCAGCCATATAAAGGGGGAGCACTGTATTTTCTCATTCAAACCCTTACAATCAGTTATCTTGAAAAATATATATCAACTCCAATTCAATAGTACATAGAGTTAAACATACAGCATGTATGTTGTGGGATTTAAGTTTTTAATTTACTGTAATAGGAAAACTTTTTTTGCCATTTAAGGGAATGGTGTTAAAATTGTTGACACTTTTCACTGGATTGTTTTGTACCTTCATAGGTTTCAGGAATTAGGTCCATCTGTTGTCTTGTAGACAAGGTAAAAACACTATCCGAATCATTTTATATAGCATATGAAAATGTATTGTGGTTACACTGTGGTAGTTATTATGAAGATACTACAATACAGTTTATTATATCCACTGCTTCTGTGTTTCTCTCTGGAAATTCAATGGATATCCTTTGTCTAGTGTCAGTAATTTATCTTGCCATGTGTTTAATTTTTAGTTAAGTTAGACAAAGAGAGACAACATTTACAAATAGCTCTCTCAACAGCCTTTCCAGTATAACAATATAATCGTTCACTATTAGGTAGGAATGGAGAATTGTGTGTGGCAGAACTGTTTCTTTCAAGCATGACTTTCAAAAGGTAGAATTTATTTGATTCCATTTGTAATCATGGGTGTCTGTTTTTACAGCCTTCATTTCCAGTTAGCTGTGTGATTTGAATGACAAATCACTTGGTTTGCAAGAAAAGGGGAGCGAATGATAGTCAGTAATACACTTTGTGAGATGCATTAGGGTTCCTCTATTCTTTATTGTTAACTAATGAAGGGCTGTCAGGTACATACTGATTTTGATGTATGTGCAGCTTCGTCTTTGCAAGTGTGACTTGGAGACCAATTTCCTCAAATAAAGCAGGCGATCACATTGAAAAACCTTGAATTTTTTTTTGTATTATTGTTACTTGACTGTTTGTGTCACAGTGACAATGAGATGAATCGCAATTATTTTGTTAGAGTGCGATTTACAAACTGGATTGTGTTTTGGGGGCAAAAGCTGAAGAATACATTTTAGAATGTAAGAACAGTGGCCCTGCAGGATAAAACAGAATACATTAAGAACCTGATTAGACAAGGTGGCATACATGAATTTCAATCATCCTCTGTTTAATATTATTCACACATTTTAATATTGTCAGGAATTCAGCACGTGTTTGTTTTATAAATTCAGTTTCATACTTTTGCAGTTGCATTAAAGTAAACAGACCACAATGTTTTACCCCCCCCCTGTACATAATGTATCCTGGGTGTGTGTGAGAAAAGAAAAGGTTCAGGAAAAAAAATTGTAAAAATGACTATGCACATCTTAACCTATATATAGTGTGGAGCAGTGGTTAGGGCTCTGGACTCTTGACCGGAGGGTTGTGGGTTCAATCCCCAGTGGGGGACACTGCTGTTGTACCTTTGAGCAAGGTACTTTACCTAGATTGCTCCAGTAAAAACCCAACTGTATAAATGGGTAATTGTATGTAAAAATAATGTGATATCTGTATAACAATGTGAAATAATGTATAACGTGATATCTTGTAACAATTGTAAGTCGCCCTGGATAAGGGCGTCTGCTAAGAAATAAATAATAATAAATAATAATAATTATATATATATATACTTACAGCTGACAACTCCAGGCATATCAGAGTTTCTAAATGGTGCTTTTAAGTGCCTTTTAGTCTTGCATACTATATGATAAATCCAGCTGCCATGTGGTAATGTACGTTGTTTATCGGCTTACTACGTGGTGTGCACGTTAGTAAACGTTGGTCACAAACGGTAAACTATTATTTGCAGTTTTAAGTTGGCTCTTATTACAATGATGTACATGTGTGTGGAGGGGGGTGTCAAGTACCACAGAGAAGAGGAGGGGGGGGGGGGGGGGGGGGTGCAGTCCAATACGTTTGAGAAACACTGAATTAGCTCATTACAGCAAACAATGACAGGGCCTGACACACTGCTCCAAATGTAGTCTAACTATACTTTCATCCTCAGACGCTGTCTACTCTAAAAGCCCTACTGAAAGAAATATCTGACATCTGAGTGCCTATTATAACCACAGACAGTTTGAACCACACAGGACCACAAGGTGGACCTGTAACTGAGGTACCTGAGGAATACAGGATGTCAGTCATCTTCCTAATTGCTGCAGGTCTTTTTAAAATGATTTATGAGTTGCTCGTATAAACAATGTGCCCTGTAGGTATCAACAAAGTAGTGCCCAAAAGTATTGGGTTCAGATTCTCTATCAATCATCAGAATGCATTACTATTAGTTAATAAATACAGTAATCAGTCGCATATCCGCCCGTCACATGTCTGCCTGTCACATATCCGCTCTAACCGTTTATCCGCCATGATCTAGCTCTTCAGCAATGTTAGTTTATTATTGAACAGAGAAGATTAGTTCAGATATGTAGATCCTACCAAAGTTTTCGTACACTGTGTTGTATGTGCTCTGTGCGCTGCCATTGCTGGTAGGGTCACGTGAGCTGTTCAGTGTGTTTTTATGTAAATAAATCTTGTTTGCCTGCGGGGCATATCAACTTCAACCTCTGTCTCAATCTCCTGCCTGTCACTCAGCAGCGAATGGACTCACCTACACAGCAGGTAGCTGTGTAGGATCGAAATTAGGATAGAAAAGAGATCCTGACCGATGAGCTCTTCTATTGCCGAGGACAGAGCTTGGTCAAAGGTCACATTCCTGAGTATCTGAAAACATATAAAAGGGCTCTGCTCAGCAGAGGCACCTCTCGGGGTGATAGGAATAGTCCAACAGCTTAGGACTGAAAGGAGAGATAGTAAAGGGTTCCCTGACTGGTCTGGTGCTGCCCTTGCGAGAGGTGAGGCACAGGCCTCCGAAGCTGGGAGCGAGAAGGCAGCCCACAGGGAACCTGCAAAAGAGATGGGTTCGTCTGGGACTTGGTCACTGACAGCATAAAGCGGGTCACATCCCGAGCGAAGGAAGGACAGCGCCTCACGTGGTGAGGTAGAATAGGCTCATGAGCTGCGTAAGGATAGTGTAGCCAGGGGTCCCCTCTGACTCACTCGGTGAGAACCTCCCTATTGCAAGGACAAGGTAGTGGCTGACCTGAGGTCGGGGGAGTGGATCCTCACTTACACCCCTAAAGGATGGACCCCAGGCTCCCCGCAGAGACCCTCACCGGGAGATAAACAATAGAGTTGTGCCAGTGCATAACATAAAAGAAACAGCCGGAAAAATGGGAAAGGAATGGACACACGAGGCAAACTGGAGAGGTTAAAATAGTGTTAGTGTGGTATGGTTATGTGTAGGCTTGCTACTATTTGGTTTTAATTTTTTTGCCAAATCAACGTTTATTTTTGAAAGAATTTACCAGTTTTTTTTATCTTTATTTTTCAATTCAAGCAGAGCATGGGTGAAATCTTAGCGTCTGCTAAGAAATTGACCTTTGTGCTTAAAAAAAAAAAAAAAATTTTATGCCATTGAGAAACCATGCAACAAAACCATGGTTACCAACATTCTAATTGAAATAATTTTTGGTCACAGCGAAGCTATACCTAGATATAGATCCTACACAAATTTTTTAAAAATGTCTCAAATAAACCATAGAAAATGCAGCATATAAAGTGTATTACACAGACTTCTATAGCATTCATTTAAAAGTAAAAACAATATGCACAGACAGCACAAACAGAACTAACTTACACTTATTCCGTACTCTGCCCCTCTCCTTAAGCACAGCTGGACTCACTGGAGGCAAGGCAGACTGGCCCCCATTTTCAAATCAAACTAGTAACTGTCACAGTATATACCTATAATAGCAAATGCTTACTTACACCTTAACCCGCTAATTTCAAAGTATGCGCTTTGAATGACAGGCTATAGCTGGCAAATGAAAGTGCACAGTCAGTCTGATGATTGACAGTCATTTAAACAAATAAGAGCATTCTAGCACTGCTTCAGCCAACGAGATCTGTCAGGACAGGATGAAATGACTGACGGTGAAACTACACTAGCCTATTAACCCTTTGCGTTCCATTTATTAATTGCGCGTCAGGCACGCCAGGTCTAATTAATTTTCACACGCGCAGTTAATTTTATACGCGCTGTTTAAAAGTATTTTTTTTCAAAGTCAAACGGGTTTAAATGGCCCTGCATATCAACAAAGCACTCACTAGGCATCTCCAGCCCCGCCCCACCCTTTTGTTTGCTATAGCGTTCACCTATGTAAGAAATAAATAATAATAATAATAATAGTCGTACATACCGATCGATCATCTCCGGATCACTCGTTTTATCACCAAACTCCTCAATAATGCGATCCAAGTCATTATTTTATTACTATAACATCTGAAAAAAGCTCTGCAAATGTCCATGATAGTCTCTGTGCGCTGACGCACTCAGCCAGCTTGTTTACTATGAACGCCCCGTTATCTGATACCTGATACCATGTATGACTATTCATGAGATACGCCTTTTTTTTTTTGCCATGTCCCACTCTGCAATTGAATGGTTTTCTCGGCTTTTTCTGGAGAAAAAACGACTAAACACCCGTTTATTGCGTTGCTATAATGATGTCGGACCCAGTCCGACAAAGGACCTGTGAGGAATAATTGCAATGTCAGACCCAGTCCGACAATGGACCGCAAAGGGTTAAGGAACCACTGATTTGACTGAGAGTGACCCCTAGCCATTCAGAGAGGAATGGAGATGGGACAGACAACAAGTATAAAAACTACACAGACGAGATGATTTCTTAAATTATTATTTTTGGTAAAAAAATCAAATAAAAAAATAGCGAGTGGTTTTACTGACGTTTATCCTATATAAATTTATTTCAGTCGAACTCATATTTTTGGGGAATTCGATGTTTTACGAGCTTTACCGATTACAATCGAAAAGTAGCAAGCCTAGTTATGTGATTACCTGCCGCTCAGTGGAGAGGGAAAAAACCTTACTAGAAGGGGAAAACCTCTGGTGGCCCTGGCAGTCAGGTAAACTCCACTCCATGCATGCTAGCTATTCTTTGATGGCTATTGCTATGTTGTTAGGGGATGAATGGATGTATGACTCGACTGCTGCAAAGGACCAGCGGCCCATGCTCCTCGACCGGATGGAGATCGATGTTGGCTCTGGCTGCAGAAGTAGCTGCTCGATCCAAAATGATTGCGGAGAAAGACGGTTCTGGAGACGAGAGTGGTGAGACCATCCTATGTGTTAGTTAGGGATCGATCAGCGGTTTGCTACTATCATGTCTGCATGGAATGGAAAAGGTGAACTCACATTCAGAGATTTGGGTTTCATAACTCCAGTCATTCTCCTAATAGTGGAACTCCTTAACTCATAATCAAGACATATTTCCAGTCTTGTACCACGTCTCTCACCATGTATTAATGTTTGTAGTATTTGAAAGGATGAGCGGACATACAACTAGATTGCTGAGGAAATGGCTTCCACGATCTGAGTATTGGAGGCAAGCTGGAGAAAAATGTAGAATAAATATTGATCTGGCTCTTGACGGCGGTGTGGAGCTTAATGTCGCGTGACTTGAATATAACATTGATATCTTTACCGTCAATTATTTATATGTTAAAATACCTGAACGTTATCGGTTAAACTATGAAACAGATATCTTCTATTATTTGCTTTTGAATGTTTGGAGAGAGTGTGGTGTCTAATGGTAGAGGCTGAATGAGAACCAGATGCAATTACTGATGCTAAATTGTACTCGGGCTATGCTTGATGATTCCTTGCTGTGTGAGATGGACTGTTGGGATACTGCCAATAAAAGTGATACTGGATCCCACTAATGTATGATTTAATTGTGCCTATAGCCAGATGGAGAGAGTCTCTTGCATTTGCGATGAAAGCAAGGATCCAGTGGATAGGAAGAATCCAGTTTTGAGCACAGAAGACTGATAGCAGTTACAGCCTGTGGTGCAAGACAACCTTGTGGATGGAATGCCTGCAATGGGACTGGAGCTGAGCTGGGATCAGCCTTCAGAATCTGGTGATTCATGAAACCCCTGAATCCTAAAAATGAGGTGTCTGTGAAAATGGAAGAGTCATGGGGTGGATGATGCGAATTGCATAATTGAAATGGCCCAGTAAGGATAGCAGGTCAAGTGTTTTTTTTTTTTTTTTAACCCTTAGCGGTCCATTTATTCAGCGCGTGTCAGGCGCGTCAGGCGCGTCAGGTCCAATTTATTTTCACACGCACAGTTTATTTTAGACGCACTGTTTAAAAGCATTTTTTCTCAGATTAAAACAGGTTTAAAAGGCACTGCATATAAACAGGACACTCAGTACTGCATCTCCAGCCCCGCCCCACCCCTTGTTCACTGTATTTTTCACATACCTCTTCATAGTCGTGCATACCGATAAATCATCTCCTGATCACTCGTTTTATCACCAAACTCCTCAATAATGCGATCCAAGTCATTATTTTATAACTATAACATCTCAAAAAGCTCTGCAAATGTCTGTGATATTCTTTGAGTGCTGGAGAAAGAAGCAGCTATCTTGTTTGTTTATGTCCGTGTTATCTCTGTGGTGCCGGGCTATGTGTATTGCTCAGATCCGCCCCTTTTTTTCGGCTTCTCTCTCCTAATCGGTCTCACTTAGCCATTGAATGGTTTTCTCAGCTTTTTCCGGAGAAAAAACGACAAGACCTGTGTTTTACATCTTTTTGATGACATCGGACCGGAAAGGGAAAATTGTAATGCCGGACCTGGTCCGACATAGGACCGCAAAGGGTTAAAGAACAGTCATCTCAAAAGTCAGGAAAAAAATCTTAAGTGTATACTATGCATCAAAAAATAATCTATAGTATCAAACTTTCAATATAACTTGTTTAAATGTATTTCTCTACAAATAACAAGTTTGCTTAAAAGCTCTTGATCTGAATAACATGAGGTGCTCTAATTACTTAATTAAGGTTCATCAAACGTTACCTTTCATGAAATAGTCACTCACTTGAGCTTCAAGGTAGCTATATTTCGTGTAATTAGGTTTCATGTGGAGAATCTATTATGGGTTATATTGAACAGGAGCAGGGCAACACTGGCTCTCTCATTTTATGTCCTAAATTCCATTGAGTAGTCCGAATGTAAATCCTTCTCCGCGATTAATCTCCAATCTACGACAGGATCAACACAGTAGATTTAGACTTCCCCTTTAACACACGGTTTTGCTCGGTCTGGTGGTTACTACAGACCTCACATTGAGAAAGCTTTTGGGCTCACAGTTTCAGCTTGTCAGACCATGCACACGGTTGTTACACACGTCTGTGAATACTGAATGTTTTGCCACTCTTCTCAGCAGATCAGTTTCAACTGCTCAATACTTTTTTTCACCGACCTCTTCAACTATATTTAGCAATGCTTGACTGGATTAAGAACTCAGTCTGGGCTATAGACCACCATCATGTTTCCACCTCATACAACATGAGAACATAAGAACATAAGAAAGTTTACAAACGAGAGGAGGCCATTCAGCCCATCTTGCTTATTTGGTTGTTAGTAGCTTATTGATCCCAGAATCTCATCAAGCAGCTTCTTGAATGATCCCAGGTTGTCAGCTTCAACAACATTACTGGGGAGTTGGTTCCATACCCTCACAATTCTCTGTGTAAAAAAGTGCCTCCTATTTTCTGTTCTGAATGCCCCTTTATCTAATCTCCATTTGTGACCCCTGGTCCTTGTTTCTTTTTTCAGGTCAAAAAAGTCCCCTGGGTCGACATTGTCTATACCTTTTAGGATTTTGAATGCTTGAATCAGACATAGTATATTCAGAAATTCAAGGGCATCTTAACAGACAAATATTGCCCTTTCATAATGATGTCAGACTTTAAATTATTTTTGATAAGATATATGCATAATCACATCACTTTATTGTTTTAATCAGTTATGTGTTTAAATACAGATAATAAGCTGTCATCATGCAGCAAGTTTGCATGTATTAATGGCCTTACTGAATTAATTTCCTGTCACTTGCACATTTACAGTTCTGTGCTGAGCTACTCGTATAAAAAGTTTTTTTTTTGTTCATCCTCTTAATTATTTCCAAATGTTAGATTTTAATGAAGTAGAACACTAAGCCTACATAATGAGTACCAAGTAGACCATCAAGAAACATATAGCCAATAACAAATACAGTGCATTCTTCAGTACATAATTTATTTTGGCTTTGTAATCAATGTACTGAGCTTAATATATAGAAGTCTGCATCAGTATTTGCATGCCAAATCACTCAGAGCTGAACTTTAATAACTATGGATGCAATGAAATCTGGAAATAATCATCTGTTCCAAATAAATAAAGAGGTTTTTTTTTACCATTCCAAGCCTTTCAGCCACTGAACAAACCAAAGGACAATATGGTTGCATTCCATCATGCAGTCTGTCAGGTTGTACAAGTGATAGAGGACTCAGCTGTCATTCATTTCTGATACCCTCCACTCCCCTACATTTGTTGTTACTGATGTAACAACAAATGTAGAAAGTCCATTAGTGTACCCTGCATGAGTGATGTCGTTATGCAAACTGTGCATCAGTGTACAAACATGCGCCAGAGTATAGATACCTTTCTGGTTCCCTAGCACCCAATTAGGGGAAGAGTCAGTCTAATGCAGCATTGCGTTATGACATGATATTTTAAGTTTCTGTATTGACTGTCTTTCAAGATAAGACAACTAAAAGGCAAATGCAACAAATACATGTTTTATATTTACATTCAGCCATAGCCCACAACAGCCATAAAATAAGAAGACACAATGGGACCAGCACAATAAAATGGATAATTGTATTACATTTTTCCACCTTCCCTTGACTTTTTATGATGTTTGCAATCATTCTAAGTGATTCTGGGTTATCATTTTTTGTATCAAAATCTGCCTTTACCTTCCTTGAACTTGCTTTGATGCTGGCTTTGAATTCTAACATCTAGGAGGTTATGGTGATCAATTAACAATTTAAAGTTTTTTTAAGTTGTGGAGGAATACATAAATACCGTAGATCACAAAACTTTAATGGGAAGATATCCATGTGATAGATCAATCTATTTTATCATTTAAACCTTAACTGGGTCTTAAGTTTACTGTGTTTGAATAGAAACAGGTAAAAAGTCCCCAATGAAAAAAATTAGATGGATAACTTGAAACAATAAGGGTAGAAGATATATTGTGTTCTCATGCTTTTATGTGTATGTAAATGTAGGCCTACCTTTTAAACACTGGGCAATTTTGTCTTGGGCTGAAATTAATTGCATTGTGTCTTCCTACCTTGAACCCCCAAGGCACAATTAGGATTTATGCTAACATTCCAGTAGATTTGCTTTTCCTTTACTTATCATGACTTATTATTCATCCAATTTCTTAGTTAAACTATAGGCTGGCAATTACACTGTCCTCAATATTGCATGAACTGACTTGACCCAGGAAGTCTGGATTAAATGTCACAAGAAGCTGTTTTTTTAAAGTTCAAATTACAGTGCTTCTCTTGGTTTGTATTCAAATATCAACACAAACCTGTTCCTCGGTTAAACACATAGAGTGAACTCTATGTTGATAAATGACTCTCTCTAGAGCAATGGTCAGCAACTGGCGTCCCGCGGGCCAAATCCGGCCCACTGACCTGTGCTCTCCGGCCCGCAAAAGCCTCCTTGGGGGGATATTTAAAAAAAATAAAAAATAAATAATAATAATAATAATAATAATAATAATAATAATAATAATAATAAAGCAACTTTAGAACATTCAGAACTTGATCCCACTTTTGAAAAATTGAGGAAACGCAATTTGTTTTATTCGAAACCGTCAGACATGTATAGGTCGGGTTTTTAAAGATAGGCAAAACCCTCTTGAGGTTTTCAGAGAGGAAGTAGTAAGAATACGGCCCAACTATCGGATCAACCATGTTTGTTATAGACCAAGATCAGAATCAGATCAGAGCTTGATTGAACGTTTTTAAATTGGACCATGCATCATCAAAATACATAACTGAAACCTTTTTAAAACTGCTAAAATAATATTTAAATAAGCACTATACTGAATTTGGATAATTGTAACGATAATTTAATAAACTTTAAAACCTGCTTTCAGGGATATTCAAAAATATTTCTTTCAGATTGAAACGGAGATCATTTAACGTTTTGGTAAACATTAAGCAACAATGCATTTAAAAATAGCTGTAACAGTACTGTATTAAGATAATATCAATTAGAAAAAAACTTTGTACAATATTAGTTTGTGTTTAGCTATATCTGACATTTCTGTTTTTTATAGCTACAGAAAAAAATAGACCTGACTGCGTAATGAGGTTTCATAAATATTTCTACGTTTTCTGTGTTGACAAAGTCATACTGGCGTTCTCATGTTATCGATTACAACTAAATCACTGCTTTAATTAGATTTAACGTTGTAGTTTTTTTTATGCATATCATTTTTTCCCCCAATTCCTTTTTTTTTCAATAACTTAAGCTTACCTTTTCACAGCCTCAATCTCCCCCTGTCCGCGACATTTTCCAGTTGCAGCTGTCTGTCAGCACTGATTACATGTGCTCAAAATGTGTTGATAATTTGCCCTGAACCGACGCTGCTGCTAGTTGTTTCGGTGTATGGTGGCTATACCGCTGTAAAATATTTGTGTGTCCGTCAGAAAATACACACTGCCGTGATTACAGTAACATTTATTAAAACATTTTTAGAAGTTAAAAACACAAAACAAATCCAGATACCGGTATTAATATACTCAATCTTTTTTTATAGAATCGCTGAAGTTTTAAATTATACATGTACAGTAGTTGCTTCTGATTTATGTCGTTTAAATTAAATGCATTTCATTTTCTGACATTAAGAATCTTCAATCTCTGCGCCACGCATATTCGCTTCTCATTGGTTAGTTTTCCTAGTTACGGCTGTGCAGCTCCAAGATCGGATCAAGATTTCGGATCAGTGGAGCTTGATCCTGATCCGCTTAGTATGATGCCTTTTCATGACCCGGCTCTAGTGAGCCCGGATCCGATCTTGTTTTATGATCTCGTTAGTACAACCGGCCCCAGGTGTGACAGATGTGATGGCGATACGTAGGCAGTCCTCCAAAGATTCTTGGGTCAGCCTGTTTCGTGCATCGGTTTTGCTGGCGCATCCCCCAGTGCATGCTGGGATGGCAGGTCAGACAGAGAAGGTAATTTTCAGTTTCAATAGTTTTAGTTAGGCCGTTACAATTTTAAATAACGTATGAACATATGTATATATCTCAATGATTATAATTTTTTTTTTTTTTTTTAATCCCTCGTGTATCGGCGGGTTGGGTTGAGGGGTGTTGTCATTGGGGAACGGCAATTGGCCTGCTCTGCGGCTGCCAGGGGATCAAATGGCCCGCTATTTAAATTACTTGCCGACCACTGCTCTAGAGGATGTCTGGAAATTGTTATCAGTATAATAAAAAATGTAAATTCAGTTTTCAGAGTATGTCAAGAATTTTAAACTGATACCCCAGTATCTTGTGTAGAGTCATCAGGTTGTGAAGTGATAAAAAAAAAGACCATTTACCTTGTATACTGTGTCATTTTCAAATTAATAAAATATGATGTGCTGTTTGAAATCTTTACAATTCTTTTTTGTGGTTCATTCAACTAGCAGCAACCAGCAGGAAACCCCCTTCATTGGAGGAAACTTCTGGGAATGTACATCCAGAAACCAGAACTGCAAACCGCACGCTGCAAAACAGGCCTTTTGTAAGTTAACATGGGACTTTTGGAATCCAAATCTTTATCTGTAAGACTGCAGTACATACTTGAAAATATGACCCATATTCATATAAAGAAATGAAGGTGTGAAAGAATATTGTCTTCCTTTTCTGCCTCAGGTTTTAGTCCTTAATTGGAGTTATAGTTGCAGTTACAGAGATTACATTGAAATAACATCCAGGTCATATCCTGTGCATTGAACCATGAAATAACAGGTTTGCTGCAAAATGTTTTTACCATTCAGTTTAAACTTCAATGTGTTTCTCCAACTAAGTCTCTCCTCTCGTATCAGAGGATAATAATTCCTTAAGAAAACTGCAGACGACATTATAGGGCATGTTTAAACCACATGCTAGTTCACATCTTAGATGATTCTCAAAGCTGTATACACATAAGCCAGTAATTCAGTTCCCTGCTGTTACTTTCAGGATTTGGCAAAATGCAGAAGTGGCTTTGTGGCTCTCCATAACTACTGAAAGGTCGCTTCTTGCTGTAACAGGGTTAGTGGTTGTCTTTGGGAGGGGGGGGGGGGGGGGGGGGAATTATATGTTACTGACACGCAGTTGTTGTAACAAATTACAGGTTTGACCTCTACCAGCAAATGCTACATTTTAGTGAAGCAAGTATCTTCATGGAGGGTCCAGAACATTCCAGGTAGGTAAGACAGATGTGCCAATAAGTCCAAGCTACACTTCAAAATAAATTGAGGCAGGGAATAATGCCATAACCCCTGACCCTAACCCTAAGTCTTGTATCCAATGAAGGAATTATCATTGCATTTTTTTGAACAAAATGGAAACATACTCCTAAACCAGGCAGTAACTCTGGGGCAGAGAATATCAAATTGAGAAGCCAATACATTTAATAGGGTGCAGGTCCAAAGAACATTCCATTAGGCTCCTGGAAGAAGACCATTTTGACAGCTCGCTATCGGTTTGGAGAAAATGATGCTAAAGGAGAGAAGTCAGACTCAGATTCAGGCTGTTGATTGTTATCGCTGATATTATCTGAATAAAGACATGTTTTTAATAACCTTTTTTGTATTGTAGCATATATATTCTTAGCATTTTTCTAAAGAAATATTTGCTACTGGTAATGCCTTCTGGTAGATTTTAAAAGGATTGAGAGAAGGATGCGTTACACTTCAGTGCCCGAGCCTCTGGCCAACTTGTGGCCCCCTAATATAGATGGAGTACTATGAAGTTGTTCAGACATAGCTTTGGATATATAAATGGAATAAGGTTATCAATATTTAGTTAAAGGTTTAAATGAAAAAAAAAGTCACAATTAAACATCGCACTCAGTTAAACAACATTCTTTATTTATTATTTAAAATAATCAAAATGACAGTAGTTACAGAAATTACAGACAATTGTGGTGTGATTTTTTAAATGAATCCTAGAAGCAATGTTAAAAAGCTTGAAACTACAATTAACCTCACAATAGTACAATTCAGATTTTGTTCTTTTTCATTTTTTTGACAGTTTACAGAAAGTCTAATGCTAAATGCACGACACAGTTATGCTATGTTTATTTCAGTCAATTCATGGATTTATTGTACTATTATTTTTTTTTTACACAGAACACTTAAATTAAATGTATTTAATTACATCAAAACATTATGTTTCCTCTCAAAAGGTAACAGGTAAAAAAAAAAAAAAAAGATTTAAAATGAGTAGGTGATGAACGCAGTACAGTAAACCACAATAAATGTAGTGCGGTTGAATATTTTCACATGAATCAATTGTGAAATTCATAGCTGAAAGTTGTTAAACAGCCTTCGTAGTCACACAGGGGTCACTGAAACACCACTTGGTCCTCAATTGAGTATTAATGTAGTCCACAGATAATGCATTACCCATTCACTGCATCATTCTTTCATTACAAACTTCTTGGCACATCTTGGCACAATGGTATTAGATTGGCAGGTTCAGGTAATTTTATTTGATAAATGGCAGCCAACATACAGTATGGTGCAAAGTGGCTTAACTGGCTTAATGAAGTGCTCATCTCTCCTTGAAGACATCTTTTTTTTCATCAGACAACAGAGCTTTCTAATGTTTGTCAAATTAATGCGTCGGCAAAAAAAAAAAAAAAAAAAAAAAAGCTAAGAAAGCAAAGCTTCTGTTTGAAGGTGCCCCACGGTAGCATGTGTCAATTATGATGCTTCTTTGGTGTCAGTGTAGTTATGCCGAGAAGAAGAATCGGCTTCCAGGGCACCATTCCGAAGAATGTAATGCTTTATTCTTTCAATTCTAGTGCTCCATTCCGAAGAATGAGATGCTTTATTCTTTCAATTCTAGTGCTCCATTCCGAAGAATGTAATGCTTTATTCTTTCAATTCTAGTGCTCCATTCCGAAGAATGAGATGCTTTATTCTTTCAATTCTAGTGCTCCATTCCGAAGAATGAGATGCTTTATTCTTTCAATTCTAGTGCTCCATTCCGAAGAATGAGATGCTTTATTGTTTATATTCTAGTGCTCTTTGTCAGTTCTTGTGAAGATAGAGGGTGACAGTGAAATAAGATTTGGTATGTGCTTCTGGTATGATATGGAAAGCAGCACAGGTAAAATCACTTACTTGGGGATTTCTATTTATTTATTTATGTATTCATTTATATATATATATACAGTGCCTTGCGAAAGTATTCGGCCCCCTTGAACTTTGCGACCTTTTGCCACATTTCAGGCTTCAAACATAAAGATATGAAACTGTAATTTTTTGTGAAGAATCAACAACAAGTGGGACACAATCATGAAGTGGAATGAAATTTATTTGATATTTCAAACTTTTTTAACAAATAAAAAACTGAAAAATTGGGCGTGCAAAATTATTCAGCCCCTTTACTTTCATTGCAGCAAACTCTCTCCAGAAGTTCAGTGAGGATCTCTGAATGATCCAATGTTGACCTAAATGACTAATGATGATAAATAGAATCCACCTGTGTGTAATCAAGTCTCCGTATAAATGCACCTGCACTGTGATAGTCTCAGAGGTCCGTTTAAAGCGCAGAGAGCATCATGAAGAACAAGGAACACACCAGGCAGGTCCGAGATACTGTTGTGGAGAAGTTTAAAGACGGATTTGGATACAAAAAGATTTCCCAAGCTTTAAACATCCCAAGGAGCACTGTGCAAGCGATAATATTGAAATGGAAGGAGTATCAGACCACTGCAAATCTACCAAGACCTGGCCGTCCCTCTAAACTTTCAGCTTATACAAGGAGAAGACTGATCAGAGATGCAGCCAAGAGGCCCATGATCACTCTGGATGAACTGCAGAGATCTACAGCTGAGGTGGGAGACTCTGTCCATAGGATAACAATCAGTCGTATACTGCAGAAATCTGGCCTTTATGGAAGAGTGGCAAGAAGAAAGCCATTTCTTAAAGATATCCATAAAAAGTGTCGTTTACAGTTTGCCACAAGCCACCTGGGAGACACACCAAACATGTGGAAGAAGGTGCTCTGGTCAGATGAAACCAAAATCGAACTTTTTGGCAACAATGCAAAACGTTATGTTTGGCGTAAAAGCAACACAGCTCATCACCCTGAACACACCATCCCCACTGTCAAACATGGTGGTGGCAGCATCATGGTTTGGGCCTGCTTTTCTTCAGCAGGGACAGGGAAGATGGTTAAAATTGATGGGAAGATGGATGGAGCCAAATACAGGACCATTCTGGAAGAAAACCTGATGGAGTCTGCAAAAGACCTGAGACTGGGATGGAGATTTGTCTTCCAACAAGACAATGATCCAAAACATAAAGCAAAATCTACAATGGAATGGTTCACAAATAAACATATCCAGGTGTTAGAATGGCCAAGTCAAAGTCCAGACCTGAATCCAATCGAGAATCTGTGGAAAGAACTGAAAACTGCTGTTCACAAATGCTCTCCATCCAACCTCACTGAGCTCGAGCTGTTTTGCAAGGAGGAATGGGCAAAAATTTCAGTCTCTCGATGTGCAAAACTGATAGAGACATACCCCAAGCGACTTACAGCTGTAATCGCAGCAAAAGGTGGCGCTACAAAGTATTAACTTAAGGGGGCTGAATAATTTTGCACGCCCAATTTTTCAGTTTTTTATTTGTTAAAAAAGTTTGAAATATCCAATAAATTTCGTTCCACTTCATGATTGTGTCCCACTTGTTGTTGATTCTTCACAAAAAATTACAGTTTCATATCTTTATGTTTGAAGCCTGAAATGTGGCAAAAGGTCGCAAAGTTCAAGGGGGCCGAATACTTTCGCAAGGCACTGTATATACCAATAAAAATATATATATATATATATATATTATATGCTGTATGTATGTATATGCATATATATATATATATATATATATATATATATATATATATATATATATATATATATATATATATATATTATGGGAGCCATAATAGTAGTGCAGTATTTCATGTTAGATTTCTTTAAGTGTCACATTTTTCCATTTTTGTCAGTTTTTCGTTAAATATATGGAAAACTACAAAGCAGTATGTAATTCAGTATGTTAATGTAACATTATTCAGCAGGTTTCATTTGACTTTATGAAGCAAAATTGGTTAATTCTATAAGGTGATGCAAAACCTTTGGCCATAGCTGTATATATATATATATATATATATATATATATATATATATATATATATATATATACATACAGCATATAATATATATATATATATTTTTTTTTTATTGGGAGACAACAACATTAATAATTTAATGTAATTCACTAGGTGTATCACATCAAATTTGATTTGCTTTTCAAATCACATTTCTTGTCTGATACAAATTGTGTGGTGTAAATCCTGTCATCTAGACACTAGGCTTTTCACTGACAAATATCATTTGAGCAAGACTAGATCCCAGTCCCAGAACGGCGATGTAGGAGCCAAAGCAACTGAATCATACAAACATTCCTATTTCATTTATATTTACAATCCATTTGTAATAACAATTCTGTGGAATGCTAAAACCATTTGCACTGTTTGATTTCTGTTTTGGTTTCCTAATGCATAAAAAAAATAAGTTCTGATACAATGCTCTACTTCACACTGATGATAATAAAACAAAGGATTTACCCTTACAAACCGTTAGCATGAAATGAAAATTATATGCTATTAAAATCATAATCAAATCATTCAAAAGTGAATACAAAATAAAGTAACTGACAGAGCAACCCTAGACTCCCCACCAAAGATAAACATAAAAGGTATGCATTATGAAACCTGAAGCTGCACATGTTTCACAACATACATGTTCAAGTGCCTATGACTGAAAGCATTAGAGATATACTGTAAAAGATTGCATTCAAATATACATACCTGGTTTAAAGGTTTTAGCAACTCACATTGCTAGGGAAGCTCAAAAGAAAACTAAAGAAAAACAATGAGAAATGACCTCACTGCAGGCAGTAACACTGCAGCCCCGAAAAGCTTGCTCCACCCAAGCAACCTCACATCCTAAGTGTAATGACTATTAGGTTACAGTCCCTTAGTAATTATTTCATCATTTAATTATTTAATCAACCCATATGGATGAACAAAAAGGCTGCCTAAAATTCACAAGAGCCTGTCTTGCGTCTGCTATCAAAAGAAAAGCAAAATTAAAAAAGATCTATATGCAAGTAATGTGTGCATCACAATACATATATATATATATAAACCCTTCATCATATAGGGAAACAGAATAAAAAACGCAACAGTTTTACTTTTGTAAAACATCATCAATTGTTGTAGTGACCAGCACCTTAAAGCCTGGGACACACTTGAGTGGCGCGACACCGCTAGCTGGGATCGGTGAGGGGTGATACCGCACAATTGGTGGACACACAACAGTGTATACA
Source organism: Acipenser ruthenus (assembly GCF_902713425.1). NCBI lineage: Eukaryota > Metazoa > Chordata > Actinopteri > Acipenseriformes > Acipenseridae > Acipenser > Acipenser ruthenus. The sequence goes on along the minus strand of NC_081192.1, from coordinate 97,781,119 downwards.
GCGGCGGCTTCTAAAGTAAACCATGCCCCTATCAATGAAGAATTTCAAACTAAATTATATGCCGTTTAACAGTATAAGTCCAGTACAGTATAATATGCAGTTCATTTATTAAACAAAAATATTGTTATTTACAGACCAGGAAAGAAATGGGAGGAATTGTACTGTGCAATAGTATGTTTCTCATCATCTCAACGCTACCTTTTCATTCATGAATAGTGAGCTGATTTAAAGGTTACAACATTGAAATGTACATGTATTGCTTCACTCTGCGTTTGAGATTTCTTAGTTACATTTTAAATAAATGGCAATGAAAAATGTGTTAATTTAGTACAGCAACCCTTCATTATGCGTTTAATAAAATTGCCTTATGTTTCTGAAAGCTTAATTTTCCCCCCTTAACTTTCTGTTCTTACAGAATTAAATATCAAGAACTGTATTACCCATACAGGCACCAAATAAAACTAGGTCAAAATGTTTTGAATGTAATTTGAGATTAACATGTCTGATGTGTGTGATCAAGTAGTATGAAATAAAATTCTGCTAATGCTGACTCACTGCTGTTTAGCAAAAAAGAAAACAACTATTAAAAACATATCAAATAAACTAATGTGATTACAATCCAAAAAGAAAAGAAAAACCTCTCCCAAACCCTTTTAAATATATACGAGTGCAAAATGCCTTATCAAAACAAAAAATGTGAAATAACTTTGTCATTTGAAAAATATATTCCCTCCACCCCCCCCACCATTACTGTCATAGACACATAAAATATATCTGGTTACCTAAATCCATTAAAAAAAAAAAACCTACTCACAACGGCTGCCTAAATGGTTCTGACACAGGTGGATGTCAAGTTTCAGTGAGCTATGGATTTCTGGTGTAATTTAGCTCCAAGGCAATAAGAAATGCAAGATTCACGTGACGATTGATCTCTGTGAACCAGACCCTCTCAGGTTCTATTTTTGTCCAGTAGGCCTTGGTCTAATCTGTGATACGTGTTTCCGTGTCACTAAGGAAGACTACTGTGTAGTGGTTCTCTTGGATAGAAGAGTTTCTTTTTTTTAATTCAAGGCTTGATCCATTAGTCTTTCTTCAGAGGACAGCAGTATGCTATAGCGCGTCTGGTTTATCAAAGACTTCAGCAAAATCCCCCACACCTGTATGCCAGTACGAGTGAGCTGTCCTTGTTGACATCTCAGCACTGTTCTGATACAATAAAGCCTTCCTTTTCCTGTCCAACTGGCTCCACTTCAGCGTATGCAGGGTGACCAGAGCCCCTTCGGAACTTCATTGCAGGCCATCTGCTTGGGCGCCTCTGTAAATAAAACAAACAAACAGGGCATGTTAGGTAAATAGCCAGAGGTGTGTAAATGAAGACTCCTACACTTAAAGTATGGGGCATTTTCATTAGCTACAACATTCACAGTTATTGATGTAAGTAAGATTTAGTAGTTTTCCTCATATAAAAGTCCCCAAGATATTTCATTTGAATCTGTCTGAATTGAAAATAATGTCTGAAGTTTTACATCCCCTACCCCACTATGACCATAAATATATATTTTTTTATATTTGTGCGATATTGGCAGTACAAAGAAAACTGGTTTCCAAAGTAGCTGAAAAGTGGAGCACAAAGCTGTTTGGGTAAAGAAAACTAGAAGGGTGAATTGCAAAGTTCCACTTACCTTAGTGCTGAATTTAGGTTTGGTTTAACCCCAGTTAGGCCAATACATTGGTCTAAATTAAACCATATTCCAACAGTTCAAACACTTGAGCTGGCCTTAGTGTGTGTCTGAAATGTTTTTATTTCTTATTTTAATATATTAAACATATTAACTTTATTATGATATATAACATTTGTATTATTTTAAAAGTAATTTATTCAAGTTGTACAATAATAATAATAATAATAACAAAAATCTACACCTAAAAAAAAACAACCAAACAAAAAACAAATGAAAAATTCAAACAAGATATCTCAGAAAATTATTTTGATTAGAGAACCTCTGTTAAACTGGGATATTACAATTGATTGAAAGTGTTTTTTTTAACAAACAAATAAACAAAAAAAAAACATTTATAAAAACCAGTGGCATAATGTAAGGAGAATGGCATAAAAAACAATGTAAAGCGAATATGCGAAGAAGTGCAATCTGTGGCATTGGTATGGGCTGCGTAATAACAATGAGGCTGTGAAATGGTTACATTTCTATTGGCCAACACCAAATGGGCTAGAGGTCAGAGGTCAATATGATAACTAACATATTTGGCATACAGTGTTTATATCACCCTGCAGATATGAAGTCATTACCTCGAGTGGTCTCTGAAATATGAAGCTTCGACAGTGTGGGGGCAACAGCTTTTTAAGATTACTTCCACAGGGTTAATTTTTGTTGTATGATATCCATGCTCACACTTGATCTAGCAAATCCTATAATACAGTTGTGTATAAAGCTACTATTCCAAACCTAAACGCTGTAACATTATTTATTACCAGCATGTAGATTGATTCCAAGGCTGTGGAGGGAGGGATGAGCTCTAAATATGTTCATAAAAATGTCCATTTTAAGACTTTTTCTCCTTATGTGAGAATTGCACTGCAACAGAATGATATATATTTTTTGGAAAGGGATTCATTTACGATGTCAAGCTTCAACCGTAGCCTGTTCTGTGTGGGAGTTCATCTTTAAACCGGACTAATACTGTAAGTAGTGGCTTGATTATGTATTGCTGTTTCCCTTCGTAATGTACATCCAAGACTTGCATTTAAAAACAGAATACTTTTATCCATCTTTCAAACCATACATGGTCTGTAATAGAAAATGAACAAATCAATTTTAAACTTGCACGGATAGTAATCTCTTAAATTAAGGAAGGTTAAGTGCAACACAAATTCAATTAAAAAAAATGTGCTTGTTTCTTTCAAAATATTTCTTATGAATTGCAACTGCTGGATGCAGTAGGCCATGTTCAGTTGAATAACAGTTTAATTTTTCAAAGCGTGAACACAGCTTTGTAAGCCTATGATAGACCCAGAAAGCTAAACAGATCTATCATATCCAAGCCACTATACTGAGACATGAAAGGTTATGTCCTACTACAATATTTTCCATGAAAGGATCATTTTAAATAAAAAGAGATTGGACAAATACACATTTGTAGAATAAGCTTCAAAATGTCTTTTGTAATTAATTTCAAAGTGTCTCAATCATCAAATCTAATTTTTTTCCTACACATTTTTAACAAGTATGTTCCATTTAAAAGTATGACATCTGGCACTACACTTGGTTAAATAAATCTGTTTGCAAGACATGCTTTCAGTTTGTCTTGCACTTCCTGTGTCATTTCAGGGGCTTCTTTCCTGCTGGAAACATGCTTTTCAGCCAGTAAGATGCTTTGACCCAGAAGACACTGCAGGGGTGCAATGACCTAGGAAGTGAAGCAGTCACAGACTCCCTGGAAGCCACATACCCATTAACCTAGTGCTGTACCAGATCAAGTCAAGTTTCAAAATGCAAATACATGTTTGCTATAACATTTGTTTCTTTCAAAACTGCACATTTTAAACCTACATTATATAGTGAATAAAATTTCTTTAAAGTGGTTGATAGCTCCAACCACTTTAAATACACAGTAGTAGGTTTCCTTATTTATCCCTTCAGATACTCTTTGGCTAAATTTCTCAACAAATTCTAATTTATGTTAACAAACTGTATTGGCAGCAACACACTGCAACGCTAATCATATTTCAAAAGTGAACAGTAACTCACCTCAATGAAGAAGAGACTGGCGGCGGACATGGGGTGATGGTACATGTAGACTGTCACCAGGATTGCTACTGCCATGATGAGAACAATTAAAAGGATGCCTGCTATCAAGCCAGCGTGCAGCGAGCCTTTCTTTTCAGCAGTGCTCTCAGCAGGGGAGGCTGCAAAACATTGAACCAGGAGAGCTCTGTAACTCACACGCTCCCAATTGTGTACCATACATTTGTCTCATGAAGCACTACGTACATCTAGAATTAAGACATTTCAAACATGAACCCTTTCTGTCCTGGCAGGACCTCAAGGTCCCAGCTTCTCTTAGCACTGTTTAGAGTTCTTAAAGTGCTGACAGGACTTTAAAGTCCCATTTATCAAAATATGTGTAAAAAAATAAATGTGTGTTCTGTTCTCACATATAAAGGAGTTCCATTATGAACTATATAACTTCATTTCACATTCTTCGGCTTGACAAAAATAATTCAGGACTGAAAGGGTTAAACACTCATTGTATGCCACGGTCTTGGCATGGAGACAACCATGAGTCCAGTCAACTTGTCTAAACAGTGGCGGATCTAAACATCTCAAATATTACCAATCTGGACATTTTACTTTTAAACACTGAAATACACACTGTTACAGATGTTGTTTTTCACAAAGTCTCCTTCCTCTAATGTAAGTTCATAAGTGTTCAGTGGCTACCTCTAATCAAGTTGAGAATGCATGGATGTCAAGTCTCAAGGTTTACCCATGAAACTCGCGGTTTTTCACAATTTTGAGTCTCACGGCCGTGCAATGGATTCTCATGTTTTTGTGCATACGTTTGTTATTGTTTAAGCAATCAAAATTCTAAAAGGTATTGACAATGTCGACCCCAGGGACTTTTTCGACCTGAAAAAAGAAACAAGGACCAGGGGTCACAAATGGAGATTAGATAAAGGGGCATTCAGAACAGAAAATAGGAGGAACTTTTTTACACAGAGAATTGTAAGGGTCTGGAACCAACTCCCCAGTAATGCTGTTGAAGCTGACACCCTGGGATCCTTCAAGAAGCTGCTTGATGAGATTCTGGGATCAATAAGCTACTAACAACCAAACGAGCAAGATGGGCCGAATGGCCTCCTCTCGTTTGTAAACTTTCTTATGCTCTTATGTTCTTATGTTTGCGAGGCTGCAAAACCCTTTATACATGATACAGCGGTAAATCCAATATAACTATCCAAGTGTGTTATTTCATTTTGGGGGAGTCGGGGGGTCACCATGAAGAGGTGTACATTACCACTCTATATTCCTGTAGCTGCTACGCAAACTCCCCTTTTTTTAACATCTCATCTGCAGGATAGAGCACAAGGAGGTTAAGTAACTTGCTCAGGGTCACACAGTGAGCCAGTCAGTGGCAGTGGTGGGATTTGAACCGGTGACCTTCTGGTTACAAGCCCTGGACTTTAACCACTGGACCACACTGCCTCCTATAAGAAGCTGAAGATGTATTCTTCAAAATTTTTACCACAGTGGACAACACAGTTTGACTGTATTGTAGCGTCAAAAATATGCTTTCTGTAACATTTGTAGCTGTGACATTAAGGTGGCGGTGTCAGGAGTGTATGATCTGACAATGCACTTCAGAACAAAATTACACGGTGACAACCTTAACCAGAAACAGACGAATAAGTCGATAACATCGTACATTCACCAGAAACAAGCACCAACAACCGAAGCGGTCATGAAGGCAGTGATTTTGTTTTGTCAATTTGTTGCGGAGCACAACCTGCCAGCAGCTGTCGCGGATCATTTTACTGATCTTGCCACCAAAATGTTCCCTGACAGTAAAATCGTACAGCAATTCAAGTACAGGATGTCTAAACTGACACAAAACTTAAAAAAGAACATCGCCCCAGAGCTGACAAAACCAGTCCATACTCGGTTATGATTGATGAATCAAACAATCATTGAAGATGATGGGGCTGCCAGCAGGATTTTAGACATGCCTGTTTGCAACACTGGAACAAGCGAAGCCGTCTTCGATACATTGAATAAAACCTTAAGGTAAGAATATTTATTGTTACTTAAAACTCCTATTTTAATATAACATTTCTAGATTCTGTACATAGACTATTTATATTTATAAAAACGTTTCGTACTGTATTATTAATTATAATATTATTTTACAGTGATCTTGACATTTCGTGGGACAATTGTGTGGGCTTTGCAAGCGACAACTGCAATGTCATGATAGGAAAAAAAAAATCGTACCCTCACGCATTCGTAAAAAGCAGCCAAATGTTTTCAACATTGGGTGTATATGACTTTTTAATTGACATCTTTTGGCATTTTGAGCATAGGTGATTTCTTAATGTTAATTAGGTATTATTTTCATGTGTGCTATTATTATTATTATTATTATTATTATTATTATTTATTTCTTAGCAAACACCCTTATCCAGAGCGACTTACAATTGTTACAAGATATCACATTATTTTTACGTACAATTACATTATTTTTTTACACATTATTTTTACTATATACAGTATTATATATACATCTAAAATGAGCAATCCTACAGTAATATACATCCTGTGTTTGTTTTTTGTCCTCAGTTCCAAACGGAAGGAAGTTTCAGGAGTTTGTTGAAGTTGACCATCTGGAGATTTTAAAACATTGCCCGACGTGTTGGCTGTCTCTTTAGAGGGTGGTAGAGCGGGTTCTTGATCAATATCCAGCTCTGAGAAGTTACTTTGCCAGGCATGAGGATGCTGAAAAGCAGTGCCGGGTAAAATGCTTCTCTGAAAGACTGGGAGATCCCTTCACTCAGCTGACCTTGCTGCTTCTCATTTTGCTACTGTTGAATAATTTCAACAAGCTTTTCCTGCTAGCTTTGTAACATTTACTATCATCAAGGAGTAACCATTTTAAATGCATAATTACATAATTACAACATTAATTGCAACATAATTACCAGCTTTAAAGATTTATGTAGTCGTAGTAGTACTAATACAGTTTAATCAATCTGTTATTTAATTAATGATTTATTTTGCAGAAGACTTTTTTTGTTAATATTACAGGCTGATGAAAGAAAAATAGGGGCCATGGTACCAGAGATGGGTCATCTGCTGAGGAAATTGCTTTTGAAATTTGTTTCCATGAGGTACATTAAAGGGCAGGCTGATTTAACGAAAGTGGAGTATGATGTCCTGGAAAAGCAACATGACAATAACATCATAGCAGTTGGTATGTCTGTCAGGACCTTCCTGGCCGAGGAGATTGCTGTTAACCCTGCTACAAGGACCACGTTCTTCAGGACCTTCCTGGCAGAGGAGACTGCTGTTAACCCTGCTACAAGGACCACGTTCTTTAGGACCTTCCTGGCAGAGGAGATTGCTGTTAACCCTGCTACAAGGACCACGTTCTTCAGGACCTTCCTGGCAGAGGAGACTGCTGTTAACCCTGCTACAAGGACCACATTCTTCAAGACCTTCCTGGCAGAGGAGATTGCTGTTAACCCTGCTACAAGGACAACATTCTTCAGGACCTTCCTGGCAGAGGAGACTGCTGTTAACCCTGCTACAAGGACCACGTTCTTCAGGACCTTCCTGGCAGAGGATACTGCTGTTAACCCTGCTACAAGGACCACGTTCTTCAGGACCTTCCTGGCAGAGGAAACTGCTGTTAACCCTGCTACAAGGACCACGTTCTTCAGGACCTTCCTGGGAGAGGAGACTGCTGTTAACCCTGCTACAAGGACCACGTTCTTCAGGACCTTCCTGGCAGAGGAGACTGCTGTTAACCCTGCTACAAGGACCACATTCTTCAGGACCTTCCTGGCAGAGGAGATTGCTGTTAACCCTGCTACAAGGACCACATTCTTCAGGACCTTCCTGGCAGAGGAGATTGCTGTTAACCCTGCTACAAGGACAACATTCTTCAGGACCTTCCTGGCAGAGGAGACTGCTGTTAACCCTGCTACAAGGACAACATTCTTCAGGACCTTCCTGGCAGAGGAGACTGCTGTTAACCCTGCTACAAGGACCACGTTCTTCAGGACCTTCCTGGCAGAGGATACTGCTGTTAACCTTGCTACAAGGCTTGCAATTAGATTCACCCAGCACTGATTCAGAGGCTCTGAAAGATGAGTATGAGGAGTTTCAAGTGGTAGAAGATGAAGCGTTGCCCAGCATGCTAGAAGATGGAAAGCGAAAGAGGGTGGATTCTTTCTGGGCTGAAGTGAGCAGGATGAAAACAGCAGTGTGTGAGCAGAGGTTTCCATGCCTAAGAACTGTGATGAGAGGTGTGTTGAGTTTACCCCATAGCAATGTTGACTGTGCGAGTGCTTTCTCAATGGTTAGAAAAATCCACACTGAATGTGCTATCTGTTTATAGAATCTGTTGTGGTTTAAACATTTAGAATGCTTTGTAATTGACATTCTGACTGCAAGATCTACACAAACAATGTGATGTCTGAACAGATAGGAAAGAAGCTTTACACATGTCCAAGGTAGGTGATGGTACACAGGAATGTCAATATGCAAGCCTTCACAATCCAGGAGTGTGTGCATGTTGGTGTAATATGTCAAACCTGTGTTCGATTTACATCGTTTAGTCAGGAACACAGCAACACCAATGGCACACAGTACAGTACAGTACATGTGAAGTTTTATCACAGTAGACCCGCCTGACTTTAAAATCAACCTGTAGCCGCCACTTTATGTAGAATGTACCTACATAAAAAGTGCATAAATGTAAGCACTAGCACAATAACTGAGAGGTGTTTTTTTAGCAAACAGATTAACATTCCATATTGAACTAGATATTCAAAACTGTTCATTCATGCTGAGGTAACATGAAAACAATCTTTCAGAATATCAGATGTTGCTTATTAGAAAATAGTTTATATATCAGGTTAGGGAAAAATGTGAAAAAAATAAAAATAAATTAAACATCTATCCAGTGTTTGGGAAATTAAATAAAAGTAATCTGTTCGATTACAAGTTACTTGAATACAATTATAACTAATTAAAGTAACTACTAAAATATTTAGTTACACTTAAAATTACAAATATTTACATCTCAGGCGCAGTTTACATTTTACAGAGATTTTTTTTTTCCTTTTTCGGTTTGGCCAGGCTGCAGCTCGAAATATCAGCTATAGAACCCAGTCGTTCCCTCCTCTGACGAAAAATAAATAAATAATAAGAAGCTGCTTACTTTTAGTAGCGTCAATACTTTGTATTTTGCCAGATTCATTGCGGATTCTCCGTGCTGAATTGTAAACTTGGTTGCTTTTCTGCAAGGAGAATCTGCCCCTAACAACACATCATGAGCAAGCACATAAAGGCTCTGTGTGTTATTCTCCCATGTCGCTTCTTTTGTTTTAGTCTCCTCCTCCCCAGCCGCCACCTTGCAGCGTGCCTCGTCCCGGAGGGAGGCGGCCCATAGCTACTTCCTATCTGCGGCACTGGGATGCATATAACTGCATCCCAGTAATGTTGTTGAAGCTGACACCCTGGGATCCTTCAAGAAGCTGCTTGATGAGATTCTGGGATCAATAAGCTACTAACAACGAAACGAGCAAGATGGCCTCCTCTCGTTTGTAAACTTTCTTATGTTCTTAACTGTTCATTTTTTTCCAGCTGGCCTCGCGTAGGTAGTCCTCGAGTACCCACGGATGAGTCATCGGGCCCTGAGGGCCCATCACAGTTCATTAAATCATCTGTAATTGCAATCAATAAATCATTCATTCACTGTGGATTCTCCATGCTGAATCCTTACATTAGCACTCTGTGCAATCTAGAGTTGATTTCAAGATTCTGCTTTTAACTTACAAGGCCTTGAATCGACTAGCGCCTATTTATTTACAGGATCTGCTGACCCCATGTATTCCTAATTGCAATCTTAGATCACAGAAAGCAGGATTGTTGGTTATTCCCAAGGTTAATAAAACAAAAACGGGAAGAAGGGCTTTTTGTTATAAAGCACCGTAATTTTTAAATGATGTCCCCATTTTTGTTGGGGAAGCTGGGACTTTAACTGTTTTTAAATCTAGATTAAACATTTCTTTTTATAAATTAGCTTTTTTAACCTAAGCTTTTTATAATTTTTTTTTCATATTTATTTATTTTCACTATTGTTTTATTGTGCTATCTATGTTAAAGTGCTTTGAGGTCATTTGATGAAAGGCGCTATATAAATGCATATTGTATTGTAAATATTGTAAAAGACTCCTTGTCTTTTCTTTTTTTACTGATTATACCAGCTATAGATATTTCTACAGTCTTGTTACCCATCATTTAGTGCCTTTTTCTGTTTAGTGAATGTATTTGTTCAACAGCAGATTGCCAGGCTGTCATGTTTGATCTAACTATCTTTTTTTAACTTTTTAATCACTCAGTATACAAGGCAAAGCAAAATAAAATCATGTGAGGAGGTCTTTTTTATAAAACATTTTAAATACCTATGTCACTCTATTTAACACCCTAAATGTACTGAATACTTTTAAATGGGGGCCATAGTTATAATGATGCACAGTATAGTCAGGGCTTCTGATTTTCGGTTTTAACACATAAAACCTGATAAAACACCCCCGATACAAAAAAAACCACCGGAAAAACTGTGGAAATGGTTAATCAATTCATGGTGGCTTTACCCTTTCCCATTAAAAAGTAAAACCTACTACAAAAACAATTATAAATACATTTCCCATTGCTGCTGGGCAATGTCCCGCCTTCCTGACTTGCATCTACAATTGATTCGTTCTGAATACTTTAAACCCGCTGAATGACAGCACATTCCTACATTTCTATTGGAGACTCCGCTCGCGAGATTTTAAACAAGATTACAATCAGGAATGGAGGCTTGTTAGCGGGATTTAAAGCTGTATTACAGTTAAGATACAGAGGATTTAAAACAGAATTGTGGCGAAATGTAAAAAAAATGCCTACAATCCCAGAAGAATCTGCCCGTGACCATAGGGATTTCGTTATGGAAGACAGCAAAGGAAAGAAGGTACAACTTAAGTGTGTAAGTACAGTCAAGTTACTACTATACATATTTTGTCAGAAAAAAAACAAACACTCAAGCATTTTGGAAAGTAACCGAAAATACTAATTTCACACATTATATAAAAAACTAAAGTCCCAAAAACTTGAAACTAGTTAAAAATAAGCACCAAAAAATACAATTAATAAAAACCAAAAAACAGAAGCCCTATGTATAGTATAGCAATATCTATAGATCCTATTTGTCAAGCATTCTACAGTAAATACAATATATTGTTCTACATATTCTACCAATGATGATCTTTTGTATTAAAAATGGACACTAGAAACTACATTTTAATAACAGCAATAAAATGTAAGAAAAGTAATTTCCATTACAAGTGCATCACTTGATTAACCTTACAGTAAGAACATCTGGCTAGAAATGGATTTCCATTTGCTTGCATGGAAGCAATAAACAAACTGACCGCTTGGAAAGCTTCCATTACTGGAGATCATCTAACAGATTGTGACTGTGATCTCAACAGGAACATATTAAAGGGGAATGCCAGATCGTTTTTTGACTGCAAAAAAAAAAAAACTATTTCATCCAACTCAACAACATCTGGTTTTGCAAATATAACAACCCATTGGGGAAGGAGTTGAAATACAGATTACAGCAGCACCCCTGTCCTTTTTTTGGAACATATATTACCTGGACTACCTGCAAAGCCTTGGGGTTTGGGTGGCATTAGTTTAGATGACAGGATGACGTGCAGCTGCCTACCTTGTAAACTGCGAGTTAACTGGCTTTTGTCCAGTTGGGCAAGTTGTTTGTCCTCGTATAACACTCCCAAAGCAAGACGACCATATCTATACTGTACCCCCACACTCCACACATACTATAAAGTGGTAGCCATCACCAGCTATACATCTGACGCCATAATTGAGATCAATACAACATGGGATTTGGGTAAATATCTTGTATCGTTTGGCTGGATGCAAATCTTTTACAGCACGGACTCTCTGGGTAAGGAAAATATCAGTAACAGCTGTGAAACTTATGTCAAGTTTATTTCAATAAAGTCTAAAGTTTTTCTGGATGCTATAAAGAGCAGCTGTGATTGAACTAACTGCACCCATCAACACTGATCCAAACTTCTTTATACAATCTGTTAAATGTTGAACACTATGGGAGGTGAAAAATAACAAAAATGAAATAACAAATGTGCACGCATTATATATTCAAATGTGCAAGTGTCGTATATTAAACATACAGGTCAAATACTAAATACAGGACACCCTCGCTATAACAACCCTGTTTAGGTCCAAAGCCTTTTGTTTGATATAGTAAAAAATCCAAAAACGATCAATACAAGCTGCTGCAGTAAGTTAAGGAAGTCACCTTGGATAAAGGCATTAGCTAAATTATTAATAATATTAGTACTGTTTTTATTCTTTGATTTGCTTTATGATTACAGTATTTGCCACTAATAGTAATAATAATAATAATAATAATAATAATAATAATAATAATAATAATAATAATAATAATAATAATAATAATAAACTTTATTTTGTGTAGCACCCTTAAAAGCATTCATCTCAGAGCGCTTCACAATTAATAGTACATCAATAAATAAACAGATTATACATAAAAAAGCACAAGGAAATAAAACAATCATAAAAATCATAAAAATGCCTTGCTAAAAAAGTAAGTCTTTAAATGAGCTTTAAAAACACTCAAAGAAGCTGAGTCCCTGATCTCTAGTGGAATAGAGTTCCAGAATTTGAGGGCATAGCAACAGAAGGCCCTGTCGCCCATAGAGCGCAGGAGAGCAGACGGGACACACAGCAGTCTGAGATCAGCAGAGTGGGAGTGTAAAAATGATAAAAGATAAAAGTTCTGATAGATAAGTAATGCTGACATATAAGCCCATGAAGAGCCTTATATGTCAGCATTAAAATTTTAAAATCAATTCTAAACCTGATAGGCAGCCAGTGCAAGGCCTCCAAAACAGGAGTGTGATGTGATCTCTTGACAAAATTCTGGCTGCAGAGTTGAATTTTAGTGAGGGTGCTATTAGACACCCTAGTAAGCAGGGCGTTACAGTAATCAATCCTGGAGAAAACAAAAGCATGAACCAGTTTTTCAGCTGCAGGTAGAGAAAGCATGGGACACAGTCTGGCAATATTTAAGGTGAAAAAAAAGAAACCTTGACAGTATTCAGCACATGCGATTCAAAAGTTAACCCAGGATTGAAAATCACACCCATATTTTTCATCTTAGATCTGAACTCAAGCATGGTTCCATCAACAGACAGATTTAAAGCACTGGTTTTACCTAGCTGGCATGGAGTACCTAACAGCATTACCTCAGTCTTGTCACAATTAAGGTGTAAAAAATTTTGCGACATCCAATTTTTTATATCAGAGATACAGGCAGTTAGGGTAGAGGCAGCAACATTGATATCAGGTTTAGAATTAATATAGATTTGAGTGTCGTCTGCGTAAAAATGAGACCTTAAAATGTGGCCGAGGGGAAATATATAAATACTAAATAACAGGCCCCAGGATAGAACCTTGCGGGACACCAGAAGTTACTGGCCCAACCTCAGAACTAAACCCACCCAGGGAGATAAGTTGTTGACATCCTGTTAGATATGATCTAAACCAGTTAAGGGCAGTGCCAGAGATGCCAAATAAACACTTGAAATCTATCAAGCAGGATCTCGTCAAATGCCGCACTAAGATCCAAGAGGATTAAAACTGATAATGCACCTGAGTCAGCAGCCATTAACAGATCATTAGTGACTTTGACCAGGGCAGTCTCAGTGCTATGAAGCCAGATTGAAAGGGTTAAAAAAGATTGTTAGCAGTGAGATGCCAGTTTAATTGCCTAGTGACAGCTCGTTCTAGTAGTTTAGGTCACATTTGAAATGGGGCAAAAATTATTAAGATTATCCAAGGCCATATGAGGTTTTTTAGGCGCAGGCGTGACTGCAGCAGTTTTAAAAGCAACTGGAACCACACCAGAACTCATGGACTCATTTATAGTAATTAACACCAAGGGGAAGAGCAACTCAAAACAGGACAAAAAGAACAGAGGGGATAGGATCCAACAGACAACAGGTGGCTTTCATACGAAGGACCAGATCTGTAAGATAATTAAAAGTGAGAGGTGTAAAACAGGATAGAGAGGACCCACAAAGCCAGACAGACCGAGAGACTGTGCCAGAGGAGTCTGAGAAGAAATACTAATGTGTAGACGGATATTGTCAATCTTAGACTTAAAAAACTCTAAGAAACTATTGCACTATTACCACTAATAATAATAATAATAATAATAATAATAATAATAATAATAGCAATGAGATTGTGAATAAAAGTATAATTACAAGTACAGTACCTGTTTGTGGCATGCTGCATCCAATATTCTGGCTATATCGTATTCACAGTACGCAGGAATAACAGATCTAATAGATTTCCGTTGTAAATGTAGCCCTAATTATGCATGACAATATTACACATCAGAAAGAACTGTTAGATAATACTGGACATGCCAAATATGATATATATATATATATATATATATATATATATATATATATATATATATATATATATATATATATATATATATATAACATTTTTAAAACAGGAAGAGGCGTCCATACATTTTGTTACATGCTATGTTTCGTTGTATACTGAGATGTAGTGTTGGGTCTTAACTTGTCAGCATTGCTCTGCTTTACAGCTTTTATAGCGTAATGTAGCATAAATATTATTTGTAATGCAGTGTGTAACATTTTGTGAGATTTCATTTAGAATAATATTTCTGTTTTCACGGATACAAGAGCCTCAGATATAAGAAGTGTGTCCTTGTGCAGCCAAATAATGAATCTTTGTAACGGTTGTCAGACCAAATCCATTTTTCATTACACACACCATGGCTCTCATCAATAAACACTGACATCAAGTACAATTGTCAGAAACCAATGGGACACCATTTAAAAGTTATTGCATAGAAATACTCAACTATTCTCAATAAAATACACATGATTTAGCAATTAAACTTGTATGTTTTGCTCATAACATTTTAAAATTAAAACCATTATGGGGCCAATTCAATAACTGTAGAGCAATATTGAGCCATGTTTATTATTATTTAAGTAACTCATTGAATTGGTAGAATGAGAATTTCTCATGGTATTGTAGAATTAAAAATAGCAGAAATAGCTTGAATTTTTGCGCCAGGAGTGGCATAAAGTCACCCAACATCAATGTGAAAGACTGGTGGAGAGCATGCCAAGACGCATGAAAGCTGTGCTTGAAAATCAGGGTTATTCCACCAAATATTGATTTCTGAACTCTTCCTAAGTTAAAACATTAGTATTGTGTTGTTTAAAAATGAATATGAACTTATTTTCTTTGCATTATTCGAGGTCTGACAACACTGCATCTTTTTTGTTATTTTGACCAGTTGTCATTTTCTGCAAATAAATGCTCTAAATGACAATATTTTTACTTGGAATTTGGGAGAAATGTTGTCAGTAGTTCATAGAATAAAACAAAAATGTTCATTTTACCCAAACACATACCCATAAATAGTAAAACCAGAGAAACTGATAATTTTGCAGTGGTCTCTTAATTTTTTCCAGAGCTGTATGTAAATATATATATATATATATATATATATATATATATATATATATATATATATATATATATTATATTTACATACACTGTAAGCGAATGAGAGATAAACAAGCGGCCATGTTCTCGGTTTCAAGTCAGCCCTGCTAAATTTATACAACTATTAAAACACTACCTCTCTGAGGTTTGACTGGATATAGATTGAGCCTGATTATTATTCCAAAGACCACACTACAGTATCATTTTGTAGTGCATTATTTTATATGCAATAGGTTCACAGTGGGTACTTTAAAATAAAGAAGCATTGAAGTAAAAATACTGATAAAGCGAGGCCAACTAGGAAAAACATGAACGATCTCATGCATCAGTGCCGCAGATAAGAAGTGGTTATGGGCCACCTCCCCCAAAAGACGAGGCCGCCAAACCATCAATGGAAAAATAATAATAAATGATTAACGCAACCCACAGTGGCGCACTGCCACCTACCCCCAAAAAATGAAAGCCCCAGGGCATGACTGCGCTGAGGGGAAGAGCCCAGCCTCTCCAGCCTGACCACACACCCTGCAGAACTAAATACAAACCGCTTGTATTTTTAATTTTTGATGTAGGGGGAAACCTCAGGGAATCCATGGTTGAGAGTTGCGCTTCCTCCAGGCTCTAAGTCCGACTCCAATTTTGGCCTCTCCGCTCGTGACTGAGAGGCCAAAACAAAAGAAGCGTCACGGGAGAATAACACACAGAGCCTTTATGCGCTTGCTGATGACGTGCTGGTTAGGGGCGGATTCTCCTTCCAGAAAAGCAACCAAGTTTACAATTAATGAAACAAGCTCCTTTAGAAAAGGAATAATGTGATGTGGGTCTATGGGTAAGTAGCTGAAGTCTGTTTTTGAACTGAGATACAATAGAATATAATTAATTCTGCTGAAGAAGCCAATATCTTCATATCAATTATAGCAATCAATGGCATATGAGGAACCTGAGAAATTGACATCAAAAAGTTGGAAGGATTGTCTGATCTCATCAGAGATTAGAGACATGCTGGAACCCCATTGGCCTGTTCCACTCATTTTTTTTTTTTATTGTCAGTTGTTAGCCAAACAATTTCCAACGCTTCTGTGTGACATGAATAAGATGAATTACGTGCACAGCGTCAGGTCATAATACTGCAGCACTGTTAATCTACAGTGTCAGCAGGGGGCATTGTCAGCAGAGAAAGCTGTAAACAGCTACAAAATAAATTTAAAAAAAGAACACGGCTCAGTGGGTGTATTTCATATTTCTCGCGGGAATACTTCACAGATTAAAATACCTTCCATTTTAGATTCACCCCATTTGTATTCTAACATACATTACTCTCAGCAGAAAGTGAAATACACTGAATACAATAGCAGGCATTGCAAGCTGTGACTTGAGCTTCCAAGCTCACGGTTGTATTAGTGCTCTAGCTTTTATTGTGATCATTCTTTATATAAAAAATTATAAACAGCTTTTTCAACTAAGAAAAAAATCAAGATGTGAACTCTACTATCCTCCAACAAGTATAGCTGTTCAGTTTATATTTTATTTTCCCCAAAACCTTGTACATCAAGCTCACATAATTGATTTAATTATTCAAACCAATGCAATCAATTCCAAGACCTAAGTCCAGCAATAGGCTATTTTCTTATATGTGTTCCTTTTTGTGGAATAAAACATTCTGCTTGATTGAATATAAATCGCAAACCAAAGCACTTTTAAGATTTTTGTTTCTCAGGAATACAATTTTCTGAATCAGCAAAGCATTGAAACTTCAGTGCAAATCAACAGAAAAACAATGAATCAGTAATCAGAAGCTGGTCTGTGTTCGGGGTGAGGTCTTTGAATGGAGAGAGAGAGAGAGAGAGAGAGAGAGAGAGAGAGAGAGAGAGAGAGATAGAGGGTGGGGGGGGTAAAGATTTAAGTGAAAATACAATCGCTATGTGTTTGAGATTTGTTTTTGAGAAACATTTTTATTTTGGCTCTGTGAGCTGTGTTTGTTTATGTCCTTTTGATTTATTTTTGTTTAAATAAATGCGCACTCTGCATTTCAACCCACAGTACTTGTCTCTGTCAACTTCCTGGTCTGGGATTCACAAAGCTATTTAATGCCAATTATTATTTGCATATTGTTTTCTAAAAGGAAAAGGAACACCAATTACAAAAACAAAAAACTGTGAGAATCTAGCCCATAATCTGTTTGTAAACAGTGTGCCCTATCCATAAATCTTTAAGGGCTGTTTTAATTAATGTTTTGTTTAAGATCATGCTTAACAATTAAATCATGTTGCAGTTCATGAAACCTTTTGTCAACTGTTTGGAGAGGTTCTATGGACAGGTCTACCAGTATATCCTTTGGAGAGATGCTGCAGAACTGTGCAATGAGGCAAGAAGTTGTTTCTGGGAGGGAACCAAATTAGTAAACTCTTCCATGAGAGCCTAAAGCCAGGCTTACACTGCACGATTTTTGCAATCGGGAGACGCAGCGCCACTCACACTAACCGATTGAGCTACGATTTTCCACTGTAGATCGGGGATTGCAAGCTACACACACTACACGAGACATCTTGTCGCGGACTGCGCCTATTTTCATTGCAGAATCGTAGACATCATTCGGGAGAATCATGGACTCAAGCGAGGAGGTGTTCGCTGTTGTCTGTGCATTGTTTTGCACAGAAAAAAAGAAGAAAACGTGTACTATGTGTGTATAATAGGACCATGGATATTGCTAATTTCATACTCTGCAAATTCCAGCATGAGAACTTATACTTCAGGGCCATAGACTGCACACATGTTCAATATTGCGATAAAAAAAAGTTTATAACAGTTATAACATTAGGCTATAGCAATGTCAATATTTATTTCCTTGACGTCTGTGCTCTGAACCAACTCAAGTCGAGGTGCATCCAAATATATAAAATCTAATCTGTTCAGAAAGCGCAACACTCGCTCGTAGTACAAAATATTTATTAGATTCAAAGATTGGCGTGGGAGATTGGCCGTCAAGTGATCTTCATCAGAATACCAAATTCTGATGAATAATTTGAAGACTTTTAAACTAATAAATAGTTTGTACTACGAGCGAGTGTTGCACTTTTGAACAGACTAGAATACAACTTTAATAGTAGGCTACAACGTAATCTACGTTCTCTCTATTTCTCACACACACAGACGCGCACCCCTCCTCGTATTTTGATTAAATGAGCAATACAAGCATACAGTAGGGGTTTGAAAGGGATATCGAATACGAGTGACTGTAGAAATTGATTGCCATGAGAGCACACACTACCACACACAGTATCTGCTTCGGCGTTAATATGTTATAACAATTATTTACTTACCAGGTACCTGAAGTTGCAAAGCAATTTCCCTCCATCTTTGTTCCTTCAATGAGCGATCATGATAGGAAATGTCACTTATTTCAAAGAGACACAGGTGTTCCTGCCACATCTCCACCATCCTTTCCTCAATTTCGAGGCTCCACAACTTGCGGGGCACAACCTTTCTCTTCGTCGCCACTGTTGCTAGCTTGTCCTATTGGCTACTGGCAGGATTCGTCAATAAATCGGCCCGTAGCCCCTCACACATTTCACGAATTGCTTTGTCGGGAACTAAAGTTTTCTGACATGTTAGAAATTTGTCGGGATGTTGTAAGAGCGTCGGGAGATCGCAGAAGCCATATCGGGGCATCGTAGACCCTCTCAAACTTACAGACAATTTTGTCCCCGACAACCTCATTTTGTCCCAGATTTTAAGAAATTAGTCGCCGACTCCTCAGCTCGTCGGCGATCAGCAAAAATCGTGCAGTGTAAGCCTGGCTTTACTGTATCCATACACCTTTGGAGTATGCCAGTGTTGGGAATCAGGGTTTTCTTCAGGCGTTCATGAAGACTAATGGCACAGGATTGTGGTTTGACATATGTAACAAATGACATGCCTATGCCTGCCTTAAGGTAAAATAGAATGAATAGCAGTACCACTAACATTTCCTTCGTTCAGGTCTGTTGGGGGTCCAGAATGTGACTGTCTAGTCATACAATACAGACACAGTACACAGGATAATCAGCAATGATAATTCAATGGCAATACAGTTTATCTCACATAGTTCTTTTTCTTATTCATTGCGTTGCCCTTGGTGATTATATTGTTAAGTATTAATTGTAATACTAAGGACTATTTAATGTGTACTGGTATTTTAATGGTTTCTTAATGAATTATGTCAATGCACAAGTCAATAGTTTTAAAACATTGCTACAACATGCCTTCACCCAGCAGTGAGCTTGCTTCTGTAGTCAATTGAAATTCATGCTTTGCCTGTATCAGTCTCTAAGCTCCAATGAGATCTTATTTGGATTCAAATTAGCAACTACTAATCAAGTGGATCAGCAGCCTATTTGCATGGAACCTTGTGTTGTCCTTACTCATAATTGATTTGCCATTATCCAAGGACACATCTGGTAATCAGCTTTTATCGACCAGATGTAGTCAGGGTTTTTTTATTTCCATTTCATTATCCATCACAGACAGCTGATCCTAACACAGTGAAGTTAATGTCTTCATCCTAATGCTTACTTGTACTCTTCTGAAACAGTAACGGTTCTAATCAAATGAAAAAGAAACACCTACAGACTTTGTCGTTATTTTACCTCAAAGAAATTGCAAAATGTAATTCATAATTGAAGATCCACTCGACACAATTTTTAGATGAATCTAATTTCTTCTGAGATGACCCAGAAGACATTTAATATTCTTAAAACAATAACCGCATCCTATTATAATGTACAAACCCGTTTTCAATATCGCTCTCCGAAAATGATGGCGGATTTACACGTTACAACAAGCCAAAAATAGACCACATTCCAGACTGTTCAAAGTTCATAAATCATGTTTGTTCAACATGAGCGAATGACTCAATACTGGGAATCTTTTCTTAGAAAGATGGCATTTATTAAGCATGCAACAAAATAAGTTTGAAAATCACACAAAACAGTTACACAATTAATATCACATTACAAGCAATACAAAGAGAACTAAGGTTTTAAACAACAATTTGCCAATGAAATATTAGTACATATTGACACTACAACAAGGGATCGCACAATACCTGGATAGATATTTAAGAGTATTGTTACCTAGCCTGGACAGCAGTCGAGTTTCAGCGTACTGTTACCTTGTGTTTTTCCGAGCGTCAGGGCCCCTGACCTGAATGGATAAATACTGAGAGCTGAGGGCTCCATGTGCAGTATTGTAGTTTCTTTGAATCCGAGAGAGCAGCGAGCAGGTAGCCAGTAGCCAGAGACCAGGGAGCTGATCAGGAGATCCGAGGGGCAAGGAACTAATGTTTAGAGTCGGCTTTTATACTTTTCAAACAAAGAGATGGTTTGAATTTCCCGCCACATGATCCGATTGGCTAAAAGGGGAAACATTTAAAACGTGCATAACTTTTGCTAAATAATTCTGAATTTATTCTGAATTCCCGTTAATTTTACCATAAGAAATTACATTTCTTTAGACGCCAAATATGTTGGGTTGCGACTTTGGTTAGACATCGTAAACAGTTGAATTTTCTTAGGAATTTATTGCCTGGGTTATTCTGTGCTTGTTAGGCGGTTTAAGAATAAAAACACTTGCATCTTGTACTCTTAGTGGTATTAAATCAATTTGTCTTAAATCTCTTGTTTTCTTTAAGCTAATTTAAAGTGGTCATTTTTCTCTTTCTTTCAGGCTCTGTGTTAAACCACCTTTCTCTCACTAGTCTGGCTAATTCAATCGCAGAGATGGGTTTGATTATCCTTTTGTTTCCTGAGTGCCTGATGTATTTGAGGTGTAAGATCGATCGTTATCGCTAGGCAAAGCTAGACAAATTAGGTTAAAGATTTAATTCAATTTAGTTCTGTTAAAATGTAATATATCCACGACATTTGCAATTTATTTGTGATGACAAAGTCTATATGACCTACAACCCCAGTATAAACTTAATGACCATTTATTGTGTAGGTCTGCTGGACTCCAAGCAGGGTGTGTGTCATAAATATTTGAAAGTTTTGCACTCAACTGAAACGTTTAGTTTTTTCTCGAAGATAGCTGCTAGTTTGTTTATTGGCAGTATTGGAAACAGCACCCTGCCGTATTAAGAAAACAGACATTCTAGAATTCATATTTATGGGGTGCTCTACTTTTTGACTGGTTACTAAAGTTATATCTCTTAGGGTAATGGTGGAATATAGCAATTCAATGCACACTTCTAAAGCATCTTAAATGGGCCTGGCCAAATTAGGATGGAATTTTAATGGTGTACAAATCAGTACAAGCTAGCAACAAGATCAAAATAATACATTTTGGCCATCTAAATCTATTTAATGTGACTTACGTATTGTATAAAATCAAACCCTCAATCAATGATCCTGAGAAATGTCTACGTAATAAAAGAAAGAAATCCACAAAAGAACACCACATTGTAAATCCACTTTATTTCATAGTGTTGATTCGCCTCCCCGCCGTGGGAAGCTTGTGATGTCAAAAGGATGTGTTTGACATGTTATAAATTGCCCTGCAATTAATTCAGCCTTCTGAGAGCACCATATCACAGGCAGCATCTGATGGCTCTTTGCTTTTATTAATATGCTAGATTATTCACCTGCCATTGCTTCCTCATTTTCTACATGGCATTGCCTGTGTTTGGTTAAAATGCCAACAAGAATGACAACAACAAAACAAACATAAAATGTCCACTGGGGTTCCACATAATATACTGGTAGTATACAACTTCATGTATTTGAACTGTTGCAGGGACATGCAGAACATTCATATAAACTAGTGTACATATACAGCACATGGGTGGGTGTTTATATCCCACAGAGTTGATGTTAGAGAAAATAATATTGTGGGTGGGTAGGGCATTCCTCCAGTTTTGAAAAAAGCGGTGATATACTGTATAGCATTCATATAAAAGCCTGTCAAGACTGATTCTGTAAATTCTGCAGTTTTATAAAGTGCTATAAAGTGCTATAAAGAATGCTGATGACCCTTATTTCAAGTAGTTATTCACACAATTCTGCCCAGGCAGCCTTCCATTTACAGGGTCTGTCTACTAAAATACTAAAATCCCTTGAAACAAGCAGTTTTCTCCCCACACAACATTCAAATTAATGATGTGTGGAGGTACAATACTGCAGCAATAAGAGAACGATGCTCACACAACAGAGGGATATAAAACACAGCGCTTACCTCCGTGGTCTTTCAAGTGCAGTGCAATTTTTGTGTCATCTGCAAAAAAAAAAAAAAAAAAATGCTGTTACTCTGTATATCAGTTTTTCTATTGCAAATACTCTGTCACACGTTGGTACGCACACATGCAAAAGAAAGATTCTGCCATATACTTCAGCACTTTAAAATTGCTTTGGCTGCAGTTAAACTGCTATCACATGTGTTAGTTTAAACATTTTAATGAGGTCTGAAGATAACATTACATTTGGTGTTGAAACTATAGTATCTGTCACCCTTATATTATGAGGCCGACATCAACAGTGATGCTGAATATACGGTTTTGTTTTTCATCTTTGTCAACTGGCAGTACACTCCACATGGTTTCAACTACATAAAGATTGTGACAGATTTACAAACTTTGTCATGCACATTAAAAGACAGACCTGCCACAGTACATCTGTATAGTTTTCACAGCACTGGGAATGCTGATTTGAAAGGAACCGTTCACATTGGTTTGAGTAAGACTGAAAAGAAACTTGCCATTTATTATGTCAGAAGTAAAGAATGCACATATATTTAAATATTTGCAATTGATTTCTGTGATTAAGCCATCTCACAAGTACAGTCGTACCCCAAAATGTTACAGCTTTAGGAGTGGGGCTTTTAATGCCCACTATTTCCCACTCAGGCACCTCGATTACTAAATATCTTTGTATCTCTTAATAAATAATTCTCTCCTTTTAATAAAAAATCCATCCCACAGGTGTAGTGGTACCCCAAAGACTGTGTGGGACAATTATTCTTCACTTCACCACAAAACATTTCTACTGCAATCTGCCTTCAGGGAGGGAAGCATTCCTGAAGAGTGTTGAAATAATAAACAGAGCACTTATGTGGCAATATATTTATTAAACGCTTCAGGGCAAGGATGTTCAAATAGGTTATTAGCTTCAGTGAGGAGCTGCTCCACACACAATCTGTAATATGTCGGCAAAGCCAAAGTAAAGAATTTTTTTTTTTTTTTTTAAAAGGCGTACAGAACAATGACTTGGAAGAAAGTACTACAAGAATGAGAGGTATGTTTCTTAAAGCCTTGACAATTACCCCTTAATGTTGCTTTTTTTATTAAAAAAAGGAATGTATAAAAAAAATCTGCTATGTGAAATTAAACCCTGCAGCATCTAAATGGCACCCATCTGTTCTGATGGCTACAAATATTTATTGCAGATGTGAAGTATGAAATCAATTTTGCCTGCAATTAGAAACCAATGCCAAAAAGACCAAATCCTATTTAGAATTGCATCCCAGGTGAGCTCCTTGTCTGTGAATTCCAATTTTCTATTCATCCCTACATTATTCATGCCTTTTAATAACCAGGTAGCATACAATAGAACAAAAGCACCAGACTTGTTAGTGTTTGTCCAGCAAGGTTTTTTCTTTCTTCATAATGACTGGAAAGATGTTGTAAAGGGAAAGTGTCAACAGTGCCTCCACAGCTTAGCTACAACACATCTGTTTTATTTACTACAGCAGGACTTATGTTCTGGTTATCTGTGAGAGAGTGTAATGTTCTTATATCCATATATGCAATGCATTACCACGATAAAATCATTTGCAGGAAAAAAATAAATTAATTAAAAACAACATAAAACCTTCTGTCATTTAGGAATCAAACTCAACTCACTCATGCAAGGATACAGAAATTCCTAGCTTTCTTTCTTTGGGGAGGGGAAATCTGATTTGAAGTCTTGCACTTCAAATAGAAAAAACCCCCTCTTTCTTTCAATTCTGATTCACTTACTGCAACTCAGCCATACATGTAGGGAATACTAAACAATTACCGGTACAAGTGGAAATGCAAACTTAAAACTGTTGGCTGGTGTCAGGAAAGGTTTAGAAAACACCAGCTAAAACCTGACCTTTACAGAAATTATACTCCCTGTCATATTGGAAACAGAAAAGGAAAGGTTCAGTTTCAAAGGTATCCCCGCAACCCTTGTGTAACCTCTCGTTTACCTACATGACAATGGCCTCCAGAATCTTCTCATTTTGTGTGACATGGAGTGTGAAGACCATCATTTTACATACATATTTACATTGAGAGAACAAGTCGGCTATTTGTGTTTCTGACTTTTTTTTTTTTTAATGAGCAATTATTATATTTAAAAACAAAATATATATCCCGCTAAACATTAATTGTAGAAAACCAGTTTCTGGAACATTCATTTACATAAACTGAAGCAATTGATTTTATGTAGCCTGCAGTTATTTTCTCTGACAGGAAGACTAGTAAATGCTTTGAGGAACATTGACCTTTTCTTAAGCAGGTTTTCTTCTCTGCTTCTCTGTAATTTGCCACAGAAGTTTGTGTAATTAAAATGCGACAGACCCTTGAAACAAGGTTATTTGTCTGGCTGGTGGAGTTTAGTAATACAGGCTGTACAACATTAATAGTAGTAATAATACTAATGTACTCATGAGTGGAAGGGAAATTATTACTAAAGGCTTTGTTATAGACCCTTTAACCTTAAAATGCTGGTCATCATTTCTAGACCATGTCTTATATAAGATCTTGTTCTGTTGATAGTTACGAATTATTTTTTTAACAGCAACGTCAGAGGTATTGTCACAGAGCTTTTGTGAAATGGATTTCTTACAGAAAATCTAGGCTATATAATTAAATAATGAATTGGTATAAGCATGGAATGCCACAGTTATCTTAATAAATTTATTTTTGTTAAGATTTTAAAAAGTCAGGAGTTTAAAGCTGTCCTCAGAAGGGATCTTAAACATTTTAGCCAGTGTCAGAGCATATATGTTCCCCCCAAATATGTGTTTCCCCTCAGAACAAATATTTAGGAATATTGGTTCCCCTTCTGAATATTTGTACCCCCTTCTTTAAGTCTATATCCATACACTTTCAACTAAAACCTTAATTTTAGAACAATTTTCCTTAACCCAAACCCTAACACTAAACTTGTACCATCCAGTCCCCTCTGAAAGGTCCAATCTCACCTACAATAATATATAATAACAGCCAGCAAACATTGCTCACATTTACTAGCATTATAAATACATCATTTACATAAAATAGTATAAATACCAAACATGCATGTAGGGGGGAACAAATGTTTGCTGGTGGGAACAAATATTCAGGGGAACCAATATTTGTTTACACTGGCACAACAAAGTGCAATAATGAACCTGTCCCATATTTATGTAAGAATCAGTAAAAAAATACCATACAATTTTGGTATTCCTTACATCCACTGTGGGCGAAGTGTTTCAAGGGGACAAGTTAATGGTTACATGCTAGTGTATCAGCTGTTCTTAGAGACGAGACATGCCTGGGAACTCTATAGAGGTGCTATTAAAGAGTAAGTAGCAGGGTTCAGAAAAATATACAGCGCTACACATCCTCATGTTTAAATAACGCACCTGTCATTCTTT